>NC_143019.1:7969834-8287334 GCF_055824585.1 Amblyomma mixtum
AGAAAATCCGTTAGTCGTAACTTGAATTTTCTGTGCGATGAAGTCGAAGTTCTCGCTCACCTCTCCTGTCCTGCCGCCGAAGCGCATGGCTGTATCTCCCAAAGGACGTCTGGTGCGTGCTCTAATCACGAACTGAAACCTGTAAGCTAATCTACGTTTAACAAATATATGTCATCAAGATACAGAATACCCGAAAGCTTGAAAGCTGTCGTGCTTTTCTTCCTTCTTTTAACGGCGGAAAGACATCGTTTGGAATCTGGAATCCACTAGCAAGGAGAGGAGAGTATATGGACAAGTAGCCGGAAACACTGTGGCCTACAAATGCTTACCTAACCACAGTCGTTCTTCGATGACGCTTCCCTGCTTGGAACGGTGGATTCAAAGTTCGCAATGAGGCAGGTTGAGTTCGAATATCCGATGAGTGCAGCAACAGATTAATCGGGGAATCAGACCGGGTTCAGCGAACGGCAACTTCTTCTTCTTCTTCTACACCTCTTTATAATGGCACATACCCACGTGGGGGGATTGGCCAAGGTATAGTGGTATAAATAAGGAAATTTCCATAGGATTACGACAAAATATCGGACCCAACGTGAATTTTGAAAAATGTATTCATGAAAAACGACAGAAGAATATATGCAGTGAAATAACAAAGAACATTTTGGCGAGAATAATAATAATAACAACAAAAAAACAAAAAAAAACTCCAAGACTTTTAAAAAAGTTAGCAAATCAACCTACCAGTTGCAATTATCTAATCATGGACATTCCCACAAATTGAGCCCAAGGCAAATCCTTTGGCGCTCGCTCCGAACGATAACAACACTGGCAGAGATAACGGGAGCCCTAACCTGGAGAGAGGGACCTCCAAGTAAATCTTTCTCTGAAGTGCGTACTTTGGACAGTAAAGAAGGAAATGATCCACAGATTCAACGTCCGCGAATGAGTCACATAGGTTTGTCGGTGACCACCCACATCTGCATAGGTATAAATTTAAACTGGGAATCCTGCACCGCAGTCGCGTCATTGACACCTCACACTGCCTGCTTTTACACGAACGGACGTTCCATTTTTCACTGCTGCCGGCGTGTCGTCAACCCACTGCAAAGAACTGAGATCAACACCAATCGGGGTTAAAAGTTTCTGCGTTAAGGTAAATTGTGGCATTTGATATCGTGGCCAATGATGGTAAAAAAAAGGCTTCTTCTTCTTCTTCTTCACCTCTTTGAACAGTCGCTTTTTTTCTTCTTCTTACTGCTGCGGAGAAATGATGACAGTGATAACAAACTTTTAGCGAAAAAGAAAAGCTCATTTGATAGCTGACTTTATGAGAGATACTATGGGCTTGGTACCGTTATGTTGAGACTTCATGACTCTCTACGGCTTGTTTTATGCATTTAGTTAGTTCGAGCAGAAAAGAGAGGAAACAGTGTTACACGTCCCTGTCACGGATCGTGACCAATAGTAAGTGTGTTGACCCTGTAGTTCCTAGTGATATAAGAACCAGCCCAACCAATTAGTGATGTTGGTTGATTTGTTATCGTCAGTTTGTTCTCTGTAATGAGCCAAACGCGTGTTTAAACGGTCTATTTCTTTCTTGCATCGACAGCAGCTGAGGTAACATTTCTTGTTAATGCGGCCTCGGCGTCGTTGTCGTCATAACACAATAGGTTCAACTGGCCATGATCAATCGGGACAATGAAGTGACAGAACGCAGGACACCTTCACAACGCACCACGCTTATTGGGTCGAATAAAAGATGACTCTCGTGACGTCACAACTCCCCCCTCTTCCTTCTCTGCCCATCTTTCTTCGGGACTTGTTATATAACCCGGATACCCCGACAGTATATCTATAAAAAAGGCACCCCAAGACAGAGTTATTAAACAATCCGACTGGCATTGGAGTTTGAACCACCGAAGCTGTAGGCTAAATCCGCATTACCACGAGGGTAAACCTCGGGTCAATTCCTGACGTTTCCAGATGCAAGAGCAAGAAAGCTTCAAATCATATGCGCAGCAATAGGGTGCTTTTGGCGATGGAAATTCATATTGACTGCAGCATGACCAAGTTGGACATGCATGCACAGAGATGGCTTCCCATCGTAGAAAGATCCCTCATTCTCACCTTGTGGGCCGCAGACAGCGCAGAGTGTGGAGGAATGCACTTCGCGGAGCTCTGCAGCATTGCCATGAATACGGGAGTCTGCGATCGAGGCAATAGGGCGGTTTGGTAGCTCGTAAACAGGGCCTATATGCATCCATTTTATCAGGATCGGCACCACATATCTGATAGTCGGAGCAGCCTTGGCGGCGAAGTGCTCTTATATACAGGGTGATTTTTTTTTAATCTTTACAGATTTGTATTTTAAGAGCTCCGATACGTCGGTGCGGCCTGTCGAGCTGGATTGTGACAGTTCAGCAAGGCTCACATTATTTATATAGATCAGTATTTAGATGAATAATTAAATAAAATTAACTACTGAAGGAGGAGGATAAAACATTTATTGTGACACTGTACTGAATTGGGAGAGGGAGGCGTGGATGGTCGTTGACCTCGGTGGCAGTCCCTTTTCCGGGACGCCAGTGGCCGCCGCCGCTGCCCATGCTCTCTGTACCAGGGCCCGCTGGGCCTCTAGGTCCGAGCTGGACAGGGCCGCCTCCCAGCCCTCCCGAGTTGGCAGACTTATAACTGCTATATGTGTATTGTACTGGCAGGCCCACACCATGTGGTATAGGTCAGCATACTGCCCGCAGAATTTGTACCTGCCCGTGAATGTCGGGTCCACGTGTTTTAGTACGGCGGGATTTAAGAAATACCCGGTTCGGAGCCGTCTAAGGTGACGCTCCTCAGTTCTGTCGAGACCCTTGGCGGGTCCCGGGAGTACCCTCCTGCGGAGGCGTAAACGGTTTGTAATATCCGCGTAAGGGATCAGCGGAACCGGTATGATTGCCGCGGCAGAATACATTTACTGTTGATTTTAGGGGGCAAGGTTATATTGCAGAATTTATGGCCGTCGCCATCCAAGCTGACCCCTGTTTTGAAATTTTCTTTGATGTTCGAAATATCGAACGTCAGAAATATGCAAAGCGTGTTCAGTTCGCTTTCCTGTATTGCGGATTAATGAAAAGGGCGTTTCTCGCTCTTCTTATGCATCAGATACAGGAGAACTAGCTGTATGTTACGATTTGCAAAATTTTGATTGATTTCGACGTCGATATCACGCACAGAGACGCCATGCAATGATTAGATAACGCGGGAAAATTGACTAAACAAGCTTTCAAATGTGTATTTTTGACATTTCAAGGCACATTACTGGCTTAGAAAAATAAAAAAAGAGGACTCACCTTACATGGTGACGGTCATCAATTTCGCAATATCACCTCATGCCCCCTAAAATAAAAAAAAAGTTTTTTAAGCTAACTTGAGTTAACTTGTAGTCATGATATAGATCCATATAACGAACATATTGTAGGTCTGGTTGTACAGCCTAGCTCAACAGACCGCGGTGACATCTCAAAGTTTTTAAAAATAAAAATCTGTAATGGCTAAAAAATCACTCTGTATATGTTTTTAATACCTCACCGGCCCCACCAGATTGAAATGACCAAGAAACGGCATGGGTGAATGTCAAAAATACCAATCGGAACAAGTCGAAGTGGTTATTTACAAGGTGTACAGCCAGTGATGTAGTTTAGCTCTGTCCTCCCAGGGTGCCGCTGGTCAGTGTCACCTCCCACTGCTCCAGCGCTGCGATGGCCGATTTTATGTGGCTGGGTGTAGCTGGGCATGTTCATGTAATGTGTGTGAATATCCCCACACCAGTGACATCATCATCATCAGTCTGACTACATCCACTGCAGGGCAAAGGCCTCTCCCATGTCTCTCTGATTAACCCTGTCCTTTGCCAGATGCGGTACTTATTAATCTCCTCCGCCCACCTAACTTTCTGCCGCCCCCTGCTACGTTTGCCTTCTCTTGGAATCTACTCTAGTACCCTTAAAGACCAGCGGTTATCTTTCATTCGAATCACATGCCCTGCCCAAGCCCATTTCTTCCTCTTGATTTCGACTAGGATGTCATTAACCAGCGTTTGTTCCCTCAGCCACTTTGCCCGTTTCCGGTCACGTATCTGCGTATCGTGTTGGCTGAATGCGGTGCAGGAGGTGCAGATTGGCGAATGTGATTGTTTGGTCGCGTCTCAGGCGGTAAGAGTCTGCCAAGGAAACTTGCTTATGTCGTGGGGGGTAGAAACGCCGATTTAGGATTTAGGCGGAGGGTTTCTAGGCGTGGGTGGAAAATGGTATGGCGCCTTTGTGCGAACGACATCATGCCGCGGCGGCTGTTAAAGATCGGCGCCTGACGCAGGTGGTGCAGGAACCAGAGGAGGCCTCGAGGCGAACGTGGCCCAGACGAAGCGAAATGGGCTGAGGCGCTGAGGCAAGCGCACGTACCGCACGTGAGGAGAGAACGAAGAGGAAGAAGAACCCTATCTCGCCACCAGCCCGGACCTGCCGAAGAGCGAAGCTCCCGCCGTCAAGCCAGAAGCAGTCAAGATGCGTGGCCGTGGCTCCCTGTCCAGCCCCACGATGGACGGCGACTCTTCGGACTCGGGCGAGGAGTACGTCCCGCAGCAGTCGTCTCGGCACCGGCACCGGCGGCGTTCGCGACACGCCTCCGCCTCGACCCGCGGCAGCGGTGGCTTCCCGTCGCCGAATCGTTCCAGCGTCTCCACATCCACGACATCGGTGACGTCGGTAGGCACGCAGGTGTCCCGGGTGGATCGCGTCGGCTTCCTGGGCCGCTCGGACGATGACCTCTCCTCAGAACTGGACAGCTCCGAGATGGACGCCGACACCAAGAGGTAAAGCGAGCATATGTTAACGACTACAGTTAACCGTTAGGCGTGCGCAAACGAGTGTCTTGAATGTCGGTTGCAAAAGTGAGTTATAGTATCGCTGGGCGGTTACCAGATAGTAACGCGAACAGCCCAGCTAGATGGCTTGTGGTGGTGGTGGAAAACATTTATATACACATGCACTACTGGAGGTATTGCATGAGCTGACCCAGAGGGGGCCAGCCCTTACAAGTACTAGGTGGAGGTCCCTAGTTCGGGACCCCAGTGGCGTCGGCCGCCGCCCGGGCTCGCGCGACCAAGGCCCGTTGGGCCTGCAGGTCAGAGCAGCCGAGCAGGGTCGCCTCCCAGTCCTCCCAGGTTTGGTTGGGGTGAGGGGGGATAGCAGGGTTGGAGGGGCAGGCCCACACCATGTGGTAAATGTCCGAAGACTTCTCCGCACAGTGCGGACAGCTGCCCGAGAAAGAAGGGTCGAAGTGTTTGAGAGCTGCCGGGCACAGCAAAGTATTGGTATACAGGCGAAGCAAAAGCCGCTCCTCCGCCTTTGAGAGACCTTTACACGGGCGGGGATAAAGACCATGGCCAGATTGATAATGTAAAACAATGTCTTTAAAGGAGTAAGCGGGAGTGAATTCGAGTTCCTGATCGTCGGGGTCGGAGGGGAATGTCCGGTGAGAGAGCGCGCGGGCGGCGGCGTCAGCTGCCTCATTTCCCTCAAGGCCCATGTGAGCAGGAGCCCAAACGATACGCCGGTGCGCGGGGTCCCCGGTGTAGACGCCGTTTTGGAGAATGCGGTAGGCTAGATATGGTACCCAGCCCTGCTCGACGTTCCGACATGCCCCTCGCGAGTCGGAAATAATTGTTTTTGAATTGGAATCAGATGCAGCCAACGCAATGGCGACCTCCTCCGCGTGTGTTATGTCACGGGCTCGGAAAGTAAGGCCGTTCACTGTTTTGGATTGGTGGACGACTGCGGCCGTGTACCATCGCCCGTGGTGGGGGCCGGAGGCATCCACGTAGAATACGCCGGGTTTCGATCCATAGTGGCGGGCCAGGGCTTCCGCCCGCGCCAGGCGCCGGCCATTATGGTCTTCACGGTTCATGTTCGCGGGAAGAGGGCGCACGTGGAGGGCGCATCTCCACTGGGATGGAATACGTACGCGCTCTTCCATAAGAGTGGTGTGTTGGATGTGCAGTCGGGCAAGCAGGCGGCGACCCGACGATGTCTTTGAGAGACGTGTGTATTGGTTGGTCAAGTGGGCTTCCCGGAGCTCCCGAAATGTGTTCACCATGCCCAGCCCCAGGAGGCGCTTGTTGGAGGTGTTCACGGGGAGGCCCAGAGCTCGCTTAATAATTTTGCGGAGGATGACTTCGAGTGAATCCTCGTCTTGCTTCCGCAGGTGGAGGTATGGAGTCGAATATAGAATTCGACTGGTTACAAATGCATGCGCCAGCCGCAAGGCGTCCTTACATCGTAGCCCCCCGCGCTTGTTAGAAACCCGGCGGACCAAGCGGCCCACCTGGTCCCCCACCTGACGGAGTTTGGCCAATGTTGTTTGTGACCGTCTGTTTTGATGTATGAAGAGCCCCAGTACCCGGACTTCGATATTTTCAGGAATTGGACCTGTCTCAGGAGACAATGAAATTTTGGCTGTGCACTTTGGTGAGGGGCGTATGTGCACAAATTCAGACTTTTGGGTGGAGCATTGGAGGCCGCAGCGGCGAGCATAACGGTCCACTATGGTCGCCGCCTCCTGCAGGTTGGCCTCAATGTCTCCAAGGGAACCCTGTGTAGCCCACAGGGTTATGTCATCGGCGTACAGCGCATGCTGCACACCGGCGACAGCGCCCAGCTGGGCCGGTAGGCGCATCATAGCCAAATTGAACAACAGGGGAGACAGCACCGCGCCCTGGGGTGTACCCCTGGTTCCTAAATGAAAAGGGCCATGTTCTTTATCCTGGACTCGAATGTAAGATTGTCTGTCGGTTAAAAATTGCCGAATGTATTGAAAGGCGTTTTTGCCGCAGTTAGTTTGAGAGAGGTGGGTGAGAATGATCTCGTGGGTAACGTTGTCGAATGCACCCTTCAAATCCAAGGCGAGTACGACCTTGTCATTGTGAGGGCATTCGACGGGGTCGAGGACATCCCTATTTAGTTGTGGCAGGACATCCTGTGCAGATCTTTGTGGGCGAAACCCGAACATGGTGTCTGCGAAAAGGTGTTTGGATTCCATGAACTCGGACAACCTGTCACGTACCATCGTCTCCATGAGTTTGCCCACACAGGAAGTCAGAGAGATGGGGCGGAGGTTGTCCGTGTTGATGGCCTTGCCAGCTTTAGGAATGAAGGTGACTAGGGCGGTCTTCCACTCGATGGGGAGTGGCACTTCCCCAAGCCAGATTGAGTTAATGTAATTCAATAAAGACAGGTATGCCAGGTCGGGGAGGTTGGCTAACAATTTGACTGTAATTTTGTCCCGACCCGGAGCGGTGCCGCGTTTCATTTTTGCCAGGGCCGCCCTCAGGTCGTGGAGCTGGAACGGTTGATCCAGCTCAACGTTCTCAGAACCTGCATAAGAGTACGCCGGCCCGCGGGGGTCCTGTGTGGTGCACAAGTACTGGTCCCGGAGCTTGTGCGCCAATTGAGTTGTGTTGCCCTGAAAGCTGTGTATTGCTCTTTGGAGGTGTTTTTGAGTTTCCATGCGTGTTTGCGTTGGGTCAATTAGGGCGCGAAAGAGCCGCCACGTGTTCCGGCTGGACATTTGCCGCGCGGCCGTATTGCATCGGGCCACCCAGTTGGAGTCGGCGAGTTGGGCCGCATACTCAGCCGCTCGTTGAGTGAGCTCGGCGATGCGAACTTTAAGTTTTCGGTTGTGCTTTTGCCGGCGCCACCGACGGACGAGGCAATGCCGGGCCTCCCAGAGGTGGAGCAGGTGGTTGTCCACATCCGAGACCGCCTCTGAGAGTTCAATTTGAGTTTCGGAGAAGCGAAGGCAAGAGACCAAATGTTGTGACCAAGACTGGTAGCCTTGCTCATGTATGGGTGTGGTAGTGTTATAATTTTGCCTGAACTTGGTCCAATCTGGGAGTCGGGCTTGCGTTGTTGGTCGTGCGAAAGGATGGGTCCTAATCATTGTGTTCAGGAGGCAGTGGTCGCTGCCGAGGGTTTCCTCGGTGTTGACCCAGTCTGCATACTGAATGTTGCGGGTGAAGGTCAAGTCCGGACATGTATTCCTAGTCACGGAGTTGCCTATACGAGTTGGATGGAGGGGGTCAGTGTGAAGAGTGAGGCCCAGCGTTGACGCAAGCTCCGCCAACTTGCGTCCCCGCTTCTCTTCACTACAGTAACCCCACATCCGAGCGGGAGCGTTGAAATCGCCCACAATCAGGAGGGGGTCCCGACCCGCAACTCTCAGCGCGCGGCTAAAGAGGTCCGCGAATGATACATTCGGCAATTTCGGATTGCAGTATACATTGAGTATGTGTAGCGGTGCATCCTGCTTGCGCAGTGGGAGGAGGGTCACCATTACATAGGAGTATTCAAGTTGTATGTCTAAGTCGACCTGGTTGGCTGTATAATTTCTATGGACTAACAGACAAGACGAGGGGTCCTGCTGGAACGTCGTATAATTTGTTAGTGCGGCGCCTTTCCCTGGCTCTTGGAGGGCAACCACGGCTGGCAAATGCTCAAAGGTTGAAAGGAAAAGTCGGAGGTCGGCCCGCTTGGAACGGAACCGGAGCCCCCGACAGTTCCACTGAGTAATCGTAATGGGGGAAGCCGATTTGGAAAGGGGGGAGCGCCTACACCGGGGGTGTCCCGCCGTGCTCAGATTTAGATGGCTTGTGATCGCGAAGAAATTAAGGCATATTTGAGCTGACTCATAACATTGCAGCGGTGGTCCAGCGGTTAGCGCATCCGCCTCGTATTAAGGAGGTGCTGGCTTAGTATGTCGGAGCGGCATAAATTTTGTAGCGTGAGCTACATTGGCCACAGTCTCGTCGTTTCGCGTGCCCCCTCCGTTGACCATACTGCGTATGCTCAAGGAGCGAGTGACGTCACTGCGAACAGTCGCCGCGCGCGCTCGCAGCTGCCACTGCTGCCACCGGTGCAGAGCCACGTGACGTCACTGTTTACGCTACGTATATCCTGGCATAGCAGAGCTAAGACACTGCCAACTTTTTTACCGTTGGGCACACTAAGTTAGATTTTACTGAGAGTGCTGAGCTCTTAGCTAGAAATGCATTTTCACCGGTGGGCCTTGGGTTCGGCTGAGCTGGCGACGCTCCGCAGGACGTCCCCGTCGGGCCGTGATATTTCGGTGGCAATCACCGGAGCTCATCAGCATCGTCTTCCCCCAGTGATCTCGAAGGAATGGAGACATATTAGAATTGATATATCAGAGTGGATTCTCGTACCAATTGGTCGCGGAGGCCCCGAAGCACCCGCCTCGTATTCTAGGGGCTGTGGAAGATGCTGGATGCCTGTGGACTACCCCAGCGTGTGCAGCCTGAGTGTGGCTGCCCGGTGGGGCACACACGCCTCCTGGGCGCCCTATGGCGGGATTCCGCTCACCGTCGATACCACATTTTTGAGCAACGAGGTATTGAGAGATAACGCTTGTGTATACGAACTTTCGAAGGTCTGCTGGTGGACAGTGTCTGCTCCTAAGCGTGGTAACTGTGGTGGGAATAAACTCGTAGGTGTTCATCATTCAAGAGTACAATATAGCGGAACACTCGCGCCATTATAATATCAAGTTACGCCCACTGGTACCAGAAAAGCTCCCCCATAAATCAATCAGCCTTTTCCCGAGCCAGCCCCGGCCGAACAAGTTTTTAAAATTTCTTTATCTTCTCACCGTCAACTCTGGTTCCCTTTCTTTGAATCCGTGGTGTTACCAAAACAGACCATGTCTATTTCTTGTGTAATTACGCCAGGATGCGATTGCCTCTTGCTTCTTTTCTGCTACACTTCTGTGTTTTATAGCGCAGCTATCAAGGGCAAGTTTTCTGGTTCTGCGGCAGCGGCGCTGGCGTAATAGACCTCGTTTAGTGGATCAGCAAGCAGGGACGTCGTGTATGACATCACTGCAACGCGTAGTGCTGAGTGGTCCAAACACAGTGACGTCACTAGTTGTTTAGACTATGGAGCCTACGGAGAGCTACGTGAACAGGGCTTTTTAGAGGTTAGAGTCGTGTAGGAAGTGGCGATTAAACCCTGCAGCACTTTTCTTCCCTTTTATTACTGTTGCGTTCGAAGCAGATTTTAGCCCTTCATAAGTAGATTATTTAAAGGGCTACTTACAATTGTTACTGAGAAGTTTGCCTCCTACAGAAGTGGTCATTTCCTACAACGAAGTACTCATTTTCGATTCCTGCAATCTATCAAAAGGAGAGGAGGCAGTCAGGCAAAAGCAGCTATCTTAAAACACGTGTTGTATTCGCTTTAGTTATCCGAGACGATTCTTTTCAATACAATCCACATTTCGGCGAACAGCAGTTGCACAGTGCAGTGTGCTTAGCCTCCCTTACGAAGTGAAAGGCACGGGCATGGCCTGTTAAGCTGAATATTCTTATCAGCGTCCGAAATCCGCGGCCGCAGGCTCCGCGAGCCGTCGTTCAGCATGGTGCCCGAGATGAGCGGCTGCCTGCTCCAGCTGGCCGTGGACGTGTGCCGCAAGCTGCGCGAGGGCGGCGACACGCGCAACGTGCTCCTCTCCCCGTTCATGGTGGCCAGCTCGCTGGTGATGCTGCTGCACGGCTGCGAGTCCCGCAGCGCCGCCGCCGAAGCCCTGGGCCGCGCACTGCACGTGCACTGGGCCCCGCTGCGCATGGCCCGCGCCTTCGACCGCCACGCGCATGCGCTGTTCGCGCCCTTCCGAAGACCCAAGCTGCGCGTGCACCGCTTCTCATACACCTGCTTCATGGCGCTCTTCTACGACCACAGCGTCCAGCTCACCACCTCATACCTCCAGCTGCAGGTACTGCATCATGCGAGGCCACGTGTTGTCCCGTAGTGCAGATTGTGCGCAAAGACATGCATACGGTTGCAGTCCGGTACCCTCGAATATTTATACCATAGCGCCTGCCTCCTTTAAGGTTTCTCAAATGAAGGTAGCGCACTTTAGTGCTTTGGACTGCAAACTACGAGCACCCAAGAAGACGCTTCCGGTTGTCCTTGCGCTTCAACCGAGTGGCAATCTAAGAGGTTAAAGGACCCTTAGCTTGACTGCATTGAAAGAAAAACCAGCACTCACTTTTTGATCGGCAAACAGAATACTGAAATAACCATTATGCTTCCTCACTTCTCATTTGAGGGTTTCAGATATTAGCACTGTGAGGGACCGAGGGTACTCTCACGTACGGCTCTGGCGGGCTCTTGGAGCAGCCCTGCTTGCGCAAAGCCGCCTAGAGGTTTCTGCGCATGCCCCGTGGGAGCTATGCGGCACGCTCAAACTTCCGCCACCGCCCCGCAGGACCGGCTGTCGTACATGCTGGACCGGCGCGACTTCGCGCACAGCGCCGAGCAGTGCCGCCTGTCGATGGATGCCATGGCACGGGCGGTCTCCTCCTTCTCGTTCAAGGCCGGCCAGGAGATCTTCCCTCCCGGCTCGGTGGACGAGAGGAGCCTGCTGGTGCTGCTGTCCTCCATCCGGCTGGAAGGCACGTGGCGCCACTCCTTCCAGCCGGCCTGGGGAGACTTCCACGAGACGCCCGAGGCCGCCATCACCATACGCATGATGCGCCAGAAGGGCTCCTTCCGCATGTTCCGCTGCTCGGAACTGGAGGTTGGCGCTGCCCCACTTCTCTTCGACTGCCCGCCTGCATGCCTGCCGCTATAGTATTTATTTTACTGGGTACGAATATATCAGCTTGGATCATCTGAGGCAGAAAAAGTTCAAAGATCTGCAACTATGGTCGACGGAACCCGTATAGTGGCTCTAAAACGTAATAAGTCGCCTTTCCGAGGAAGCAGAGCAGAGGCCCCTTTCACGTCAGCGTGCTGTGTTGTTTAAAGGTGTACTAAAGAGGATTCTGAGCGCGTCTCTTTACCACGGGAAATCCATCTACACGCTCCGAGCATTCCTAGAAACATTCCTGGAGTAATTTGCAAAAGGGAGTATGGCTGCGCTTGGGTGGATGTCAGTGAGTAATCACTCCCTTTTACAAATCTACTCCACCTTGGGGGATTCCCCTAAACATCTGACCAGCACTGTTCCCACTTCGAGTTATTGATCAATTCGCTCTCGCCCGACCATAAGCTTGCCGTCCCGGTCAGCTCAGTTGGTAGAGCGACTGCTCCGGTCAAGCGGTCGTGCCGGGTTCGAACCCCGGACCAGGACGAATTTTTCTTTAACTGCGAAGTTTCTGAGAAAGCTGTATAGCTTTCCTTTGTAGCCGTATGGCTGCGCTTGGGTGGATGTCAATGAGTAATTTATCCCTTTTATTGAATTATTGTCCTGTGTGGCCTATTTCCCTTAAAAATCGAATTAAACGCCGCGGCTCCTGCCTTTTTTTGAACTCGCCTTCGACAGTAGTAGTCAACCAACGCGTGGAGTGCCTTTAAGCTAGTCGCGTGGCGGCTTCGCTTTTTTTCTTTTTGGGTTTCTGTGAAGTCGCAGAGAACATAGCCGCAAACTAGGCCCAGGAAACTCTGCTTTACGTATCACTCCGCCGACGGCAGAATGGCAAGCCGCCATGCGACTGGCTGAAAGACACTCCTCGCGTTGGTTGATTCCGCCTATATACTTGGAAGGTGAGCTAACAAAGAAATAGGCGGGAGCCGGGACGTTTCATTCGATTCAATAGTGAAATCGGCCGCACAGGACCACAATTCGATGTTTCTAAGAATGCATGGACGGGTAGATCGAGCTCCTGCAGTAAAAAGAAGAGCTCAGAATCCTCTTTTAGCGCACCTTTGAGAAGAGGTTCGCATCGCTGAGAGTTGAAAGGCTGCGACTACCGTATCTTTATGCCGCCCCGCCAGCCCTGCACGACAGGTGCTAGAAACGCTGGTTTATTCCACGCGTGCCGACGCTCAGGTGACGGCGCTGGAGCTGCCGTACGAGAACCGCGACGTGTCGCTGGTGATCCTGCTGCCCGTGCGCGTGGACGGGCTGGCGTCGCTGGAGAAGCGCGCCACGGCGGCGCGGCTGCTGCACTGCGTGGCCATGCTGGAGGAACGCCAGGGGGTCACCGTGTGCATGCCGAGGCTCAGGCTACGCCGCGTCACCGATCTCTCACCCGTCCTGCGTGCCCTGGGGCTCGGAGTTCTCTTCACCGACGAGGCCCGGTTCAGGTGCGCCTTGATGCCTTCCTGGACTAAGCCTACACTAAACCTCTACGTGAGGAGCCAGATGGAGCGAAAGAGAAAGCGCCACGTCCACCGACCTTCATGTGCTCGCAATCCGTAAGAAACGAAACGACATTCAATGCCCCCCTCCCCATGAGTAAACAGTGCACATTACAGAAAGCCCACACTTCCCGGCCAAAGAGGGTAACATTCTAACTGGTCAGCAGGGATATGTGGTTGTTTCGGGTCATGATTTATTACTACATCGGTGACTGCATCTCTGTTGTTTCCTTTGGGCAGTCCCAATATAGTGACTTCGCTACCCAATTCATCCGAGTTTAGAAATGTGTGGGTGGGCAGATCTTCAAAATGGATGCTCACAATCAGCTAGGACTCGTGACGACTAGATTCCTTCCCAGGAATATTAATGGCATTTTTTTTGTGCCTGCTGTACATGATAACGATGGTGATGGTTGTTGATGCAACCAGGTTGTCGAATGCCGCACTCCTAAATCATTTCCAGCTGTGAGAAGTGCATCAGTCACTAATGATTCACGACAGTTCCATGTAAATTCGTATTATACTGATACCGTCACAGGCGAATTTCTTCCGGGTAAAGTGCATCAGCGTCGTTTGTCGTTACTCAGATATAGCATCTCCATCTCCCTGATATCGAGATTATTATCCAGGTGGAGACAGATTAGGAGCCCTTGATGGTTGGTTTATGGGGTTTAACGTCCCAAAGCGACTAAGGCTATGAGAGACGCCGTAGTGGAGGGCTCCGGAAATTTCGACCACCTGGGGTTCTTTAACGTGCACTGACATTGCACAGTACACGGGCCTCGAATTTCTCCTCCAAAGAAATTCAGCCGCCGCGGCCGGGATCGAACCCGCGTCTTTCGGGTCAGCAGCCGAGCACCATAGCCACTGAGCCACTTGAGGATGTTGCTTGTTCCTTCATGTGATTCGCATGGTCACGTTCTGTGCAGGACTTGAAATGGTGAATTTTCATGAAATTGAAGAGATGGGGCTTGTTGGGCCAGTGGTTGCATGGTATTTGTTGTGAATATACTCCTTTCCCCCTTTATTGTTCTGTGAACTATGGTGAAGGGAGAGCTGGGGAGAAGTTCTTCGTAATAACTCTTCCGCTCTCTCATTCACCCCAGAGGACAATGAACGGTCCAAAAGTTCTGAACTGTTGGGCATGTTGAAATACAATATGGTCACACGTTAATATTGCACGGGAAGGGAAACAGTATTTCTTAAACGATGTCCCAGCTGAAGTTGAGAGAAGCAAAGTGGCTTGGGCAAGGCTTGACATGCTAGAACCTGCCGTCTCAGAACGATGGATTTTACACAAAGAGAAGAATGTAGGTGCAAACCATGTCGTTACCATGGTGCCGTTCATGTAAGGGAGCAAGCACCTCTGCAGTAAGCTAAAACTAAACATTCGTGGCAGCGGCGGAAAAAGAAAAGTACCTCTATCCCGTTTGCACTAACAAACAACTGATCACATGACTCTCGACAGCACCGATCGGCTCTTGCCTGTTGCAAAACACCGCCGGTATGAATGAGCGTTGTTGGCGTGGTCAGCAGAGGCCCTAGCCAAGTGGTGACGTCAGAATGTCTGCTCAGATGTCGTGGCTGCTGCTGGCACAGGAAGGGTCTCTTGGTCCCCAGAAGCATGGCTTATGATGATGTGTGCGTACACAGGTACCTGAGCAAGGCGGAGGGCGTGCACCTGTCTTCCGTTCGTCACGTGGCCGTGTTGCACATCAACCGCAAGGGGGCCAGTCAGAGCGAAGACGACCGTGCAGCAGCCACTAGGCGGTCCAGCATAGGGGCAGTCTCGGCAGTGGTGTCACCACCAAGCACCACGGCCAGCAGCAGCGTGGAGTCGCCGCTGCCGCTTGACTGGTCCTTCGCTGACATAGAGAGCGGCACCGACGAGCCGTCCTCAGCACAGTTCATGGTCGACCGGCCATTCATGCTACTCGTACTTAAACGCAGGCCCGACATCGTCCTCCTGCTGGGGTCAGTCAAGAAGCTCACCCCACCCAAGCTATGAAAGGGGGAGGCAAATTCATAAAGGGCGGTAACACGCTTTATTCGTTACCCTATGCCATTAAATACAACGCACAATATATTTCAGCCAAACATGCTGCGAGGCTGGTTTGTTTATGATTAGAATGAAAAGAAATTAAATGCACATGATGGGGTGGCTTCTGACTCTCAAATTTCTAAGATCAGGGGTGGCTGAGGAAACAAAAATTTTCAGAAATTTTTTCGATACAAGCATCTCAAGTAGTTCTTTGTGACTTAGAGGGTCGCATGCGGTGTGTGAGTGTCCTGTTTATGGCAACGAAAAACTGAGCACGCCACTTTGCAGTGATAACGTCCCATGGCGTGCACAGAGCACAGCATGCAATTATCCTCGCCATTGTGTATGAAGCACTTTTGCGAAGCCACATTTAGATGCTTTTTTTAAACAGCTAACTTATTGCAGCCTGACTGAAGAGGACAGCAGTGGAAAGGAAATGGATACATTTGGTTTACCGGTCACCTGTTTTGATAAATTATTGGTCGCACAATCCTGCACTGTTCGCAGTGCCTAATTTTCTCTCAAGAGCACACACTTAAGTAAGCAAGCCACACGGTGAGACATATAAGTTGGCCAACCATACACTGCGATGAACCTGGCAATGTCCACTTTATACCAGAGCTGCATTGCGTTCTTGTCTTATAATATACTTTCGGATGCTTTCAACTGCCAAGCACTGTCACTGAAGTCCGTGTTTTGCTTTCGCGGTCATGTACATGTTACTTTGTTTCGGTTTAAATAAAAACTGACATTGATTGATTGATCGAAAGTCTTATAGCACCTATAACTTCATAGTCTAATGAAAGATGACGAGGACAATGACAAGCAATACTAAATAATTAGGGACGGCGACCATTATATAGTACCGTACGGACTATACGCACGAGAGGCGTTAGTGTCAGAGAAGAAACTTGGGTTTCTGCCATGAAGGATGGCCTTCTTAATTCAGATGCCCAACGCTGCCTGTGATATCCCACGCGTGGTGGACCAGCATAAGCTGAGCCGACCAAGGAATGGGACAGCCAGTGTTTATGAGGTTCTGGTGGTGTCACTAATGCCGTTCAAACATTTAGGTCGATGGGCGGTTGAGGGGTGCTCGCGGCATTCACTGGAAGAGAACCCGCATACAGGCTTCGAGCAGAACGGGCCCATGGCACCGACAGTTGCTGCAGGTAGAGGTGGTGCCAGCAAGATGTGTAACATGTTTGGCAATGTAGTTTTGGAATCTTGTACGAACGGTTAACTTTTAGGTGCTTGTCAGGAACAAATACATCGTCGTTTTCTTCTGCTGGCTGTTGCTTTCTTTGCACATAAGGCTGCTGCTACCGAGAAGTTGAGCGCTTCTCCCCCCCCCCTCTTTAAGGTTCACAAGATGCTTAAGTGCTAGCTTTCGAAACGTTCAGGCCCTCAAACTGCATAGTTGCAGCACTGTTGCCGTCGATCACATGAACAGGGTTTATCTGTAAAATACCAGGAGACACTCCATCGGTAGCCAAACAGGCTATGGCTCCATGCCGACATTGTAACGGCAGTGTTACAATGCTGTCAAACCGAATGCCATTCAACTCTATTGCCAAACTTGTACTGCTACATGAAGTTAATACAGCTCTGTTAAGATGACATTGTAGTCAACAGAACACCGCGGAAGCAATCAAATCCCTTCGAAAAAAGATCACAGTCCGCACCACACAATAGCCGTCGCCATCGCTTCGCCCCGTGTGAAGCAGCGCCGTGCGACTGCTTCGGCTCTGTGCCAGTTGACTTCTCTAGATACCTTTGGAGATATGAGAAAACAAACTGCCATAATAAGATGCAGTAGCAGTTTAAAGTCTTCAAAAGCTCAATGGCAAATTTCTGCAAAGAGCAATACTATGGCAAACGTGTGCCATTTAATTAAGAGCATTGCAGCCAACCAGTGCTGCAAGTTTTTCTGGTTGCCCATAAAGAAGCATAAGCTTCATGTACGAGTCACTTAAAATGGTACTAATAATATGCTAAAGTGCAGTTATGTCACATCATGTTTCAAAAGACTGATCACATCCAAAACCACTTATTCTACAGTGTCGTCTAGTCAAAAAGATATATGCGCAAAAGAAGGCCTAGCAACAAGCACAGTAGATAAGGGTTCATTGTGACGATTTGTGCATGATGATCACGCAAAGGAGGCCCGCTCTTTCTGCAAGACATGGCATAGTCCTTAGCATGCCCCCTGTCGATGTGATGATTCTATAAATGCTCCCAACAACCATTTTCAGCAAAAGCTCTCACGAAAGAAGAGATCTTATTGAGAATGACATAATAGCTCATCTCAACTAATCATGCGCAAAGTAGCCATATTTGCATATTGTTGCCAACACTTGCGCACAGAAACCTCGTAGCCCTTTTATTTACAGTTAAAATGCGCCCATAACATTGCTTTACACCATGGGCAGCTTGAATGGTTCAGCTTAGAAGAAAATAGGGTGTTGTAATTACATTAAAACTTTAGTGCTACCTGCTGCTCATTGCAGTTGCAAGGAAGAGACAGTTACAGCACTGTTGGCAAGTTATCTGCCATAAGATACTGTTTTGTAAATAAAAAATGGCTAAGGTTCAACGTGGCTTCAGCCTAGTTATACGAACGAAAGCTCCGTTAAGCATGGTCTCCACTGTTTCAAATCAAATGTCAAGGTCAGGTACCCAATGGTCATAGTCACATGCTCACATGGTCATACTACCATAGCTTGGGCCATACCACCACGCAGTTAAGTTCGGTTTGACCTTGTAAGGCATTGAAGGTCATTGTCGATGTGGTGCCCACTGTCTCAAATCAAATGTCAAGGTCAAAGGTCAGGTATCCATGGTCATAGTCATGCATAGGATCACGTGGCCATACTACCATAGCTTGGGCCATACCACCACGCAGTTAAGTTCGGTTTGACCTTGTGAGGCACTGAAGGTCATTGTTGATGTGGTACCCACTGACCCACTGTTCAAATCAAATCTCAAGGTCAAGGGACAAGGTCATGTACCCAATGTTCATGGTCTTGTGATCACGTGGTCATATTACAGTAGCTTGGGCCATACCCCCCCCCCCCCCCCCCCCCGCAGTTAAGTTTAGTTTGACCTTGTGAGGCACTGAAGGTCATTGTC
Organism: Amblyomma mixtum; assembly: GCF_055824585.1. Classification (NCBI taxonomy): domain Eukaryota; kingdom Metazoa; phylum Arthropoda; class Arachnida; order Ixodida; family Ixodidae; genus Amblyomma; species Amblyomma mixtum. The sequence goes on from NC_143019.1 coordinate 7,988,216, forward strand.
TCATCCACATCGAAATCAGAAGTTGCACCCCAGGGAGTAGAGCTCTTGCTCTAAAAAGAAACCTTTGATTACTTAATAACAAGAGTAGAGCTCTTGCTCTAAAAAAAAAAACCTTTGATTACTTAATAACTATGACAGGAACTAATTTGCACCCAGTCTAAGAGCTGTAAAAACCAACAAATGGGCAAAGCTGTTTCCATGGCATATGTACATATAACAACCAACAAAGCAAAATTCAAAAATAACATTTCATGAGAAGCGGTTGCTTATGCTTGGCAATGTCCCCATCTCTTATTCAGAGCCATGTCCACATTTCCTATTCAGACCCTCAGAGAGATAAAATGCCTGAATGAATAAATATGAAATTCAAAGCATTGCTTGTAATAATAACTGCGTACATTTCACCGTTACTGAAAAGCGATTTCATGAAGAATGCATCTGAGGACATCAGTGGAAAATTACACGACCAGATTTGCAACAACAGCATGTTTTATTCAAGGCCTATGAAATGGTGAAACACAGTTGCCAATAAATCGGGGATGAGATCATTCTGAAAGAAAAACAATAGGAGTGAATTTAAATCACTCTCTCATGAAGCTGCAAGTGTGAGCTGCTTCAACATTTACTAGTATAACAGTTGCAACCACAATCAATTCTATTAAAAGCCGAATTTTGCTCTAAGCAAAGACAAACTCTTATACATTTGCTCCCACTTACTAGTTACTCTCCGTTTAGTACAGGAAAGCAGCCATATTTGCCACATTATCTCCCGTTTAAACACAGCCCACACTCAATCCAATAAGGCACACATCTAATTCACTGTTTCTAATGCTTCTACACTGGTGTACAGCAGACCATATGCCAGATGCATTTCAAAAGTTTCTGGAACACTATTTAGTTCTGATTAGCCATCGTAAACAAGGCCAATGTCCTGCAAAGTTACGATGCAAAAATACACACAATGCTCACCTACAGAAGGCACCATCACGTAGAGTGCCCGACAGTCATGTTTAGTAGGAGGCACGGTCAACTATCCTATCCTGAAATAAGAAAAAGTAGAAGTCAAGAACTTAAATGCTAAGCACCAAGGCCAATTGCCAAAAAATTCAAGACAGCAAAACAGCATCATTCCGTAGTCATGTTCCAATTTAAAAAACAAAAGAAAAGAAAATGGAGAAAATCAACACATTTAGAATCCTAGGAAAATAATTCAATGGAACATACTCGTGGCCAGGGCCAAAAGTAGTACCATTTCACCACAGTCAAAGCATTTTGGACTGCACTCAAGTTTTCTTTCTCAGACTAACTAAGCTGCGTGTAAATGCTCTCATTAACCAACAACCTCTGCTAACAAAATTTACATGAAACACAGTGCTGAGTCCATGAATGCAAAATGGAACAGATGGGGAGCGTGCCCACTGTTATGTAAAAGCACTGCATACTGCCAGCTTGCAGGCAAGGAGAAGATATGTAGTTATACCCCAATCCTTGTTAGCTAACCACATACCTACTATAATTAATGCAACTATAATTTGTTCCCACAATAAAAATACTGCTTCAACCAAAGAAAGAAACGCTTAAAAGCAGACACAACCAGCAAAAGGCCACCAAGAGTCTACAAATACAACTACAATACGTTTATTTGCCACATGTAAATGGATAAATGTCCAAGGGCTGCAGGGAAAAGCTACTGTTTAGTAGCTTGACTGGAACTGCCAACACAGTCATCGTGATAACAGCAGCAGGCAAATAATACCCATAGCAATTATATAGAGGCAAGAGCGAAACCCAAATATATATTCTTGTTTTGTAAACATACAAAACAAGATTAGAATGTTTTCACACCCAGCTGGTATTAGGAAAAAAACTTTTTGTTAATGAAGTCACAATAATCAAATCTTAAGAAACATGTTTCTGTGTTTCTTTCTGACAAGCCTTCTTTCCACTTTTCTGATTCACTCTCTTGCACAGGCCTCCCAACCTGTTCCTGGAAGAGAAAAGGAGCTTCACGCCGGCTTTGTTCACAATCTTTTTCAGGTTGTGCGATACTTGGTGAACATACGGAGTATTCCTTTTCTCTGCCAGGAACAAGTTGGGAGGCCTGTGCAAGAGAGTGAATCAGGAAAGTGGAAAGAAGGCTTGTCAGAAAGAAACACAGACACAAATTTGTCAACTGTTGCTGTGGTGTGGTTTACAAGGTCCCACTGTCATGCGGCCGTTTTTTACATCGGGGAGACCGGAGGGTGCATCAATGATCAGCTACGCAAACACGCGAAAGACATTGAAAACAAGTCACGCCGAAATGACATGGTCATTCATTTCGCAGATCGCGACGAATGTAAGGCATTTCTAAACCAAACCACTATCATCGCCAAGTATAGAGATCACACCTCACGCCTGATATCGGAGGCCTTTCACATTCACGCATTAGGCAACTCATGTGTAAGCCAACCATCGGTGGCTCTATTCCCACAGGATCACTTTTCTTAATCAGTGCTGATATCCCGAATGCATGCCATGTCATGTATTGCACCGCATTTCTTCTTCCCTTCAATGCTTTATATTGCCCCCTCTTTCGCAATAAACCATTTGGTTGTTAGTTCAGCACATGTGACTGTCTCGCTTTCTTCCGTCCCGTCCGTCAGCGCTGTTTTGCCGTACCATTCATTTAGGCATAGAACTTTGCTAAGTCCACAAACAAAGAAAAACATAACACTGTTCTTCAAAGACTCTTTCTTTGCCGATATCAAGGGCCAGGATACTGGTGCTCTGCTCCTCCTTATCTTATCTGAGCCACAAAGTGCAAAACAGTTGTTGGTCGCTAGTTCCAAGACTGTCCCTGTGGTGGAGACCTTGCGATAGGGCAAGCTGCTTGCTCTGTCTTCCTAAACTTTTTGCCATCTCTCATTCTCTCCCCAATTTTGAGCCACCGGCTTGGCAAACGGAGCATGATTTATGCACCGCCATTTGCATTTTCTACCTCGACTTTCCCCGTTCCTGTGTGCCTGTCACTAACGTGTCAACAACAGCGCAGCAGTGCAGTTGTCATGAGCTATTTACATGAAAGCAGCTGCCTTGCTGTAGTCTCTGTACAGTCACACCATGAATGTGGTTGACATCCAAGCAATGTGATTGTGCAGTACTGTAAGAACATGTAAAAAGCTATCAACCACTTCTTTCAGCAACTTGATAATGATGAATTTCAAATTAAAGTCAACTTATTCACTGAGACTTACTTTTTGAATGCTGAACTGGCAAAAGCTACACTCAAAACATTTAAAAGAGCCCTTAGCATGAATAAGAAGGCCAAATAGTGCCCCAAGAAAGAGAAGCCTGACAAATATTCCCCCCATGAAGCAGAGTACAGGCTTCCCAAGTTATGCCTCACTACAAGTGTGACAGCCGAGGAGAATGACGGTCCAGACAATTCGACACCCCAGTTGCGTGCAGTGCACCACGTACCTTGAGCCCAACGCAGGCATCGATCAGCTGGAGTCCCACACTGCGGGCAGCCACCAGGGGCAGCACGTTGAAACGGTACATCCCGACCAGGGCCTCAATGGCCAGGAGGAAGGGCACCGTGTGCCGCTGGCGGAGGGTCTCGTAGCGCAGGAGGGTGTCGAAGCTCACTGCACAAGGAACACAAGCAGTGCACCAAAGCAGTGAATGAAAGCATCAAGTCTGCAACTTGTGCCTGCCACTTGAATCAGTGGCTCACAGACTTTGCGCTCAATATATATGTGCACAAATGGAAGACGTTAGCCACGGCCCTGGTCTGTCTGGCCACTATGTCACCGAGTGAGGGTGTTGCCTTCATCATCAGGTCATCCAAGACAAGTTCACCACAGGGCAAAAGCTTCAACTAGTGACCAAAGTCATCCTTCTTTAGAGCCAGTATCACCTACTTCACCCTAAACAATTTTCCAACTTTACCAACCTACCTGGTTCTCTGTAACTCTTGGTTAAGTTTCCCTTGCATACAGTCTTATGAAAAAGGAAGTTGGTATTAACTGCCTAGTTCTATACTACCTATCAGTAGGTACAAAACAATGGTTTCCATAATAGTACTACAGTTACAAGAGGCCCAGTGGGAACAATCAGCAGGCGTGCAACCAGAAAAAGACCTATGGTTGAAGCACTTTAGTTGCCCAGAAGAGTGACAACGCGTGTCAATTTTTCGTTGCACGTCAGCTGTACCTTTGATCAGAGCCTGGGCTTTTTGCCACTGCTGCTCACCTCCAAGCAGCTGCTGTTGTGGCTGAACACATGCGAGTTTTGAAATTATGAAGATCAGTTCTGAGGAAAGCAAAGATGCAGTAACTGTTTCACTTCTGCGTGGACACCTCAACCGCGCCATGAGAGGACGGGACGAAGGAGAGACCACTGAGCGACGCATACCGCTGGTTCAGAAACTTGCTGCCCAAGCCAGCATTATCAAGTGGGCAACCTCTGGAAGTATTTGCTGGTACAGTGCTTTCAATTATATGCCGGCAGCTAGCTTGTTTTCATACAAGCATCGCCACATGTTGCAGAACTCTGCATGCAAAAAGGTTGGTAAAGTTAGAGTAGGTCACCAGCCAAAATAAAAGGCAGCAAGCAGGCAGCGACATCTTGAGGCAACTCCTACATTCTATAATCGTGTTCCCATGCAGTTACCGCAACCCATGCACTGAACATGTCAAGAGTGGTTGGAGAGAACTTATTCCGGTAGAAGCCAAAGAGGCGCTCTATAAGAAAGAGGCAGAAATTCTAATTTCCTCAAAGGCTGCTACAATGCTCCCACACATTCCAGTTAGTGTCATGAAGCAACAATTGTTAGTTAAGCCACAACCAGGCTCATTAAATCGTTACCAATCACTGACTTTCAGTATTTTACCAAACTCTACATTTGCATGGTGTGATCAAAGGTGGAATTCAACACACTGTCAGTACCCAAGAGCGAATCTTGTCCTTGATTTTGCATTTAGCTTGACAATGTGAGTCACAAATTTCATTCGGCAGCTCAAAATTTATTTAGTAACCACTTGCAGCCAAGAGCTGGAGGTAGTGTGAAAACTGGTTTTCGCCTGGACACTAATCAGATATACTCCCTGACATACAAAACCCCACTTTGTAGCACATAGGCTGGTCCTTTATTTTGCGAACCACCGATGGCTGTTTCTATTCATATCATTCACAGGCAGTGGCAAGTTTGGGCATAGTATTTTACACAGAAGGAATATGGGGTAATATGTGAAAGGCGAAGAAAGACAAGGTAGATGAGCAAAATACACAACAAACTGGTCTCTTACCTATCGGCTCTCCATTGTACACCGACTCGACCAAGAGCTGGGCTAATTCTTGGGCATCGCCAAATCCCAGGTTTGCACCCTGGCCGGCCATCGGGTGTACCCGGTGCGCCGCATCACTGTGCATGCCGAAAGATCGAAGGGAGAAATTTGTAGGCTTCAATATTGCTAAGAACTCTCTGCTGATTTGTTTTGCTCTCTCTTTAAAACACTGAACTAAAATTTACTTCAACATGATGTTTTAAAAAATGTTAAACTTCCCAATGAACCTGGAGTTCACACTGCTTGCATTCTAACCCTAGAATGGAGGCCCCATGGTACCCCTAAAGGTCAAAAGCTCTCAAAAGGCCATGAGAAGGAATTCCACCCCCCCCCAACAGAGATTTAGAGGGGCTTCATAAGCTTCAACTATATTGTTGAAAAGCAACCTACATGACCAAATGGCCTGACGACATTTGACAAAGGGTTTAACTTTCGGTTTGGGCACTATGAACTGCTGCTTTACTAATCTAAGCATTCAAAGCTCCTAAACGTTCAGAAACTAAGAAATATTTCGATGACCTAAACTTGCAGTCAAATATCACGGTGGTTGCCCTATGAAAGTCAGTGCCGATGATATGCGCTCGCAGACTGCAAAATGATCTGCAGCATCAAGAGACATGTCACTGCTTAGCGACATGGCTGGCTATTAACGTGCTGGCAAAAGAAAGCGAACAGGACCTGGTGCTAATATCGTTTCCGATCAATATGGTAAGAGATGCGGTGTGCACGGTGACGGTTCTTGCAGAGTAGCGAAAAGGATGATGTTGTGGCCCACGAGCGTTAATTTGCAGCGAGAGCCTTCACACTGCATGAGCTTCGTCTATTACAACATAGAAAGTGCTTATTTTGAGCAAAAGTAAGCACGCAAACAATGTGGATGACGGAAACAAGAGATCTGGAAGCCAGACTACAAACTGAATCTTGCACGGTGCGGCTAGCACGCTGTCTCTCACAGCACAGATTCTTTCACACCTTTGGTTGGTGGCAGCATTTATGCCTTATGCCCCCCCCCCCCCCCCCCCCATCGTAGCTTGCAGTGCGGCAAAATCAATTTGTGCAGCCTAAGTGGGCTATATCTCGGTGTGAACATTCTGTTTGCTATGGGAATCCACAGCCAAAGCTTTCTCCTCAGTAGTCACTGAAGTATCATGAAAGGGATACTCTTGCCCACACTGTATCCAAAGCTGCCGCTCTTTGTTCGTTTTGTGAGCAGTCATGCAACGTTTCGCAAGAGATGCACCGAGCAATGCCCGACGGATAGCAACCTAGTTCAGACATGATTACACCAGAAAGGAAATACTATACTCCTTGCTTATGATTCTTCATAACAGCAATCGGCAAAAACTTTTGCCATGCAGGCATTGAGTCCAACTCTCATATTACTTTTTTTTTACTGAATACAATCATGTAATATAAAGAAAGCCACACAAGTTATTAGTCCAGAAGACATTACTACTACAACTCCCTCGCCCTTTCTTGCACTCAATACTTCTGTTTCTTTTCACAACTCTGTTTTGTGAAAAACTGTTTGTTTTCAATTTCAACTAGATGTAATAACATCATAAACCGTTCGAAAGCATTCTATTTGCAACCAGTCATCATTATTCGCAGTCACTTCACAGCCACAAATTTGGTATTTGCATACGTCAACAGAAATTCTCATTGTACCAATATGTTTACAGTCTTCTGAGAAGAGAAAAATTGGCAACTGCTACAAAAATTAAACGTGAGTATTGTTAATAAGCTTGCTTTTTATAAGCACAACTGAATTACGTGCTCCAGCCCCATTAGTGCGGCCATGTCTCCCCATGTGATGCCTCATCTTCAAGGCCTCGGACTGCTACCAATAAGGAAACAGCATTAAAGCAACCAATGCTCACCCAATGAGGGCTACCCTGGGTAACACGTAGTGTGCAGCGTAGCTGAGGCCGAGCGGGAAAGTAGCCCGGCTGCCTGGCACCAGCGAGAGGATGTGCATCGGAGCATCACTGCTGGGAGGAGGCGCTGTTGAACACCATGCGACGAGGAAAGGAAAAGAAAAAGAAGAGCGGGTCTGAGAATTAGGCAGCCCTCGCAGCTTCTGAAGGAAAACTTACAGCAACTGTCATGCGGTGAACTACTAATATACACTGGGTGATTCAGCAAACACTTTCAAAAATTTCCAAACAACAAATTTGTTAGGAAATACCATGTACCATGTGGTACCATGTGGTACTATGTGGTACCATATACCATGTGCCATGTGGTGAAAATAAAAAAAAATCTCTTTTCAGGAGCAAAAAGCCAGCTGCGACGGATGCACTAGTAACTTATTTTTTTTTATCCAAGGACTGAATGATACTACATCAGATTTTCTGAAATGAAGAAAAGGTTTCTCTCTAAAAGCCCCGAATGCAAGGAAATCTGGTGCATTTTTTCACGCAAACCAAAACTGAGTGCAAAACTGAGCGCAAACCAAAACTGAGGAAGTTCGCTACAAAAGCAACATCCGCTGATGGCATGTTGCAGTGCCTAACCACCTGCACTATTGTACTCAGGCATGTGCTTTCTCTTGCTTCATCACTCTCAAAAATAGGGGCGCATGGCTACCGATGACTAACCCATATCTTGCACTAAGCAATGACACACTGCACTCAATGTGGCTACAAACTTCCTATTGGTCCTAGCCACCAGACCACTAATTTAAAATTTTATCAGCAAAATTTTGTCAATCAGATAACTAAATTAGCACGATTTTCAAAATAACTGACTACTGCCACAGCTGACAGTTTGCACCCGAAAAGACTTTCTTTCCATTTCAAATGCTCCGTTAAGGAATTTCTGCAAGTGTTCGCTGAAACAATGGGTACGTAATTACTTTGCAAATGGACAAACTTTTAAAAATCATTACTTCAAGGGTGCTCACCGCTGCAGTGACTGACTACGTGAAACAAAAAAAATTGCAGCAATTCAATAAAAACATCCAGAAATTTAGCAAACATCATGCAAGCAACAAATAAGAATGCTGCACATGTTGTGCACGGCTGTGAAAAAGGTGCCAAAGTTTCTTTTTAGCCACACTAAGCAGTCAGATTGTTCACTTAAAGTAAGTGAGTCTAGTACAATGCTGTTTGTGCAAGTCACTGACAAAAACATGAACGCTGGCAGAAACAGCATTGATTCATAACAATTTACTGTAAAACTTAAGACAGAGGCGCTTTTCCTATGAACACTCACTTCCAGCCAGAAAAATGATCTCCCCAGTATGCAGCACGTGTTAGAGCATAGGAACTTCTTGAAAGGCATAACTCTCATGCGGCTTTATTCTAACAGCATAACACGTGAGAACCTTCAGAGGGGCAGTCAATTTCAAATAGGAGAATAACTGCCCCTAACTTTTAAACCTGAGCCATAAGTCCACACCAGCCCCATGGCTAGTTTCAGTGAGATCCTAATGGCAGTTGTTCTCTCATTTCAAATCCTGTGGATGTACTCGAAACCTTTACTGCATCCATGTCCCATTCCCGAGCAGAGCGAAATGCACATGAGGAATACCTGATAAACTATTCACATCATAAGCACTGCTCATGGTACTGTTTCAAAACAAAACAAAGCTGCTAGAAGCCATTTGCTGTTCTGTGGGCAATTGTCTTTTCTGCCTAAGGTTTGCAGAGCGACGCTCATGTCCTTTGCTCTGCATGGACAATCTTATCTTCCGTTGATGATGCTACAGTCACTTTAATGTTGTTTAGTTATTAGAACAGAAATCTGCACAGTGCTAACGGTTGATTCATATAACGGACCACTTGCACGTAGACCAGGCATCGTGTGATGCCCCGCTTTCGCTCCGTGAGGTCCGTGCCTGGCCCACGCATGTAGACAGGCCGCACGCACGTCTAATTAGATTATCACCCCCTCCTTGACCTTCGCCACTGCAGGCAAGCAAATTAGGCACGGATGTGTTCTTTCACCATGCTATGTTCACAGACATAGTGGGCCAAGCATAAACCTCAAGCAGTTGAACTGAGATGGCATGCAACGTATTGTCCATTTTACCTGTACCCACTTAACACGCATGTGCCCACTAAAAGAGTATTGAACACTCAGCAGCACAGTGGCAGAAACTTCCATCTTTATATCATAAAGACGATTCAGCACCTCATTATCAGATGATGGTTATGGCCACAAATTGTGAAACAAAATGGCCCCTACCACTGTTCTTATCAACTCCGACTGGCAGTTGACCTCCAAGCACTCTCTTGAGGCCATTTCATTTGTTTTTTTTTTCTGCATCCTTAATTATCAATGGTTATCACTGTTCCTGCTTTGACATTATGTCCTGCTTACCGATGCCCAGCCTCTGCAGCCCAGATGTGAGTGTGGAGAGCGCTGAGTCAACCAGTGGCATGTGCCTGCCTGTGCCCCACTGCAACAGCAAGGACAGAATACCAAAACTATTTGCATGCTGGCTTCTCGCTAAGATGTCACTTGTTTCCTGAAAGAAAACCGCATGGTTTACACGTGGCATTCCCACCACCATGCATGACTTCAAGCCGTTTCCCCTTCTGAGGTGCAACTGAAATTGCGGGGTTTAACGAACAGTCCAGAAGCAACACATAGGCTATGAGAGATGCCACAATGGAGGGCTCCAGATTAATTTCGACCATCTGGGGTTCTTTAACGTGCAGTGACAGCAGACAGCACCCGGGAGCTTTTGTGTTTCACCTCCCGTGCAACATGGCAACCGCAGCCAAGATTTGAGCCTGTGAGCTTGGGATCTGCAGCCAAAGGCACTATGCCACAGCAGCGGGTTCCAGTTTCCGATGAGCTGTGCAAAACAATGCAACGCTGCACACCAATGCCGTATCCCTGCTGAGCAACGGTGCTGCCCTTAGCTTTCAACCATCGCCATTTGTCACTCAAAAGGCCAAGAGAGTTCCAGAACGAAAAAAAAAAAAAAATTGGCAGGACGATCACGAAACCTGATGCAAGATAGCTGCGACTGCATTTGCACTGACCGTCTATGATTACTCTGGTGCGCTTATTCTGCTGACTGCTTTTACTCTCGCTGGAGGCTTCGCACGCATGACAGAATCTTTCTGAAGGATGAAAATGGGCGGAGGTGGGTTGGTGGGTCACTGGGTAGTGCTTGTGGAGGGTGGAGGTCTAGTGATGGGGTGGGTTGAATGTGGCGGCGGGGGCTGATGTGGTGTGAAAAAATTCAGGGGGGGCACTTTGTTGACCTAAAGTGCGGTGAGGCGAAAGCCTTTAGCGCGGTGTTGCTGCTTGTGTCACTGATGTGTGGTTAAGGTGTTAATTAAGTACACAATTGTTTGTGTATCTTAAATGCTGGAGACAGTGGAGGGCGTTTGGGAGGCATCCGTCTGATTCGACGCCTTTCGGCAGACACTCTCCAGTGTCCTAGACAAGGAGAACTACATATGTGCTGGCAGGAAGTAGCGTAGCCATTAGCAGGCTCGGCTGCGGAACGGACGGATGGTGGTTCGACTCCCATTGTGCACAAAGATTTTTTTTTCTCGTCTGACTAGAAAAGCGTGACACCTCTGCTGACAACCTTCTGTCGACAACGATGAGGGATTAAAGGCTCTCGCCTTAATAAGGGGCCAGTGTGGTGTGAACAGGGAGCTGGTGTGGAGTGGTGACAGGTGGGTGATGCTTCTGGTGGCTGGGGTGCAGGGTGGATCAAGGTATTGGACGGTGGGGGCCATCCCCCTAGGCGGAGGCTTCACTCACCAATGCTTCACACAGAGAAAAATTTCTCATCTTCACACAGATAATGCGCTGGCGTTTTCAGCAAACGCCACTGTTACTGTCGTCGCAGCAAAACATTAGGCTATAACGATGCTCTCAGGGTTCTTTCCAACGGCAGGAACCGAGAACCCTGTCACGGCATTCCCAAAGTGTTTAATCTGAAAGGTGGAGCAGAAAACAAAGAGCTAATTACCACTGACAATTACCAGAGAACAGCCACATGGCTGCAGAGGATAGAGCTCTCTAAACGTGACCGCAGGTACTCGTCCCACGTTTAAACCATGGACCAGGAAAAATTTTTCTTCAACTACAGAGATTCCAAGAATGCTCTGTGGCTTTCATTTATATAGCCTTATGGCTGAGGACAGATGGATGTCAACAGCAATTATTCCTTTGTACTCAAAGCATTACCCAGGACCTTCAAATGTTCACTTCTTTTACCTTGTATTCCATGCAATGACAGCAGGCCAGGCAGTCAACATCATGACGGAATGTGCATTTAGTGGGGTCACATCAGTGACCGATGGATAAACAAACAAGGGCTTAAAAAGGCAAGCTGCAACTCGCCTACAGCCACATCTGATGAAGGAACCGAGCAGGTCCTGAAACGCCGCGTTTTTCCTTTTTTCATTACCATTCTTTCTAACTCAAATTAAGATTAAATTAGCATCCCCATCATTCCTACATACAAGAAGCTTCACACAGACTTGAGAAAAATGAGCTTGAATAGAGCACTGATGCCATTTGGCTTAAAACTCTTATGCCCGTGACGAAGCTCGATGTAAAGCACACGGTATTATATGAATTATTCGCTACACTGAACACTTCCTAAATATTTTTAACAAACACACAATTCTTACTCTATATATCAAACCCAGCTGACCACCAAACGGATATACCGAACTCCTTGGTGCCAAGCAGTGTCCATATGGTGTCCAATCGGATGGCAGGCGACAGACTTTGCTGCACTACGCAAGTGGTTGGTGATAGTGACAGGACAAGCGTACGCACCCAGGTTTGCACTTGTCTCGCACTCGCCAACCGCGTCACAGAACACACAGCAGTGTGGAGGGCTCGCAACCAGGCAGTCAGCACAACTTTGCGCCTTTCGCATCCATAAATGATGCCCCCGTAAACAGCAGTGTGGACGGCTGCAGCCTTGCAGTAACCAGGCTGGCCTTATTTTGGCTGTCACAGCGGTGCTGAAAGTTACGATGACTTCCGCTCCAATGTACCAACAATTTCCATGCAATATGACTGCGATGTAGAGAAGCCACCCTATCTGGTGTGTGGTCTGCCACAGTTTCGTGCTGGCAGTGCTGTGCAGGGAAGTCGACCTCACTAACTAGCCCTCCTTTTTTTGTGGCCTCCGGAATCGCTACGAGCGCCTATGGAACGGTGCTAAACTTGCGGAAAAGGTATCCTTATTTCTCTAGTAAATATTGCTTGAGCTGCCGTGCCTTTGGTAACTAAATTGCGCTGCTCTCGCGCGCGTTATTGACAACATTTTATACTACGAATGTCAGTTGTATATACATAGAACTTCTTTGCCTATTAGCTATAACAAGGTTGAACTGTACTAAACCGGAAGAGTTTGAATGTCACAAAGGATGTGTGCCCGTAACAATATTAGATTTCGAGACAGCGGCTTGAGACCGCAAGAAGAAATAAGGTTAATAGCTCACGATGCTCTTGTTGAGCGCATCGACGAAGCTGTCTTCAGGCAGCTGCATCAGCTTGTCCGCCAGGTCCGAGCGCGCTGTCCACACCAGCGAGGAGTGCTCAGAGTCCAGCTGCAAGAAAGGGCAAACACAATACAACCAAACATTACCGGGGTTAACGTTTTCGAAGACACCAAGAGGCCAACTGTGGTCCCTCAAGCATGTGACGTGTTCATGGGCACTTGCAGAGACTTGACAATGTGCACTGTTTTGCCAAACAGGGCAAAGGATCTGAGCACATGGCAAGTGTGCCCTTCACATAAATGCGTTTTTATCTACAGTAAAACCCTGTTACAAGAGATACTCAAGGGACCCGAGAAAGATGCCTCTTACAACCAAGGTCTCTTGTAACCAAAAATTCTAAAAACACTGAGGAGTTGGACTAGATAAGTTCATCTACATTGAATACATCGTCGGGGCTGTAACCGTGAAGTAGCTGAGGAGGAAGTTCACGATCTCTCGATGAGGACACACAGTCTGTGATATGGTGATTTTGGTGCAGCGAGACAGTAATCGCAACTATGTGATATGTGACATGAATCAAGGCAAGGGAATGAAAAGTGCAGCGCATACTAGTTCGTACGATGTCGGCCACAGTGCGTGAGCATATCTGGGTTGTGTCTCTTCTAATTAAATAGTGAAGAATTTATTCTAGGGACCCAAAAAAGTTGCCCTTAGTAACCGAGTGTCTGTTGTAACCATGTCTCTTGTATGCGATGTTGTTAACATGGCAAATATAGGAAAAACAACCAAACCACTTTCAAATGTCTCTTATAACCAAGTGTCTCTTGCAATCATGTCTCTTGTAACGAGATTTTAAAGGAGCAGATTCACAGCAAAGTGCTCACAGTAGTTTCCACACCAACAAGTGCAAAATGCTTTTGACGATGCCGACAGATTACTTACAGGGAGCAAGGCGACCACTCCATGAGGCAGGAACCGTTGCCAGGCAACCGAGTTGTCTACTGGCTGCAGCAAGGGATACAGAAAAATGGCAGTTGCCAAGAATGTCATTCACAGCGGAGGCAAAGTTCTCAAAATTAGTAAATTTATCTCCTACATGGAAGAACAAAGCAAGCCGGCACAGCTGCTCTGCAGAATAAAAATCGGACAAAAATCAAAAGGACAATGCAGCAGAGGTTGAGGAAGAGAAAAAAAGGAGCCTTTCACACACGTCGCGCAAAATGATAGTGCATTGCATACAACCGAATGTAAGAATCGGAGAGCAAGCAGATCAGTCAATCCAAGAGAAGAGATCTTTACAATTCTGACACTATCCCCTCGTGACAACAACATGCTACCTATGATTAACCTGATAATGGCACTGCTTAATGATACAAATTCAGCTACAATAAGTACTTGACTGCACGAATTGATGATGACAAGGAAGGGAAACAATACAAAACACTGCACGTGCATTACTGAGTGCTCTCCATCAACAGTCTGTGCAGTCAGTTAACTGTCATGCTAATACAACTTTCCCAATCAAGTACTATTCTAGCTGCAACTGTGGCTTAGCACTGCAGCAGAAAGCTGTCACTGGCACAACACTGTGAAATCACAGGCTTAACAGTTTGCAAATTTTTCAGAACAATACTATGCCAGTCCACTGTTCACTGGAGGTTCACTGACTAACACTCCATCTAATTTTTGTTTTCAATACCAACAGAGTGTACGTTGTACGTCCCTTTGTGACTATGTTGATGTTTGTACGGCAGCAAAACACGCATTATATTTGCTAAGAAAAGGGATTAAAAAATGGGGCATATTTTTCTGCCACTCAATTCAAACACATGATGTCAACAACAAAACGAACTGTGAGACCACCACTTGGGACTGAATGGCAGTGCGGCTTAGCCTCAGAGATATGTGTGAAATAACAAAATAAACTCCAGGATCACCACTTGGAACTGAAAGGCAGTGTAACTTAGCCTCAGAGATATGTGCTCACTAACAAAACGGACTCTGGAATCACCACTTTGAACTGAATGGCAGTGTGGCTTAGCCTCAGAGATATGTGTAAAATAACAAAATAAACTCCAGGATCACCACTTGGAACTGAATGGCAGCGAGGCTTTGCCTCAGAGATGAGTGTACAAAAACGTCCTGATGCCACTCCTGTTTGCTTGCGAAAACTGCCTGTGGCAGGGACAATTCTATTTTGTTTCTTGGCCTTTTGCAACTTACTTAAACTAGCTGCGTTGTCATTACAATGTCATCACCTATCAATAGAGGCCAACATCAAACTGTAATGCGAAATATTTCAAAGCTAACAGATCAACACTGTCGTCTGAAAATAATTCCTACATCAACAGTCACAAGTGCCAATGGCATTGTTACAATGCATTAAAAGGCCGCAAGAAGCCACATCCTTTCTCCAGATACTTTTGCTAATGCAAGATGGTACAAGCACATTAAGAAACACAATACCCGCATCAAAAAAATTCAATCACACCATCTGGTACGTCAGCTGGAGAGAGAAAATAGGTGTAAAAATTTGTACATTAATTTCTGCATCATTACTACGCACACGGCAACTGCCACAAAAGGAGAATCAGTGCCAGGAATGCTTTGATTTACTTAATATAAATGCAATTCTACAAAGTCTAAACTATCCAGTGCTATACTGCTGACAATAATTAAACTTACCACTATTGTTACTAACGAATGATAAGAATACTGACCTTAGAATACATGTAAAGGTGAAATTCTAGAGGCCCGTGTGCTATGTGATGTCAGTGCACGGTAAAGAACCCCAGGTGGTCAAAATTTCCGGAGCCCTCCACTACGGCGTCCCTCATAGCCTGAGTCGCTTTGGGACGATAAACCCCAACAAACGAAACCAAACCAAACGAAAATGTGGAAAATGTAAGGTCAATTAAGTCCAAGCCTCACATTTCAGTTTACAACTTTTTGTCTTCTTAATTTTATTGTCTTTCTTGTCTGCCTCTTGGAAAGACCAAATGATGCTTACTGTATAATGCGAACACAAATACAAGTCATAAATGAATCCGAAAGAAGCCAACAGCCACAGAAATCAAGGGGCACAGGGGATGTTTAATTTATTTTTTATTTTGTGGTGTTGATCAATTTAGATATCACTGAACATGTTATCGCTTAAAGCTAATTGATTAGAAAAGCAGAAGAAAAAACAACCACTGTCGCCGGTGGGATCCGAACCCACGACCTCCGAATTACGCGTCCGGTGCTAAAAATTAATTAAAAAATCCCCTGTGCTGCTTGGTTTCTGTGGCTGTTGGCTTCTTTCATATTTATAACGAGCCCCTCATTCCCCTTCCCTTGTTTGCATAAATGAATCCGAGAAGTTGTGAAGATGACACCTGCCCCTCAATGCCCCTCAATGTTTCCAGCATGAACAGTACCCTGACTAGCCGTACACTGCTACCAATGGCAAACTTGGTGCAGCGCACCTCGCACAGCTTGACGGTGGCTATGATGGACTTCTGGTTGTAGTTCCACTGGAGGCACCTCACGCCCATACTCTTGCGGACTTGCGAGTTGAAGCCATCCGCGCCCACCTGCAGCACAAGTTTTTTTTACAGCAACAATCCATTAAGGCTGTGGTCCCCAAAAGCTTCGGCATGTGTTGTCAGCATGCAACAGAGTGCAAGACAGGAGATAAAACCACTTGACAATCATTCGTTGTTTGTTAATGCAGCCATGGCTAATTAAGCACATGGAACGCTGGTTATGTTGAGTCACTTGACGAACAAAATGATCACCACTGTGGTGATTCCGCAAAAACTCCAAAGCTGTGACCTTAAACAATAACGAAAGTAGTTGCGGCCTTTCAATTCAGTGCTCCAGTAGCACTGATTCACAGACCCAGCTCTGTACTACGCTAGCGTTTTGGTAAAGATAGACACAGGAGGCTATATTCTCATACTATGTTTACAACAGAGAATCCTCCTGACCTCATTTCTTAACTATGTGCCATGAAAGGCAAGCAGCAAAGGAACACGCACAGATCAAAAGAACTGCTGATAGCTCAACCTGAAGAAACAGTTCTTCAGTCTGAACTTCAAAGAGCGTAGATGGTGATGTTCATGCTTACGTGATGCACGCAATGGCATCATGCACCACAGCATGTTATTCACCACAGACAACAGATGATAAACATAACTTATTCTCCTAGAAAAAACACAGCTGTGGCACATTTCTAACTACACCTGTATCGCCATTTAAAGCTTTAGCTGTTCTGTGGCAAAGAGATCAATTAATTTGTCAATAAGCGCTACATGGGAAAGGTGCACACCCGACATGTAAGTTTTCAGTCATGTCGTGAAGTTCGATTGAGTGAGTTTCTGAGCGAGGTTGTCATCAAACTGATTGCAATGAAATGCAGAAAGCAGCCACTCTTACATACTTTTCAAGCTGCAAACTTTTACTTTTATACTCTTTAAAATTTCACCAGCGCTGCGACTAGGAACAAGAACAGAGAAGGAAGACAAGGACAAGCGCTACTAACAACTGAAAGTTTATTTGAAAAAAACACAGATTATATGCACACAACTGACAACCCAAAGCGCCTGCGCTTCCCGCAAAAAGCATGCAAAAGAAAGTTAAGAATCTAGATACAAAATATCACATTCATGTAAGTTTACAGATGGTGTGCTAACGCACGTGTCGCTGTGAAGCCTATCATATTCACAAGAACAGCGACACGTGCGTTAGCACACCATCTGTAAACCTACATGAATGTGATATTTTGTATCTAGATTCTTAACTTTCTTTTGCATGCTTTTTGCGGGAAGCGCAGGCGCTTTGGGTTGTCAGTTGTGTGCATATAATCTGTGTTTTTTCAAATAAACTTTCAGTTGTTAGTAGCGCTTGTCCTTGTCTTCCTTCTCTGTTCTTGTTCCTAGTCGCAGCGCTGGTGAAATTTTAAAGATGTACCAACTAGCTCAAACCACCATTTTGCTCCACTTTTATACTCATAACAACAGAATGAGAAAGAGCAATGAGCATTCATCAGCACAAACAACAATGATAACACGTCTTCGTATTTCCATTGATAAGCTTCTCCACATGAAAATAAACATGTTTAACAGCAGAACCGCACCAGCAGGGAGGTCTCCAGTGGCTTGTCTTCTCCGAGCACTTGAATCCGAACTGGAGGACAGGGATCCACTGGGTCGTGACGCTCCAGAGTTGGCAGCTCATAGTTGACCACCTGCAAGGCACACAGTTTGCACGCATGAAAAATGATAAAGAAAGTTACAACAGCATGACTCCTTTAAAGGGAAACTGCATAGGTTTTAGAAATCGACCAGCATAAAAGGGTTGAATACGTGAAACTTCCAGGTAAAGTATGCGAAGTCCTTTCGGCCTAGCATTTGAAACGGTGACGTTATCACCAATTAAAATTGCGACGGCCTTCAAGCTTCTCCGCAGCGCACAACGCTAAGTGGGGGACGCATGATGATGTCATTGAAGGTATCGGTACATTTCCTGACGCATAAACGCCTGCTTTGAAGGAAAAAAACCAAAGCCACCGAAGGCAAAACCCACTGAACGCTGTTTGGCCACGTCCAACGAGGCATGGCTGACGGCAGCGGTAATTTGAAATCATACCTTCCGTGACGTCACGGTGAGTTTTCCTGCACTCCTCCAGTGCTTTGAGGAGAAGGGCCAAATTCAATCGTTGATTACGTCACTATATTAAATAGCAGTGCAAAACAACTTGGCATGCTTCACCCACAGCCTATATAGATTTGAATCCTTGAATATCGCGTAATTCTCGAAAAGTGGCGCAGCTGCCCTTTAAAGCAGCCACTATTTAATGAAATAATTGAAGCTCTGATGCAATGAAGAAATAAAACTCAGCATGCATTCTTCAAGCTGTCCTTCAAAATAAGGTAGTTTCCTCTTCGGCTCCTCAACTAAGTCTTGAATATTCCCCAAACAGTCCTGGTTACAAGGTCAGCATTTGTGATACCAGTCACGTGCTGTCTGCAGAGCTCATAATAATCTGTAAGCAAAGGCTAACGTGTCCTTTGAAGCTGTGAAGAGCAATTAGGAACCATGCAGTAAGTTTTCAGCCTTAATCATATCTGACAATAAAGTAAAACAATACGACTCTCGACAGGCTGTCTTGCTGCCTTTTGCTTGATTAAAAGTGCCTGAATGCTGCAGACAATCCTTCTAACACTACACTTCAATGCAAGATTCAGTGCAGCCCAACATCTTAGATTTAGATAACACTAACACAAGATTTGCGTGGACGCTTGTTGAAAAAAGTGACAAGTGTTTACGTGGTACTGTGTGCTGTGAGACCCCTGCGGTAGCTGTTACGCTGTCCTACACGTTTTATGAAAACAATGTCAGTAAATGCGAGCAAGATAAAACACGTAGCACAGCGTAAAGGCTGTCACATGCCCCCCTCCTCTTCTACTCTCCTATCCCCTTGAATTTCTTCCCCGACCGAACATCTACGGCGACGACACGGATCCAGGAGTTGGTGCCATTAATTAACAGCTGTTGCTGTAAAATGAAATGTGGAAGCCATCCCCACCTTGACCCCGGAGCAGACTCGAACAACTTCCGACGGTAGCTGTGCCAGGCGACGGTAGAGAGCGTCGGCGAGGTTGGTCATGTCCACGTCAAATGCCACTTCTCCAGCGGCCGTGCGGCCGAAAAAGGCAATGGAGGCCGAGGAATGCGATTCCCATACCTGCAACCACGTTCACTTTTTGACAACAAGAAAAGAAAAAAATCTATAATTATCTGGCTGCTTCAAAATCAATCACCAGTACACCATTAGCAGAGTTGCACCCTTTGATCCAGCTTCGAGATCTCACTTCAAGGCGTGATTATTAGATTCAAGCTTTTTTTAGCATTGCAAGAATTTTGGAATCCCACCGAACGATGATGTTGACTCAAATCTTACTCAACGTTTACTCACAGGTTTTGCCAAAAATAAATTTAAAACATTTCATGCAAATCCAGCAAACATGCAGGCAAGCCAGGTCAAGTGCTTAAAGCTGTCGTAACCCCAAGTAGTCCGATGGTCACATTTAGAAAATATGTGGCCTCCTACAAAAGACCACACTTTGATTTGTATTTCTTTCTGTACTACACTTGTTTGTGCTGTGCAGATGTGATCTAAGATTTTCTGCAATGAACCAATTAACTTTTCTTGACAGCCCTGATTTCTCCAGCACAGTTCATAGACATGAAACGATACAGCTTAGCAGAAGTTTGACATGATTATAATAATCTTGCCAGGTAGGTAGTCAGCACATCCGGGAATCGTGCAGTAATGAGCTACTTTTAAAAACAAGAGAAGACTCACCCGCATTCGTTTGATTGTCTGCACCTTGGACTTTGGCAGCATGTTCCACACCCCAAGAGCTACCAAAAGAATGCAGATGCACAGCTGAAACCACGAGCTCTTACAGTTTCTAAAGCAAAGTACAGACCCAGGGCATCTGCCACAGAAAAGCAGACTGAATAGCCTTGCGTCCTACTCCATTGAATTTCACCGCAAGTTGGCTACTAAGCAGTAGCGAATTGTAAAAATGATCTAAATTGCATTAATACGAAGGATTACACCATGTTCATTCATTAAAGGGAGACTGAGAACTAACTGAAGTTTGCCTGTATAGACAGATTACTGCATTCTAATGAAAAAGAGACTAGTCAAACTGAAAATAACAAAGAAAAGGCCAAAAAATGAGAGACAGGTATCGGCAACACCAGCCTTTTTACAAGAAAACTCCAAAGGCACCGAGACCGATTTCTGAACACGAATCTCGGAGACTAGGCTACACTACCATTCACTTGATAGTAAATCACGGAGTCCTAGAAAAAGTGGCACAGAGAAAACAGGTATAGAGAAAGTGCACAAGTTTTTTTCTGTCAGCATGTTTCCAAAGCAATGCTCTGAGCAATAAAGCTATTACTAGAACTTTGAGATTTCTAGTACACATGGAAATAGAAGTTAACTCCAGTATGCAGATTTCCATGAAAACGTTCCTTAGAAAAGTAACTTCAAGAAACTATTGCACGTGTACATAGGAAAACTGAGAGCCTTACTGCACTGCTCAACATCTCAGCATTCATGTCCAACAAATAGAATCATTCTGCTGTCATCCATTGTGAAATGCAAGAATGACAAGTGAGAACAATCACAGAAAAAGTGCTGCGATGGCTCAGTGATTAGGGCCCTCGGCTACTAAGCCAGAGATCCCGCGTTTCAACTCGGCTGCGGCGCTGGGTTTCGATGGAAGCAAAACACAAAAGGCGCCCGTGTGCTGTGCAGTGTCAGTGCACGTTAAAGGGACACTGAGGAGAGCTCTATTAGTATTTTTGTTATAGCAAAATCCGATAGTTTGGCATTTCATGGCTTCGTTGCCACTTGGCCGGCAGCGAAAGATGCATTTATTTCTAAGAAATCTGGATTCGAAGTTGAAAAAGTTTTTCCCGCTGCTCAGATTCAAACTTGGGATTCTCCTATCACGACACAGGACTAAGTGACGTGAAACATGACGTGTACGTGACGTAACGCAGACTCCGTGATTTTTGTCGGCCAGCAGAGCGGCCTAGCAGCAGCCGAAATGAAAGCTACTGCCGGCCGCACGTTGAAGGCATCTATCAGCTATTGTGGCCGTCGCTACCGTCGCTTTTGCACCGGGGTTTTGCCAGCGTTACGATGGATCCTCTTCTCGAAGTCGTCAACGAAGTTCTCGCAAATAGACACCTTTTGCCTTTAGCATACCGTGTACCTTCTTACTGTGTACCTTGTTACCGTTAGCGGAATACCGGGAGCCCGCCTACAGACGGTGAGCAGGCGCTTATTGGTTCCGATGCTGCAGGCGCGCGCATAGCTTCCGAGTACGTGGCGCCATCTGGCGACGTCAAGGAGATTTACGCATGCATTGGCTGCACCTCAGTGATTCGTAGTTCCTCGTGTCCCAGTGTTACTAGAACCATTGGTTCTAGCAACACTGTTTTGTCCTATGACGTCATCACGCTTGTACTTGCGAGTTTGGCCTGTGGCGGCGATACCTGTATTTTGGTTCTTGCTCTTTTCTATGTTACAAGAGCTTTGTTGTCAGTATGAGTGGTGTTTTTATAATCAGGAGCTGGTATTCTGTCGATACAAGCCAGCTTCAATTTCTCCTCAGTGTCCCTTTAAAGGTCCCCAGGTGGTCCGAATTATTCCGGAGCCCTCCATTAGGCTCCCCCATTAAGGCCTCCATTAAGACACCTCTTTCTCTTCTTTTACTCCCACCTTCCCCCTTTCCCTTAGAGTGCTCAGTGGGTGTCCACTGAGATGTGAGACAATTACAGCGCCATTTCCTTTCCTCAAAAACCAATTTTCAATTTTTCAAAAATCAAACAAAGTTCATTCCTCTCTTGCTGCTTTTATTGGCTTGTGCAGCACTATGCAGCACTGCTACCAATGGAAGTTGTTATCCTCTGATCTCTCCATTTCATGGTGATACTAAGACGGTGGTGCTCCTTCGTCGGGAACCCGTGGAATTTCCGCTGTGTTGGGACCATCAGAAGCACGATTCACTCACAGTTTTCGAAATTCGTACAATTTATTTTGCTATATTTTTTCGTCGCGAGACATGAAGACTCAAGGCTTATGAAAAAAAAATGAACAGAGAAATTGAAAATTACTATATTGATCAAACCTGCCACTTATTTTGTCGCATCCTCCTTAAAAGGAATGAAGGATTGAACTTCACTGTACTGAGTTGCAAAAAACCCCAGCACTAATCTCCACTAGGCGGTATGCAACGCCCAGCCAGTATATTAATTCTACGGCCACGGTAGAAAGAGCGTAGGCAGACGGTTCATGCCAATCACAAAGTGAACAAGGAAGGAGCTTCGAGGTGTATGCCAGTGTTTCGACAAGAAAACCTGTATTCGTCTGGGCACAGCATTGATCATTGGCAGGGTTTAAATAGGGTCTTCACTACAAGGAGGAACGCCCGGGGGAAGACCACCATGACATACACTAAAAAAATGCGCATTTCCATCTAATCATGACTGCAAATAAACACAATCTCAGCAGATGAAAGTGGCAAGAGCTATGTATGAGCCACGGCCTGCAAGATGGGCATCAAGGCACGGTTCACTAAACCTGCAAAAGTACTACTGCGTCACCAAATCTCGGAGGCTGTGTATAAGCATTATGAATTCTCCCAGAAGTATGGACTGTGTTGCAGCCTTCCCATGCAGACTGAGCATGGGAGAATGCTGTGCAGTAACAGTGTGGGTCCCGTTTTTAAAACAGCTGTAGAAGTAAACTAAGTTAAGCCTCATTTGAACTCCGTTGCAATTATTCGAAAACTATTCAAAAACTTGCAGCCCTGACATTCAACTCTGACTTCCATGAGTCTTTTTTGGGGGGCTGTACTCAGGCTGAACCCACGACTGTGAAAGAAACAGCAGAAAGCCCCCCTGCTATTGCTACTACCATAAACACCAGTAGAGAAAATAGTTCCTGAACAGAAGCAGCTAACGTGCCCTTCAGAATCACCCTGACAAATTAGTAGGTATGTTTAAAACGAACTGCAAAATTACAAAAATTTTAGCTCTGTTTATTAACAGCAGATTTAGTTGCACCTAAACACAGTAAGCAGGCCACAAAGGAGAGACGCATACTTCCTTGCAAGCTGAGTCATAGTCTCTCTTTGTGCTCAGGCCTCATATGTCAATTACTATACAGCGTTACAAAAAAAAAAAAAGCCTACCTGCTCCTGCGTCATTCAATAACATTTTCTTTTTCTTTCTATGTCTGCAAGCATTCAGTTTATTCCACACAAAGGAACAGCATCTCTAGGAGTGGAGAACTGGTGGGACTCTCAGCGCCATCATGTAATGACTAATCAGCAGGAGCTTCTGACACAGCAATAGCGTGACTCCTTTACCATTCACCCGCAGGTTTTCCTGTCAGACTCTCACAAAACTTACATCGAGACAAAAAAAAACTTTGCTCAGGAAAACCCAGTCCATACTTTGCAGAAAGCTCCGGCTTCCTGGCGTTAGTGCATAGACACGGTTGCTCCAGTTTTCTTCATCGTGATCAGAGCGAAGTTGCCGCCTGTCAATGAGCAGCACCCGTTTGTTGGCGAACGCCTCCGATGTTCCTGTAGAAAAGAGAGAGAGAGAGAAAACAGAAGACCAATTAACAACAAATACACTATACTAGCATGTGAACCTCAGCGGGTCAAAAAAGTACAAAAGCTTGGTGGCAAAACTTTTTTTATGCAACAAAAAAAGCACAACACTCTGAAAGCGAAATTATTCACATACAAGAGTATTCAGTGTAATGCAGAGACTGCATGCAATCTTCATGTTGCAAACATAATAAGAGTGATGTAAGATAGCTTCAATGTAAGATAACACGATGACATGAGGCCTTATAACATGAAATAGTGATACACACGAGTTGAATGGATGACCAAAAGTTAGCCATCTGACATGACAGTTAAACATGCCCGAGGAGACAAGCATACAAAAACATTATTGGTCTCATAGAAATGAAGCACGATCACATCATGAACAGGCCCCCATTTCCACACGACAACCAGCCCTACCAGAATACACCGGTGTCATACAGTAACTGTACTGAGAATACTCAACTGAACACTTTTCATGCAAGCCAGGCTGAAATGAGTGCACAAAAACATATATCTCTTGGCTGTAAACTTATCGGTCAATTGATTCTAACAAGTGCAGCGTGAGAAAAAATTCAACTGGGAGTTTTCAGCATGAAACAACACACTACAACTCTATGCATTTTTATCAACACAACAGGAAAGCCAAGTTAAGGATAAGACCTAGCAAGGCTCTAATATTATGCTTCATCCTTTACTTCTAAGCTAGCAATTAGCACAAAAAGTAATCGCGAAGACAGCTGACCTGCAAAAATTAAACGATGACAGACTCACAATGGGTCACGATGTGCTAAAGTGACATCATTTAGAAAAAAGCACCTTTGACAACTTGCAGGGCTGTGTAAAATGGACGCTGATAGGACACACCAGTTCACCCAGCTTCCTTGCTGTACAAGAACAAAAGAAAATGCCCACAACAGAGTATCGGCCTTCAGACTTTTTTGAACGCCTAACATAGACCCTACACTGAGCTCGTGTCTGGTGGGTGGATAAAATGGGTTCTGTGTGTGCACAAATCGATGCGTGTGTCCTGCACTTTTTGAAAAGTTGGTATGGCTCCATAAGGCCAAAAGTTTTCCAACATTTCAGAGTAATCAAGGGGCCTAAAAAAGTTATGGTGCAAGGTAGCCCTAGATTTCTGAGCACAACAACCTGAGACCTCTGGCACCAAAGGAGTGGCATTTCTGTTACAAATATGTTATATTAATACCAAAGTTTCACTTTTCCTTTCTTGTGTTTTTTTTCTTTTCTGATCCTATATGGTGGGACAGCACAGTTCAAAAACAACACATTGGTCCAAGAGCTCGGCAAACAGCGGGGCAATTATAATTAAGAGTAGTGCACCTCTAGCCACCGCGAAGGCTCAGTATGGTGCTTGGCTGCTGGCCCGAAAGACATGGGTGTCATCCTGGTTGTGGCGGTTGCATTTTGATGGAGACCAAATGCTAGAGGACCGTGTACTCTATGATGTCAGTGCACATTAAAGAACCCCAGGTGGTTGGAATTATCTGGAACCCTTTACTACGGCATCCCTCATAGCCTGGGTCGCTTTGGGACATTAAACCTCCTAAACCATAAACCACACCAGTGCGCCTCTATAAAGCCAACAGCAGGCAGGAACTTCTGTATTTTTCCCTCCCATTGAGACCAGGTGACTGCTAGCAATGGCTAGCTTATGGCCCTGGTGTCACTGCCAAATATTGCTTAGCTACTGCACTACCATGGCAGATAGTATGCAGCGATAATATGATAACTGCAGCGAAATATATGTATCAAATGCAATTAGTTGAGTTTTGATTTCAGAGAACTGAAAAAAAAATTAATGATGAATTGCCCAAGCATGCACTATACCTTTCTAAACTACCACTGAAGTGCATTTAGGGCATCCTGTGCTTTTAAGAGCAGTGATAAACATTGTGAAGTGAGTTAATGATAATAACATTTTAAAGCATGGAACAAAGAATAACGGTAATGGTTAGAGGGTCTTTACGTGCCACAGCAACACTGTGCAACGAGAACTTAAATGATGAGTTCAGATGGCCAGCTGCTTGACATGCAGCTTTTATGCAATACCTGTGAAAAATGACACCACGGCTTTTTCTGCTAGTTCTACTACATCAAATGAAGACTAGCACCATGGAAAGTGTGCATCTGAAATTTTAAGAAAGCAAATAACCCTAATATCTGAAGGCGCGGCATGTAAACAAAATATAAACACACGCTTCCGGAGGAGGGAAAATTAGTGAGCTACTTTATAAGGGGCCCATCCACCTGCTTGCTCCACACATATTTCATAATAGATAAGTTTAATTAAACAAAGCACGCAGTACGGATGCAATGCATTACAAAGGAGCACAACACGCAATCATTCCCCATCCGCCTGTTTGCGCCACACGTATTTCATAATAGCTAAGTTTAATTAAGCAAAGCATCCAGTACGGATGCAATGCATTGCAAAGGAGCACATTACGCAACGTATATATCATGCAAACACGCAATCATTCCCCATCTGCCTGCTTGCGCCATATGTATTGCGCAATAGCTAAGTTTAATTATGCAAAGCATGCAGTACGGATATCAGTGCCTTACAAAGGAGCACATCACACAACGTATATATCATGCACAACACGCGATCATTCTCCGCTAAACACGATCCTGTTTAGAAATGTAATTTGTAACCCTGTCAGCAAATTAAACGCATTCGATATCACGGTGCTATACACCCGCCTGATTATGAAAAAGAAGTTTTAAGCGGGAGATGCGAAGTGCGACGTTTCTGGGGTACGCTTCGTAAAATCCCACCCATTGAATACAAACACATGCAGCTCTGCGCAATCAGGATGCGAAAGAAGTCACTGATATCCTGACACTCGTACACGGCCCGAACAGCAGTGTCAGCAGCATGCACAAGATATTTCTTCCAGGGCGCTCGTAAAACGACGGCGTTAATCCCCCGTCATTTCGTGACCCTGCCTTCGGAAGCTAATGGCCGTGATCCACATCGCGCCGACAGCTTCTTCGCTGACAGATCACTGTCATTGGTTTTCCTCGATAAGCCGGCCATTGCATACATAAATCCCTCAAAGCCGGCGCCGCAGCAGCTTACCCAAGGCGCATGCGAGAGCCGCTCCAGCCAGCCCGGCTCCTGAGATGACCACGTCCCATCGCTGTTTCGTGAGCGTCGAGGTATCGTCTTCGTCAGCATCCAAGCAAACTGGCGATGTTCTGAGTAGGCGGCGAGCGGCGGCTGGCGACAGTATCCGAGGCGATCGCCGAAGCGAAGAAACGCACTGCATCGTCACAAATTAAGCGGGCTCGAATTGTGGAGTGGGCACACACCGCCTCAGGGGCAAAGGCTCCTTCTTGTTCGACAACTCGCTTATACAAACGAGATCCCTTCTTGTGCGTTAGATACGAGCAGGTCCTTTGATTCTATACAGTTTCTACCAACAGTCACTCACAGGTAAAGACCGAAGACGCAAAAGAGCGGCGGTTTCCCAGCAGCGTTCCCGTCACCACAGGAGCCATGCTTTTTTCCTGTCAGCTCCGCAGCAAACATAAATCTTTTTCTAAAATTTATCTAAACAATAAATTTTTTAATGCTTTGTGTGATTAAAATAGTTTTATTGTTTATTTTGAATTAAGTTTGCTTTAACAATGTAGCAAAATTGAGCACAAATTTCTTCGGTCCTTCAACGCGTTGTTTTCTCCGTAACTATAGCAACAGGCCGTCGAATCGACATGCACACGCAGGCTGTGATGCCGCTATTTACGGATTCCCGGCCGAGCGTTTCAACGCAGGATGTATGTTCACTGTTCGTTATGTGCAAGGACGAACAAAACCGTGGGTAAAGTCGTACTCATAAAGAGTGCTGAGAGTGGTGAAAGCAACATTTCTCAACGGACGGCACTTACGTGAGTCATCTGCTCGTACTTGCGTGCTCGCCTCGGTTGCGCGCACCGTTACAACCAAAAACCAGACCATATTTAGAAGAATGCCAACAGCTGGGTGAACTATTTCCTCTCTAAAACTGAGCAGAAAGTTAACCATTGGCGAGCTGGCATTCCTCGCGAGTTCTGTTGCTCTGATACCATGTTTTGTCTATGCGCCCTGATCGCTTCGCGCACGGTCATTTGCTGCAGTCACAACAGTGACGAAGATGTCATTATATACGTGTTTTACTGTAGATGCCAATTTCATGGAATTTAACGAACGTATAGAAAATAAAAAAATCTGAGCCACTTACTCTCCAAGCACGTTGATGGGCTAGCTGGTTCGCGAAATGATTACAATGGGGCTTGACGCCCTAGAAGTTGAAGCTATGATATAAGCAAATGTAGTATCAATGTGTAATTTGCAGTCTAATGTCAAGCAGTAAGTAACGACAATGGGTACCCCCGTTAAGACGTCCCGTAATGATATATTAATTAAAAAGCGTGTCCGAATTTCTTTTGTAAGCATGTTCGCAAAGCCTTATTCTGTGCAATAAAGGTGTTAGTTTTGTTTTTAAATGTCCAGTAATTATATTAGCGTTTAGCTTTACTGTCCCATTTCGCGTGAATTACAAAAATTCTTTTAAACAAATTGAGAGCTTTCTACACTTTACTAAAAAAACATCTCCTATCAACCCATTCAGCTTCATGCCATGCTTAAGGTTGCCTTCATCTTATTTTCTGTTCCCCACTCTGACAGCAAATGGTCATACTGTTAATCATCTGGAACCTCTTTTGTTTTTCTTTCTTTCTCCGCCTGTGTTTTATATCTGCATTTATTCAATGCCCATTGTTATCTGATGTCTTTTTGTGTTTCTATTGCTCTTATGTTTTGCTATTTTATGCCTTTTTTGTTAAATTATGCCCGCTAACTATTGTATAACTTATTCATTGCCGCAAATTACACTAATAGGTTTTAACTTGATTGTATACTTTTATTCCAGCTCCTCTGCCAAACTTATGCACTTTCCTTATGTATTCCTGATGGGAGGTCCCCCAGACAGTTTTCACTTTGGGACCTCCTACTGTACTAACTTTTTTATGAAACTTACAACTCATTTGTATTTCGTTTTAATAAACCTTCAAACCTTCAAATAAACCTTCTGATTGTGTGAGGGCTGACGTGCAAAAAGCATAATCATTCTTGTGCAAATTATTAAGAAGTTGCAAAAGGATAAGGGACAGTAACAACATAAAAAGTGAAAGTTGAAAGACAAAAAAAACATATTTTGCCAAATTTGCAGCAGAATTTAAACAACTTAAACACTCAAAAACCCTCCTGCGCAATAGTCCTTAGTGTCTAGGAAAATAGTTTCTATTATTTAACGCTGCCCTCGCTTTCTTTGTTCGGGCATCGTGCAATTTGTCGCAGTACGGTAGTAGTTTACTAAACAAATCAAAGAGGAAAGAAAAAGATCTTGCCGGCCGCGGCCGGCAAGATCTTTTTCTTTCCTCTTTGATTTGTTTAGTAAACTACTGCCGCGGCCGGCGGAAATAAAAAAACACAACAATTATTTAAATCAATTAGAGGCTTTTGAGGAAAGGAAGTGGCGCAGTAATTGTCTCACTACTGGATGGGCACCTCAATCGCGCCGTGAGGGGAGGGAGGAAGATGGGCGTTAAAGAAGAAAGAGAGGGACAGGGTGAGAGTAGCCAGAAGTACAGAGAGGAGCGACAGCATGAAATGGCAAGGTAGACATCATGTTCTCCTTTTCAGTTTTCAGCCACATATCAAACACAAATAGTCGCAGCAGCCCCTGAATGACTGCACAGATTCGTGGTTGTAAGGGAGTTTAGTTTGGTTTATTGAGGTTTAACGCGCCAAAGCGACTAAGGCTATAAGGGACGCCGTAGTGGAGGGCTCCGGAAATTTCGACCACCTGGGATTCTTTAACGTGCACTGACTTCGCACAGTACACGGGCCTCTTGAATTTCGCCTCCATCGACATCATGGTTGCTGTTGACGCCTCTGGTTAGATTCGACTGCAAAGTTGTCCTTCGCCTGAGGGAACGAGACCGGGGTAGAGTGGCCGGAGAGAGGGCTGCGCCTGAAGCGGCAGCTTTGTAGGTACAATTGAACTTCGTTATAACGAAATTGAAGGGGCGGTCCGGCGATTACTTCGTTATAGCCGTAGCTTCGTTATAGCCCGTGTCGACCGGGCTTCTAAGGGAAATCGTCATTTTTTCGTTATGTCCATTATTTAGCTACAACCGTTTCGTTATAGCGAGGTTCGACTGTATGCACTATGTATAACTGCTTAGGTTTCAACGTTTTTGCTGCGGATCGAGGCATACGGACGGGACGACGCCGACAACGCGGGACCGGGAACTAGACTATATAAAGGGTGTCCCAGCTAACTTGGACCAAGGTTTACAAAAAAACTAAGCGTTCTTCAGAACTGAAATCGCGTGGATGTTGTTAGGGTTTATCTAAAGTTACACTACTATTTTTTCGGTCCTCCTATTTGAGTCGAGATAAAAAAATCAACTTTTTAAATATAGGTTGAAACGTTCAGGCGTCAATAGGAAAGTTGTGGAGCTCCACAAATATTGTCCAACCCAGGCACTACCAACGAGATAGACTTAGCGTGGCCGTTTTTATTCGGGAAAAACGGAAGCCCGCGGAGTTTAAAAAATACCACGTGACAGCGCGCTCTGTGAGCCCGGATGCGTCGCGATTACAGCGCTCTCATCCGTGCTTTGCAAAAAACATCACTCGCTTCGCGCCTTTCGTGCTGCCCTAAGACAGGGCTTCAAGGTGCTCTTGGTTCCAAGATAAGCGCCAGTGGGTTCGGGCCACGGTGGTTCGGGCGGCTCCTGTTCTTCAGCGTAAATCACACGACGTTATCAGGCTTGTTATACGCGTCCTTGCTTGTTGGGATCTTGCTCCCGAATTCAAACTCATGACATTTTCATCGTTCCTCCGCATGCATTCTGCTGACGTGACAGCGCAATTATCGCCGCAGAAACGGGAGCCGTGCTTTCTTTCAACTGCCGCCCGAACCCACTCACGCTTATCTTGGAACCAAGCACAACGCGAAGCCCTGTCTTGGGCAACACGAAAGGCGCGAAGCCAGTGATGGTTGTTACAAAGCACGGATGAGAGCGCTGTCATCGCGGCGCATTCGGGCGCACGGAGCGCGCTGTCACGTGGTATTTTTTAAAGTCCACGGGCTTTCGTTTTTCCCGAATAAAAACGGCCACGCTAGGCCTATCTTGTCGGAAGTGCCTGGGTTGGACAATATTTGTGGAGCTCCACAACTTTCCTATTGACGCCTGAACGTTTCAAGCTATATTTTAAAATTAATATTTTTATCTCGACTAATTACTCAAATAGGAGGACCGAAAAAATAGTGCTGTAACTTTAGATAAACACTAACAACATCCACACGGTTTCAGTGGTGAAGAACGCTTAGTTTTTTTTAAATCTTGGTCCAAGTTAGCTGGGACACCCTGTATATAACACAGCCAGCGCAGTGAAAAATTGGCATTGGCTTAGCTCTGCTATGCCAGGATATACGTAGCGTGAGCAGTGACGTCACGTGGCCCTGTGCGGGTGGCAGCAGCGGCGAGCGCGCGCGGCGAGGCGCGCCTAAAGTCGCGCCAGCTGTGCGCAGTGACGTCATTCGCTCCTCGCGCATGCGCAGTATGGTCGAGCAAGAGAGCACGTAAAACGGCGAGACTGTGCCCAATGTAGCGCATGCTACAAAAATGCTCCCTACGCATCGCCACACGCATCGCCACATTGAAGCATGCTTTGGCTTCTGCGTGTGAACGATGGAAAGGTCCGTAGACCTTTTCGCAAACAGTTTGAAGGTTGGCGCCATACTCGGCACTGGGCTATGGGAGACACCTGGCAACACCCGTTCGTAGAGAGTTCAGGCGCAAAGTTTTTACGCACGCTCTTCCCGTGGTCTAAAAACCACCAACCGTGAGGCCCCTCCGAATCACATACTGGGAGGTCAAAATATGGCTTTTACGGTATAAAACACATCTTTGCAGAAATTTGTAACTCTGGTAGAAGAACAGATGCGCGATAATTAAAACATTATTAGACAAGTACAACAGACCACTCATATCACTGCATATAACAGCATCTATATGAACACATTACTTACAATGTATAAAGTTGCACCCTTTTCTGGGAAAAAATGCGCTATCGTTTTGTGCTCTATTTTCTGTTATCTGTATTTTTTCCCATACTAATGTAATTTTTTGCAACCAACAGTGTTTTATAATGTATTCCATTCTATTTGTAATCGATTTGTACCTTCTTACTATGTGCCCATCCTGTAAAAATCCCAATGTGATTGACAGTATCTGAAATAAATAAATAAATAAATAAATAAATAAACTACCGGTAGTAAATGAAAACTTCTTTTGCAAGTACAGGTTATGCGGCTAAACAGGCACAGAAGGGAGGATACTGACTTTCGTCGTCAGTGCTCTGATGAGCGTAAATTACTAAACTTTTTAGGTCCTGTAATTTGCGTGCATATTTAATGGGAAAGTATGTAATTAGGGCAGTCATATTCTTAAACTATACCATTTGGTACAATTGTCGTAGCACATCTGTGTTTTGAGGTATTTGTCTCCGAATTTGCAACTCTAGATGGCTGCGCAATTACGGGAATAAGTCATTTGTGTGGGCGCAAATTCTGCGCATGGTGTTATGTCCGCAAACAGTGTAGAGCTCCAGAAGCTGGGAAATCCTCCCATATTACTTTTGGCTGACGAAATTAAAGAAATATCGTATGCAACAGCTTCGTCAGGCCACGGAAGGTTGTAGCGCAGATGCCTCCGAGCACAAGAGTGTCACGGGAAGTTCATTAATCACTTTAGCTAATGAGAAGATTAACGCCAACGGTAATCCATTTCCTGTTCTCCAGTCTGTCTGAATAAACGTATGAAAATCCTAGAAGCCTGATTCGGAATATGCTGTATACTCATGCATCCAGTTCCTTCTGAGGTGTTTATGAGGCGAAAAATCAAGGGATATGACGCCAAGCCAGCGTATAACCTGTCGCGCTTCAAAGACGATGATGACTGAAGTCCTTATGACAGCGCCACTGCATCACACGCGAAGTTATGTACTGGCCAGTATATTCTAAGCACTATAGCGGAGCTAAGCAGCGCAGTAATAACTCTGCCGCTTTCGATTTAAAAATTGGCTCTCCGTGCTCTCTCTTCTCGCGATTCCTAGCGTGACTTGTGCCGCCATCCGTCTGGCTTTACAGACAACCTCAACAGGGACACGAGGTAAACACGTACGCACTCACAGGTTCAGTGCAGGACTTTTAGAAGTGACTGTTTAGGTGCACTTTAAACTCACGAGGACTGCTTAGTATGGCCTTTGCCAAAAGTTTAGAGCGAAATCTCTTTAAGATCAGAGGAAGTCTGGTCGTCTCCGCTCCGAACTTTAGGACTTTCACGGATGCTACAAGAGCCTCACTGGAGGGCTTAGACGCATACTCCCCTAGGCTTTAAACTTTTGACAAAAGCTGCATTATTTCACGATTTTACGAGGTGAGGTGCGTTACTTGAGCGGCGCCTGTAACAGTTATGAACCGCGTCCTGTACGGTAAAGAACGTTGTTTTATGATGTTTTAGGACGCTGGGCTGGGCTTACGGAGAGATATATGAAAAAAATATCAACCTCCGGACGAAGCAGAATAGAGAGATTTCTGTTCAGATCTGTACGTAACCTCGTAGCACCAATGCTGGAAAGCAGGGGTGAAATTTCCAGCCACTTTCAGGATCGCCTTTAAGAATTCTGCCGTCTGGAGCTGATCTCAAGAAGAAATTATAAGGTCAAGAATTACGATGCATATGGCTCGTTTCATACAGTCAAACGTTAAACAGCTGATTTCGTTTGCTGGAGTGATTGGTCAGCGGAGTATAATTGGACGCCATGGACCATAGCCCATTGTTATCAACTGCGGTAGTATTCTGAAAGCTATATCCTACTCGCACTCTGCACCAGCTGGGCTGCTCGTCGACTACCTCCAAGGTGGTAACGACGCGAAAACACAAAGATCACTTATACTGGCAAAGACTGTTTCGCTGACTGGATATTACTCCCTACGCAGACGACCATGGAGGCTTCCCTGTCTCCACCCCCGCATCGAACGAGGCGTTGCTCGAGTCCCCTCAGCACCGTGCTCTCGGTGTCATATGCGTCCTCCTCTCCTTCGCTGGCCCGATGCGCGTCGGAGTCGGCGCTGCAGCACTGCGGGGCGCCACCGTCGACCCCCGTGGCCGGAGTACGGAGAACGTCTCGCCGCGACGGATCGCGGACGGGACCGCGGAATGCGACTACTACATCGGCAGGTAAGAAAAGGAATAACTGTTAAAACAGTGCAATAATATAACAGCACAGGACTTAAACATAACCGGATTTAATACACGACGTTTCCACTGGAGGGCCAGCCTTTTGCGAGTGTGCTACAGCATTCGAAACACGCAGCTTTTAAAGCGTGTTTCGAATGCTGCAGCACGTTCGAAAAAAGTTGGCCCTCCAGCCGAAATGTTGTGTATTAAATCCTGTTATGCTTTTCAATTCCTGGTGACTTTATCTGATATTGATTAATAATCAGCAGCCAAAAAATAACTGATATATATATATTGTTAAGATCGGCGTTAGCAGGAAGAAACCAGCACCCACGTGTCGCCTGGACGGTTCCGAGAAACCCCTGTCAACTCAGCGACGCTTGCCTCAAGTCGTTCCGGATTCAGCACGAGGCTAGGGTAGCCTCCTTTGCTACGTCTCCGTGCAGGCCCAATGGACACAAAAGCGCCCAATTCTCCGGAGTCGGCCCACGTGCGTGGGGACATCAGCACGTGGACTTTACCTCTCCCTTTTCGCAGTAACCGTTGCGAATGTCAAGGGCCGTCGTCCCGATGATTGTTCTGCGTACCGAGCATCGCGGCGGGCTGGCGGGGGACTTCCGCAATCTTCAAGAGCGTCCCCAAAGGACAAAGACCCACTTCCGCCCTTTTGACGGTCTCGCATTCCGATCCTTCGTGACGGATGTCTTCTGACGGACAGGTGTCAACAGCCCGGGGGAACATTCGTCGCGTCCGAGAACTTCACCTGAACTTTACCTCGAGGGCCTCCTTTTCTCCCCGGCTCAACGCGTGACGTGTCCACAGGTGCGGGAGTGGAAGTGTGTGCGCGCGAGTGAGTTTCTGGCCTCACCTGCCCTGGAGTTGACGTCATCATCCTAGGGAAGCTAGGGAAGAAAGATGGTATAAAACTCGCAACGAATGCCGTCGAAGAGCACTACTTTCCGATCTTCACTCATGTAATTATGTAAATAAACTCAGTCTTCTTTTGCCACCTTCTAACTCCGTCGCTCTGCGGCACTCCTGTCCTTGGCCTGGAGGTGGAAACGGGCGTCGTGCTGACCGTGGATCCGTCGAGCCGCGACCCCGAACCTCGTCCTCAACAATATATATATATATATATATATATAGGTTGCGAAAGCATGGAGTACTTGACTGCTTACAAGAGTATATAGCGAAGTATACGCTTCGTTAAAGGAAACATTTATTCTACTCGACGTTTCGATCGGAAGACCGATCTTCTTCAGGAGTGATTTTACATTGTTAATGCATCCCCTTTTATAGGGGTGGGTACAGAACAGGTAAGTGGGGAACACAAAGCACATAGCAGAAAAATACACATAAAAATATTAGAGGCAGCGCGACCCACACACAAAAAAAAGGAGGGGGGGAGCGAGTGTGAGGAACAGGCAGCCGCATCTGGACGTTGTATTTTCTGCCTGTTCCTCACACTCGCCCCCCCCCCCCTCTCTCTCTCGGTGCTCGACCTGTGTGTCTACGAGGCCTGTGTCTCTGCGTCTACCACCGGCGCCCTGCTCCTCTAACCGTCCCAGTGCCCATCTTACAATATATATATATATATATATATATATATATATATATATATATATTGTAAAGAGGAAGATGAGCATAGCGCGCGGCGCGAGATCGCTGGCTGGATGACCGAAGCTCGGACCGGCATTTTGGCTAGCTGTCGCTAAGTTACTTTCCCCGGAAATCCTGCTACAATATATATATATATATATATATATATATATATATGGCTGCGAGGACGCCACCTATGTCACGTGACCTTGTGGCATCATCACAACCTCCCCGCTGGACGGTGAGCAAACTGCCCACCGTGGCAGGTGGCTGTTAAATAAATGATGGATCGCGAGAGGTTGCTCGTGAAAAGCAACTTAGGTCTCACATCCCCACCGGTGGCAGCACCTGCCATCGCTGGGCTGTGGCGCATCCCTTAACCACTGCACTGTTGCTGAAGGAGTGGTGTGAAGACTCCCAGTGACATAAGAATGCAGAGTTGAGAACGACCAATTCCGCATATATGGGCATTAACTCATTAACACTATCCAGTTATATCAGTAATGCGGAGCTTAAATATCCCCTACAATTTCTTTTCCTTATTAACCGATGCAGACGCCGCCGTTGAGCGCTCACACGCGACCGCCAGGAGTCGCAGTGCATCCTCGTGCTCTCCGCGGTCGTCGGTGGCGTCTTCGGGAACCTCCTCCGGGCGGACGGAGGAAGAGTACCGCGGAGCCCCGCGTCCTGCCCTCATCGTCAAGATGAACGCCTGCACGCTGCTCAGGCAGAGGGAGCTCGCGTGAGTTCTCCCGCGGTGCAAGGAAGACAAAGAAAAACATGTCCGACATTATTGGACAAAAAATTTGAATAGTGAAATATCGTAAAGTACTGCTATTGAAATAGTGAAGTTAATGGTCAATTCCTTGATGTGTAGCATCTTTTAGAATGTTTCCATCACTCACTTTGAGCAGTTAAGACTGCCATAGAAAACCAATGGTTAACGCTTTTGACGATAGCAAAAACTTTAATAGCAAAAAAAAAATATCAGCCTGCCGACGGGAGATCTGCGGATATATTGATTGTTATAGTGAAATCTTACAATACATGCAAAAATTGAGTTCTTAAACTGGATCCCGTTTAAACATGCTTTTGTCCAGAATTGTTGGCTGTGGGCTCAGGCCTGTTTCATACTGCACTGAAAGTGAAATGTTTCTATCGATTGCCCGCCGCTGAACGCGTACAGTTTTCTGCTGGAGCTTATTTTACAGGCTCAATTATTATAGACATCAATTTCTGTTGTGTTCTATCTTGGGTTTGTTGATTAAGGCATTACATTGCAAATAGGGATCACCACACGAAATTGGAGACATCTGTTAAACTTCTATTATTAAGGTTAAACTTCAATTAAGAAGCTGCTAAAAAAATTTTTTACCAAGATTTCTGCATCAAGTATAATAGCGATCAGTTCAATTCGGCTTCCGGGGCATGTTAGCGTAAAGGTTGGAGCGAACTAAACGGCTAAGCAGATATTGCACATCTTGCGGACCACACGTGATCTCAGTCCTACTTGTGACGCCATAGCCGCCGGTCGACTGCTGAAAGCGATACCTAAACTATGCGTAGGAGGAGAAATTCACTTACACTTTATTTACTGCGCGTAAGCGAATTCCGCGTGATCATTCATATTCACTAATATTATACGGGCCATTGCCAAGAAGAAAGCTTTCGCACAGTGGGGGAATTTATTGTCTCTGTCCGTTTAATGTGCCCGCTATGTAGCATATATGGCTTGACTCTCTAGTCAGCCCTTCTCTGGGACTGAACTCGCAAAAGAAGTTTCTAGATCTAAAGTTAGACTAATGAGCAGCAGAGCTCCTGGCACAATCACATTTCGAAGCATCTTCTTTCCTGGGCTGCGACTGCCGCTACGCAGGCGACGTAGGGAGTCCGAGCGTCGGGAGCTTCACGAGAAGGTCTGGGCCGAGAGGCGCCGTCAGCTGGGCAGGGCGCAACTCAGCGATCGACTCGAGATGCTGCAGAGGCACACCCCAGAGCCCGGACCCTCGGCCAGGGAGAGGCTTCGAGCTCTGAGGTAACGTAACGATACAGAATGCCTCGACATACCCATGCGCACTTTTAGGCCTTAATGTGAACAATTCGCTCCTGTAGTCTCTACTGTATCTTGTATTTGACACTGTGAAGATTGCAGAGAATGCTTACAAGACAGGTGTATCAGAGACACGATGCTCAACAGCAAGAGGCGCTAAAGAAGATCACAGTAACAGCGCTTGTACGAAGTGTTTTTCTGGATAGGAACGTCACCTGGCAGCCCCGTGAATTTGTTTCACGGAAATCACGATTCACCGATAACAGTAAACGAACTTCCCGCAAGTATTGCTGTTGCTGCCCCCCCCCCCCCCCCCTGCCCCCTCCGAGAATTTTCATGCTCGAGGTTTTTTTTTTTTTCGGTCGCATGTTTCGGTTGCATGTTTTCTTCATTGTAATGATTCGGAGACATTGCTATACGTAGACTGCCACCTGTTATTCGCTTACGACGCTAAATGATTTCTTCTCCCACTTATTTCTGTTCCAAAAGCCGAGTTTTAGCTATGATGTCAAAGGTAAATACAGGGGACGTGAGGCATGGAAAATTCTGCAATTAATCGCCGTATTTTTCATT
The DNA here is from genome assembly GCF_055824585.1 of Amblyomma mixtum. NCBI lineage: Eukaryota > Metazoa > Arthropoda > Arachnida > Ixodida > Ixodidae > Amblyomma > Amblyomma mixtum. The sequence goes on from NC_143019.1 coordinate 8,026,719, forward strand.
CGCTGTGATTCCGGCTCTTGAGGCAGGCTTGCTTTAGCGATGCATTGAATTAAAACCACGAAGAAGCTATTATGTCGCAGTTTTTTTCCTGCCTCACGTGAACTGTAGTAATATTTGACGTGATCACCATCGCTCACCTGTTGAAATCGAAACAGGTAAGATAAGAAATTCGATTAGACATAAAATTTAGTGCTATATTCCTTCGATATTTTAGACACATTTCGTGAATTACTCGGTTTTATCATAAATACTGTACCATTCCCGCGATAACTGACTTCAAGGAGAACAGTGGACATAATGGGAACCAGAGATTTTACTGTTGTTGCTGCTGTTTTTCTTGCATACATTTTCATTTCTGCCGCATATATTTGCTTGTGTCGACGTCACATTCACGCAGGCTGAATGCACAGCAGCGTGAGGCCGAGTACAAGCGGGAGATAAAGAGCATGGAAGCCCGCGTTCGAGCCATGCCTCTGCTTCTGGAGCGGCAAGCTGTGGTGGGTATTGGCGGCAGCTGTGTCCATCTCCAGCCGCTTCGCATAAATTCAGGTCGAATGAAGCGCAGAACGTTGGTGTCTGAATACTCAGCAATATGATGCCATAACTACTCATTGTAATTCTTTTTAACAAACGTTCCAGACTGGCTTCGAGAAAAAAAAATTCAGAGGAACACCTTATTACATTATGTGTTGGCGATGCGAAAGCATTAGAACCCGTCGATGCCTTACTGGAAGTGGCGTCACTTCCCTCCAGCCAATGGGCGAATTTTAGGATCTACGACAGTTTTTTCCAATGGGCCTTTTAACGCTATCGCATTAAAACGAACACAGACGCACATGAGACAATTCACAGACGAAGCTTGTCTGTCTGTCGAGTCGTTCTTCTGTGCCTGACTTCGTTTTCTCTTGTAACTGGTCCGGCGCGTTTGTCCTGTAGAAAGCAGCAACCAACTAATCCTCGTTCTTGCCCGGTTAATCTTCGTAAATCCGTGGTTATTTGTATAGAAATTTGGAAGCCCTGCCAATCTCACTCGGGGTCATATGGCAAGAACTAAATGCCTATACAAGCTACGAAAGCTGATTTCGGTTGTCGTGATTAATATCTCTCCTTATCTGCAAGTGAACTCGGAGCCTTAGCTGACTCTTTCTGCATGATTCACTACAATGCATGCTTTTTTTGTGAAGGATAATCGAGAGGCCTATAGGCTGATTACTAACACCCTTTTCCGTCTTATTCCAAAGGCGGCCGCTCGGCGAAGGTTGGAGCTGCAGTACGAGCGCAAGCTGAAGGAACTCGGCCTCAGCTACGAGTGGCTCCAGGAGAAGGCCCAGCAACAGCCGCCTCTGCATTACCAGCATCACACGTCGTCGACGGTGCAGCATGCCCAAGTGCGCATCCACTCTGCTACAGTCCCACGTTGCCCGGCGGTACGCAGCCCACCTCCGGAGACGATGGTCGTGGTCCGGCGCTCCCGCAGCGCTTCTTCCAGCCTCCGGTCGGCCCTGAGCCGAACGGAGAGCGCCAGCGATCTGTCTGGACCGATGCGCGAAGACGACCCTGCCGCGGAGGCCGTGGTGGCGATTGACTCAAGCGGCGAAGAAGAGACAACGTGACGCCGGGCTATAGTGCATATAGCAGGCGTCGAGTGAAGTCTGAACTATGCATGCAGGTGCCCGGACTAAGGTTACTCTGTCGAGTGACTTCGAGACTCCGAAGCCATTCTGGCTTTATCGGTGCTTGTTTTCTGGAGAACTGCGTGGAGTGACAGAGAATATCGGTGAAACTATGCCTGCGATGGTCCTTTTGTGGAAGCCGGTTATTAAAACCTTCCAGGCTCTTCGCTGTCCTCCGTGGTGTGCAGACGGGACAGTGATTTGTGCATGCCGCGTACCCCGAGCTTATGACAAGTCTGCTCCAAGCCCGATATGGGCGGAGCCTGCATTGACTTCGTGACCACATATGATACAGTATCAAACGATTGCACTTCCCCTGCCCACAGGTGCTTCCGGGCATAGAGGTGTCTGGAACACAGTTTCAAGGCCAGAAGATATGAATGCGGAAATTTTACAGCGACAGCTGTTAAAGACACGTTTCCCGGCCCCTTCTGCGGCGTTGACGTAACACGCGCTACACTGATTGGTCATCATGAAGTGCCGTCATGCATGACGGCGTCACTGCAGTGTGTCGCGCTGAGTGGTCCGAACACAGTGACGTCACGAGTGACAGCATAGCGCCCTCATGCGCCCTCCTATACTTGGAAAGTCAACAAGCATTGCTCAGCGAGTTCGCCTGGGAGCCAAAGCTAGTGGAGTCCTGGAATGAGGGAGCCACATGCCAAGCTCGAGAGCAATTTTCTCTTATGGTTTCAATAAAATGTTTTTCCTCCTATTCGCGTCCCGCAGTGGTAACCATCCTGTGCGTTTTTTAGTTATTACAAACCACGCAACGATGGACGCGCCCGTTAGCCCCTAGCGAGCCCCCCATAGAATAACACTGACCTGTGACGTAAGCACGGTGCGGTGGTGCTGCTGTCGCCGAGTGGTGTTAACAGCTGGGGGTACGGCCAATAGGAATGCATGTTCACAAATGTTTTCAAATTATTTTTATGAATTCACAGGCAAGCTGTGGTCGCCCTTCGCTAACAAAAGCCGAGTGCGTACTAGAACAGAATGCACAAGCATGAAACGTCATACGAAAGACGATGTATTTCTTAAGGATGACAATACATGCGTGCCGGAGCTGCCTCCTGTTAAGGGCTCAGGGGCAGGATCGCGGCCCATAGAAATAGATGTAAACAAAACTTTGTGAAATTGTTTTCTAATTTTACAGCGCATCTAGCTATGAAAGTACCCGTTGGTTAACCGTTGGCGAGTACATTTAAGAAGAGCATGAAAACTGTCCAACGCCATTTCCACCTTTAAAAATCGCAAAGGCTTTTTGTTCGTTTTACAAGGTGTTTGAACAGCTTCATTCAAGACGCAGAGCCAAAAAGTGTAAGTGCAATTTTGGCGAGGAGTTGAACACAGACCGCGCGAAGGTTAGTTAATGATAGCAAGCAAGGGTAATAATGGTAATGATAATCACAGCTATCCGGCTACATACTACAGAGTTAGAACCCCAAGCTTTCGTACGGGAGAAATACACAGGTTCTGCTGACCCCTCAAAGCCAGGAAGATTTAGCGACCCGCCTCGTGACTCTAGGCTCAACACTGCCTCGACTTCTTTGTTTGCAAAACTTTACCCTCCTTTTATCAAGATACTCCGCCGGCGTTGCACACGTGCTCTAATCCCTCCATGTGCGGTAACCCTCCACCGCGGTCGTACCCGTGCAGAGGAGGTTGCGCTTCGGAGGATCCGGGTCGGGGTTGCCCTAACTACAGCCGTGACACGAAAGTGGTCGCTATTCGAAGGTGTATATCCCCGCCACGGGTGTCCGATATGCAAATGAGAGGACATTGAAGCCGACATTTACCGCTTACTGCGAGACTGACCTGCTCTCAAGCCTACAAGGATCCGGCACCTGAAGGAAGCGGGTCTTTCACCACGCCGCCCTGCTTCATGTACTGCCTGGACGCAGAGACCATACCATCGCTCACTGCTGGACTTCATAGAATCAGCTAACTTATTCCCACCACTTTAAACACTACTGCATCTTTCATCACACTTCCTCGTTTAAAAAAATAAATGCAAGCAGTGAAGTGGTCCGAAAGCAGATAGAATGGCGGGTATTATTTGATTTGACGGCTTACAATCACAGCGACTTCTTCGCTGAAAACTTTTATATACTTCACTAAAGTCGGATACAACTCAAGAACACAGCAGCTTTTCCCCGACAAAGGCCCCCCTTCCAGCCAATAGCGTCGGCCGATTCTCATGATCCTGCTAGCGTGGCAAAGCAGGGAGTGGCAGATGAATGGCGATAACCCCTTCCCTCCAGAGTCGGGCATATATCTCTCTCTCCACTGTGGAGCCGCTCCCTGCATTGTCAGGCTAGTGAGGTCATTGAGAATAGGCCGACGCCGTTGGCCGGAAGGGGGCCCACTGGCGGGGAAAAGCCGCTGTGTTCTTCAGTTGTATCCGATTGTATGAATCAATATGGCGCACCGCAGCTGTTTCACTAGCTTTAATGGACAACATAAAATGCGTACAAAATTCACATCGCATCACCAAGGGTGCCCGTCGCTTCCTATACTTTTTGCCTTTCATAAAGAGCAGAGGTTTTAGCCGGAATCGAAAAATCACTCGCATGCTAAGCGGCGTGGGGAAGGGAATTGAGGACGGAAAGATGGAAGGAGAGAGGCGCCCAAAGGGATAAAGTAAAAAAAAGTAAAAGAAAAAAAAGGAAGGGATAAAAATACCTTGGCACTGAGTTGGAGCTGAGGTGCATCAACGAGTAATGCTACAAGCATGAAATGATGAAGCACGATATGTCTCACAAAGGGGATGACAAAGTTGGCTGCATGAAGAGTGCTTAATGGTGAGATGTAAGGAGATATTAATGTTTGTTTAGCAGACCAACGTCGCTTAAATAGACAAATAGTTAATTGCACGTCTCTGCTGCGTAAAGCAGGCTAAGGCACCTAACACACAGTCCACTCTTAGATGCAACTGGGTGAGCGACTCCATACAATGTTCATAGCCCGTACTCTTGTCGGCATGCATACGCCGGGCATTCACACAGAATACATTGTATTGTTTCGATTGCGCCGCAGTTGGCTCAGTGAGGACTGTTCACTTGTTCTCAACGCACCCGTAAGCAGTTTGCAAATGCGGCGCTCAGACGAAGACGAAGTCTTCTTCATTATTTTTGGAAACTGAGGACCGGGATGCAGTGCTTGAAAGTTCGGGAACTAGTCTCTTGTACCGATCCTTAATGTGCTCTTTGCCACTTCATGCGCAAGAAGTGCGTTTTCAGTGGATCCCAGGGCACTGTGGCATTACTTCAAATTCGACGGCCGATTTTTTAGCGAAATAAGCCATCAATGGACCTGCTGCCCACGTCGTTCCGAGCCTCACCCTGCTGACCTCGACCCGTTATGAACGTTGCCGAATAGACCAGTACCTGAGCCATGAGCCCATCCTTGGTACAGTGGATTTCAAACATTTAAAATTCCCATCGCACATACGTTCTTGCGCATCGAGGCTATGTGAGGTTTCCTGACACTGTTATGCTGCAGAATTCCTCGCCTTAATCTATATTTATGCCGTCCTGAGTTCAGTCCATCGAATCTATGTGCGTCATGCGGGGACGTCGAAGCGAAAGATCATTTCATCCTCTACTGGCGGCGGTTTGCACGGCAAAGAATTCAGGTTTTGCAAAATACTCTCGCTCAAATAGGGCTGCTGTTTACTCTTCCTATCCTCCTCTCCTTCGGTGCAACCGTCAAAGGGCATGCCCTTAAGCAGGTGTGTCAGCTTCACTAGTATATTATTGAAACCGGGAGATTTCTGTGTAAACCTCTCGATGCCTTTACTTTTCGCTCAAAATTGTTTATTTCTGATTATTGCTTTAAAATTTACGTATTCAACGCATACCGCCTTGTTTCCTCGATTTTCATTCCGACTTCCTCAAGATCTCTCAAAATTCGTGATTTTTTTTTCTCGCACATTCCTCTATTTGTACTTAAGAGCCGCTTGAGATAGACCTGGATGAGTTTTTTCCTGCTCGGATCTGCACCAAACCCTACTACTGGGAGGCGGTGCTGTCCAGCTCACATTAGGAATACCAGCTTTCGCTGGTGAACCGGTCAAGAGGCGCAAAAGCCAATTGGCGCCACGAATGAGGGTCCGCCAAACTGCGATTTCCTATGTGCATTAGAGTGGGCCAGAGAATCGATACCCCAGGGAATCGCCCAGGCGCAGGTTGCTTTGGCGTCTGTTTTCTGGAAACTCTGTCTTATTACGGGCATGTCCGAACTGTACCCGAGGGAAGATTGGTAAACACTCAAGAATAATACTCCAGAAATAGAGAAGACAAAGACTAAGTCCATAGTGATATGGACTCCTGGACAGGGCCGATGTTGGAAACAAAGGCGTTCACGTTGCTGTCCGCGCGCTAACTCTCCTCAAAAAGAATGTTAGCTACTACTCCAACATAGTAGTATGGTCGTTTGATAACATCCTCCTTTTAAGCTTCGGTGCGCGGATGTCATCTGGCCGCGTCTATCGCTTCACATTGAAACACACACACACACTGCGCATTGTTGCACAAAGGACAGCTTTTTTTTGCAGCGCTTGCCGAAGGTGACTTCCATTACGAACAAGTGAGTTGTAATCGTTCCAAGAGCCAGCTGTTGTGCGGTTGTAACAATTTGGTTCGACATAATGGGAAAGTTACAGCGCATGAGGATTAAACCACGAGAGGCGATGCAAGACAAAGCTGCGTCGTCTTGCCCACGGTCCGGTTTTCCATGATGCGTAACTTCTCTAGCAATGCCTGCAAAAGTAGTGCGATTAATTTCAATTCTAAAAAGCGATAGCATTCGCTGGGCACAAGGAGCCAACGTATGTTTAAACGAGTATGTGTAGGAGCAAATTTTGACTAAAAGTTCTTGTCAGTACCGGAAAATGAGAAAAATCCGTCTGAAGCACATTGAATGAATCACACTAGCGTATGATGACAAACAAACTTGGAGATAATGAAGGATGAAACGCAATGAAATCTAAACTCTAAGTTTCGCTCTAATCGCATACTTTGTAGCCGCTAAATTGTAGTGATGGATACAGTCAGTAGTGCTAATAACCAGCAGTAATTTAGCATCGCCCCCTGTGTTGGTCTAAAGGCGCAATGAGCAGTTACTACAGTCTGTAGTCAAGATTGCAGGGTAGAAACACAAATTTCTTGTCTTTCATGAGGCGAAACCAGAGGCAACTTGGTTACTCAGGCATCATTGGAGGTGCACGAAAAAGTAGCAAAATGTCTAGGAATAACGTGCTTGTTATACTCGTAAATAAGTTTAGCGCAATTAATGCAAATGGTCTTTAGCAATGTACCTTCGGGTGCTTCGAAAAATAACCACAAAAAGAAATGTCGTTACAAATGATGACTGCCTAAGTCGCTGTCCATAAAAAAAAATGTTTGTTTTCAGCGCACGTTGACTAAAAAAATATTTCAGTGCCACTAACACTGTCCACATCACTGCTGGTCTCGTCTCGCGTGTCCAAACTCCAGCCTCGGACGCCTGTGCTTGCGGGCCACCCTGATGGGCGAGTGAAGCTGCCACTTATCCGCCGCCATGTCTCGCATGGTGTTGGCGGGCTGATCTATCGTCGTCTCCGGCAGCGCCATCGCCAGCGTTCCGAACAGGAGCAGCAGCGCCGCCGCCGCGATGTATGCTGCGCCACGGAGTTCCTCCTTCAGGACCACGTCGGCGAAGCTGCCCACGAGGCCTCCCACACGGCCGCAGGCGAAGCAGATGGCCACCCCGGCGCCCCGCAACACGGTCGGGTACAGTTCGGCCGAGAGCACGAACATGGCGATGGAGCCGAGGCTGAACACCACCAGCCACGACACGGTGATGGCCGCCAGAACCTGTTCGGGAGCGTGGATGATGTGGGCAGCTCCCAGGGCTGTCGCCAGGAGAGACAGGCAGACCATGCTGAGGGCGAGTGACCTGCGCCGGCCGGCGCGCATGACGATGGGGACGTCGACAAGGATAGCGGGCAGCAGGAGCAGGAGATGGACCTGGTTTGCCACTTGGCTGGTGCGCATCAGCTCTCCCCTTTTGAGGTTGTAGTAGACGGCCACGCAGGTGAAGAAGCAGCCGAAGATGATCAGCGACCTGTGGCGCAGGGTCTGGATCCTCATCAGGTCCGAGGCGTGCGCTTCTGCATCGGACAGATTGCCATAAAGTTGTACTGCAGAATTTCGTGATCTTCATTGACATCGTCATGATCATCATCCTAACTACGTCCACTGTAGGATAAACGCCCCTCCCATTAATGTGAACTCCTTCATCCCATCACTATTTGCCAGCTAGCCGCGGGCACTTAATCCCTGCAGAACTTCCAATATCCTCCTCCCAACCGGCTCAGGTACCGTAAGGGGCAATCGGTTATCCTCCGATTAACCGATGGATATGTGCCGCTAAAATGAAATGCCGACCATTGGGGCACTTCACATGCTATTCGCGAGTTTTCGACCTGCAAGCATTCGACGTGCGCTCTAGCGCCCATAAAAAATGCAACGAATTCTAGTGCATGGTACTCACTGCAAATACAGCCCTGTGCATGACGTATTTGAATTTGCCTTACCGGAAGAACTCTGCCAGCTGTCGCCACCTAGGGAGCTGATAGAGAGGGAGTCAGCCTATAGCTAGAGACGGAATTTTCTACCGCTCCTTTATATAAGCATCTGAGCAAAGATTCTGAAATGTTTTTGTGAAATAGTTGACTGAAACTGAAAAAACTCAGTGTACTTTTTAAAACAAAACTACTTAATCCATTTCTAGCGAGAGAGGATAGCGAGGTGCTGCTCCTCTACCAACATTACGAAATGTTTCGCGTGGCAAAAAAAAAAAATACATTTTGTATGAACTTCCCAGGCGGAAGCCACTTCTCCGCGTCCCCCTTTAGGGTTTCTTATTGATGGGCAATTTCACATCGTGAGACTTATACTGTAATACATGCAGCTAAGCACATCTTGGTAGCGAGCACTTCATCAGGAACCTCGCGCAACCTCGCTGGCTCCTCAATTTCGACTCTCAAATTTTGGTGAATCCCATGACACCCAAGATAGTGGACATTTACCACGAGCTCTCTTAACTGCGCCGCTATGAATAATTAACAAAGGCAGCAATGCGAAAACACCATGGCACGAGAGCTAAGGGACTGGACAGCGCGTTGAACTTAAGTGAACTCAGCGCTGTTTTGTTTCCTAGCTCTCGTATCGGTGTATTTTCGTGCTGCCGGGACATCTACATTCCACTGTTAAGTTTGGGTACGCGCGCAAAAACCGGTTTTTTGTAAAGAAGAAAAAGGCACCTTGGCCTGGAGAGATGATGTTAGGGTCCCCGGGGTCTGTCTGATTTTGCTGCTGCCTTTTCAGTTCATTCTTCAACGTTCCCAGGCGTTGCTTGAAAGATTCCGGATCGAATCTGTTCACACGGGCCGCCCACGACAGCACAGATTCAGCCCGGCGTACATCTGATACTGCCAGGAGCCAGCATGGGGACTCGTCCATCACATACACCGCCAGGATCAGGCCACAGGAGGGTATCATGTAGGCAATCTGGCTCGCCTGCCAGGTGAGGGAGAATTTGGAAATAATCATGTGGTAGGCTGTGGCAAAAGAAAGGGCCCCAACAATAGCGAGGCTGCAGAAAGCGGCCCGGTGCTGCATGTCTGTGACCTCGAACAGGACCACCACGGACGTGACGAAGACGCTGCTGGCGGCAGTGGAGAGGAGCGTGTGGAGGACGGTAAATAGTAGCACGGTATTGGCGAACACCACCGCGATGCCCGTGAACACAAGGAAAATGACCCAGATGACGAGCACTGACCGGCGTCCTATCATGTCCGCCGTGACGCCAGCGATGGGAGCTCCTATCGCGCTACCCAGCATGTTCAGCGCCGTGAGCGCACCCAGGATCCAACTTCGGTTGCAGACAATGTCCCACTGTTGAACTATTGACTGCGCTCCAAGGCCCATGCTGAACCCTGCTTCATAGTCCCATCCGTTGTCGCAGGGAACCACGCTCCGGTTGTCCATGTCGACGTCATTTAGGACAGGAATCGGAGGATCGTAACGATGACATTGGCTGTACCTCTGCCCACCAGCCTCAAGCGGAACGTTGCTGTTCTTCCATGTGTCCACAGGCAGGCGGGCATACTCGGCTGGAGGCCTGCACCAGTGGTCCACAGGGCGGGCCAAGCTGCCGAGGGCAGCGGTGTGCAACATGGCCACGAAGAAGGCCAGCGTGGTGCCGAGGAGGATGAGCCTCTGGAACCGGCCATGGCCGAAGATGAGGATGTTGTCTAGCGGTGGCGCAGAGGTTATTGTCGTGGATGCGGGCCAGGTAGCGACATCCTGCGGATTCCCCGGCGACAACGGTGAGAACGGTGAAAACGGCGACAGGATTGCGAGGGGCCCACTAGTGTGCTTACTCCCAATCGTCAGCGTCGCCCGCGCCTCTTCTCCGGTATTAGGCGGAAGGGGCGGTGGTGGTGCGGCCACAGCTGTTTCGCTGACGGTGGCAGGTGCTGTAGTTGAGGCATCGGCGCCTTGCGTACCCTCCGGTGGCATCGGCAAAACCGGAACGTCTTCAGGTCGGCCGCCGGAGCGTCTTCTTCGAGACACCCGTGACGCCCGCGACATCCGTGACGTCTGCCGTGACGTCTGCCTGTCTCCATGATTAGGCATATTGGGACGTAAAGGTGGTGGCACACCTACGGTGGAAGTCGCGGCGGTTGTTCTAGTTGCAGAATCTGGCCCCAGTGGGCCTTCTGGAGGAGGCGGAGACATAATCTGTGCTTCGGGTCGAGCACGAGAGCGACTCCGTCGAGATATCCGTGACAGACGCGTCTCTTCTTCGAGATTGCGTATATTAGGGGGCTCAGGTGCCGGCGCGGCCTCAGTGGCAGAGGCGATGGCGGTGGACACAGTGGTCGTAGCATCAGCCACCTGTGGAGCATCGGCAGACTCGGGTAACGCAGGCAACATAGCAGGTTGGTCCTGGGCCACCTGCGACGACCGGATTTTTTCAAAATTATCTATAGACTACTGTGCCATAGCCCGCAGGAAACTATGCCGGCAGTTTGACACAATTGGCTGATTCTGGTCACATAACAGCACACAGCCACTGAAACAGCATTGCCGGCATTCTTTTTCCACGTGTTTCCAGGCACAATAACCCTGCATAAGAAGCTGCCGGAAGCTGGCAATAAAACCTAGCCCATATAATCTCAAAATGCTACCTAAAGGTGTCACACTTCCAGGGGAAACAAATATTGGTTTGTCCTGTTTTCTTTTTCGGTATATAAGAACACAAAAAATATTCCTTTTCCGATGAAGGTTTCGAACTGAGGTGTTTTGCATCCGCAAACGCGGGGCTAACCCATTAAGCCTGATACCTTTTTTTTTTCTTTACTGCCGGCACTAAGCCACGGACTCGATCGAACGTGCGTGCTCCTTACCGTTGCTGTGCATGTCCCGTGACTAGAGCGAGCCAATAAGACGACACTGCCGACATTGTTTCTCAGGCGATTCCGTCGGCTGCCGATAATATAGACACTTTGTTATCTGTAACCTGAATCAAGGGACCTACCTCGGCCACAGCTGGAGTGGTAGCAGTTGCGGGAGCGGCAGTTGTGGAATCGGCTCCTTGCATTACCTCCGGAGCAGGTAACGTAGGCAGGTCTACAGGTGGGCAGCGCGAACCCTGCGATGTCCGGGTATCTTCGAGATTACTCGTAGTATGGAGGGGCGCTGGAGCAGACGCAGCCAAAGCGGTGATGGTGCAGGGCGACGTAGTTGAAGAATCGGCTCCTTGGCGGCCCTCTGAGGACATCAACGACACAGGAGGGAACTCAGGTGGGCCGCCGGAACCCGGAGACGCATGCGATGTCTGATCCTCTCCTTCGAGATTACGAATATTTTGATCAATAGATGCTGGCACGACCTCACCTGGAATTGCTGCGGTGGTGGGTGCAGCTGATGTGGAGTCGTCTCTCTGCGGAACCTCTGGAGACGTCAGTGACGTCGGCAGGACGTCGGGTCTGCCGCGGGAGCGTCTCCGTCCAGACGTCCGCGATGTCCTCGTCTCTTCATCGGGATTCCGCGTATTTGGATGGATGGCTGCTGACCCGGCCACAGCTGGACCGTTGTCCGTGCCGGGCGCTGCAGTTGCGTTGTCGGTCGCCTGCGGAACCTCTGGTGACGTGATTCGACTGTCGGATCGGCTGCGGGAATGTTTGCGCCGAGAAATTCGCGACGACCTCGCCTCATCTTTTTGATTAGGCCTATTTGGATGTTGGAGCGGCGCCGAGACCGCAGCAGAAGCCGCGACGTTGGTGACCGTGGCTGCCGGGGGGCCGGTTCCTTGCTGACCCTCTGGAGGTGGCACTGGCAGGTCCTCGGACGGGCGGCTGAGAGAGCGTCTGCTCTTAGCCGACGTCCGCGTATCTTCTTCCCGGTGCGACATAATGGAAACAAGGTGTGCTGGCGAAGAGATGCGTCGCAGTTATTGCCGGATGGCCTCAAAGAAATAGGAATTACGACAGGCGGCCTCGAGATGCAGCCCTCTCGTGACTGCACGCGCTTATTCTTCTTCTTTTCGGCGCGAGGTTTAAGGCACGCGGTAGCGCCACGAAAAGATGACAGTAAAAAAATAAAATGGTTGCACCTGTGGACGGAATTGGGTCCATTACGCCTGCATTGTAGACGGAGCGCGAAGAAAAAAAAAGAAAAAGTGGTAAGCGATTTGGATAAAAACGGTGCAGAGATTTTGAAAATTTGAACACAATGACGGTACGCCAAACGCGTTCCCATGGATTAAATTTCTGATCCTTCATTATGTGTGCTTTTTTTTTCTGCAGTATTAAAACCCACCTTGATAAAATGCAATCTATATTGTCTTTTTTCCTCTGATCTATTAGGACAGAAAAGGGCGGCCATAAGGAATTAGAACTATACTTAGCTCCTTTTCTTTCTTGTGGGTGGCCGTAATCTTTCAAAGACCCTTGGCGCCGTCGGCTATTGAACTCTAGAGCCAGCTTGAGGCTGCTTTGCACCCTTTGCCAGGAATTTCGGACTAAAGATTCTAGTTCACTTGGTAGTCACCAAGTGGCGGATGACTTTGAACATCAAGAAATAGCGCGTTGACCATATCCGCGTGGTCAAAAAACAAAGAAAATGACCGAGTGGCTGCGGACTAGGTCTGTTACTACCGCTGTTCAAAAATTGCCTGCTGGAATCTCATCGACGGCTTTGTTAAATGTTACAATATTTCTTTTCTATGCATTATCACACTGTGACTTAATCAATTATTCCTTTGTGTTTTTCTCTCTCTTTCATACAAACTGTCATCCCTTTTCAGTCCATGTCCTACTTGTGGTAGAATCCACCGGTCTTGATGTCCTGCTTTCTTTTCTTTTGCCTTTATTGTGCATACTCGGCTCTTGGCCGATCCCCCAGTGTGGGTATGTGCTATCTTTTGAAAGGATAACGACAACAACAACATGATAGGCCGCGAGGCTTAGCGACGCTTGCTTGGCGCTGTCTCGAATGCTTGGTAATGCTCAACACTACGATCACGTCTGGGCAGCCTACCATCACGTTTGGGCAGCTGTCTCCCACAGCCTAATGTTGAATATGGCGGAGTCCTTCGCCCTCTATTCTGAAGAGATAACTAACCATGTATTCTATTCAGGCTACCTTTTCCTTAATTGTATATTGCTTGATCTTTCTGTGCTTCCAAACTTATCTGGAAAACATGAGTAACCTAACTTCATATACATCTACGCAATGTGCGCTATATGCATGCGGACCGATGTGTGCCGCTTTGTTTAAAAAGGTACGGATGCGGAGCTGAGCTCATCTTCGCAGCTACATATTATTGTCTTCTTGGCGGAAATACTGAGTAGAGTAGGCATTGAACTTAGGTATGTATTAATTAGTAACATTTGCAGACCCAGTTTTTACTTTAAAACCTACAAAACGGCGATGAATGGCTATGGTCGGGTCAAGAATTTTGCAGGAAATTTAAGCTGGACGTCACTTTGAGAGGCTATAGTGCCGCTGAAATGCGGGTTGGTGAACTTAACGTTGCAAGTACCCCAAGATTGAAAACGAAGTCATACTCGGACTCAATACGAATAATTGTTTTCTTGCCTCGATTTTGGCAGAGGATGCTTACTTTTTAAAGCATTTCCAAGCTCTGGGTGCTCACGCGAGCTATCTTGACTTTCTTTTTCTTTGAGGGAACAATGCTTTTCGCCGCGATATTATTGCGGACACTGTTCTGGTGCTCAAACTGGGGTGTCGCTCGGCGAATAATTTTTAGGCTACGTTGCTGAGTCCAGGAGATAAGTCTGTTCGCAAATTGGTACTATTATCGTGGCGTGCTCACGCTTTTTGAGAATAAGGCACTTCTTACATAGTGGCATCGCCTCTATAATGATGGACGGGTTGGGAAACGGAATCAGTGCCGAGTAGGGGTTTTCTCCGCCCATATTAACCCTATAGCGTTAAGGCTATCAGCGTTACAGCGGAAAAAGTGGCATCGTTCCGTCGGCATTGCTGCGCAGTGAAACTCACGTCACACATGACGTCACAGTTGAATGTGTGAAACGAAACTGATTAATGAACTGGACGTTCAATGCGAATTAAAGGTCGCCGTATGTCTCAAACGATGTAGCTTTATAAACTGAATGATTAGCGCTTCAAGAAAAATTTCAAAAGAATGTTAGTTAAGATTCGAAACGGCGTCCCCTGTGTTAATGTCTGGGAATGTGAAGGCAAGCCGGGCCTAAGAAAACGCGTGCGTACTTCTTGAGAGTAGTGGGAGTCCCTTTTGGCCAGCTCTGACCTCAACGAACAGCAGCTTCAGCTGGCGGAAGCAGCAGAGAAGGATGCAAGATACAGTGAAGTCCTGGACTAAGGATCGAACCCAGCTCTTTCATGAATGCCTTCAATCAATCAATCAATCAATCAATCAATCAATCAATCAATCAATCAATCAATCAATCAATCAATCAATCAATCAATCAATCAATCAATCAATCAATCAATCAATCAATCAATCAATCAATCAATCAATCAATCAATCCCTTGGGTTGTGAGTCAGACGCGCTACGCACGCAGGAACGCTTGTATGGACTGGGTACAAGCGTATTTATATGTATGTCGTGTGATTTTTAACATAAACTGGTATCTTAGGACTGTATGCTAATGTGTATGCGTGCAAGTCGAGGGGTTCTAATTACGGAAGTAGTAATAAAGCGAGTACCAAATTGCGTGTTAGCCTTTCATATCCTCTTAGCTCGACGCGGCACAGTGGCACTGGGAAGCAGCGGCCGCTGGAAAATCCCCTGCGATGTGATGTACACCGCTGCCTCTTTTATTATAAAACTCTCAAGAAATGAAAAAAAAATTAAAAAAAAAATCGAGAGGAAGCCCGCACCCAATCAAAGGCTATCGCAGGCGAACCAATAAAAAATAAAAAAGGGGTAACGCCCAAGAGAAAATTTAAGAAAAACCAGTTACAAGAAAGAAAAAAAAACGGAGGCACAAATGATGGGCGGGAAAAAGTGATTTTTAGACGCAAGACACCCCTGAAGGATTAAGAATTGGGAAGGACGAAGTGAAAATGAAACAGGGATGGGTCCAGCGTGCCCAGATTCTTCAGACAGGCTCGCGAAATAAAGTCGCGAGCCTGTCTTCGCGCGTGAGCGACATAGTCTTCGAGTGGGGAACCTGCATCGAAAAGAACTGTGTCCGTGCATGCGATGTGGTATGCAAAGAAGACTGCAGGCCACTGAAGGGACCCATTAACGCCCTCGTGTCATGCCCTTAAAACATGTTAAAAAGGGCCCCCGATTTTTTTTCTCCAATTTTAAGGGCTATCTCTGAGACACGTATCTCCCGTTTCTGAGAACGAAGTTCGTTAAATAAAAGTAATATTCATGCCTGAAGCTCGAGTTCTTAGTTCATGTGAATCAAGACTTCATGGTTTGTAGCTTTAACTACTGTGGTAATCTTACCGGCAGGATGGGCTATTCGACTGGAATTTCACGGCTTTTTTATTGCCATGACGCTTGGAGAAACCTCACAGCTGCAAGCCGACAGCGTACACACAATAACGACTTCAGCCCGAGGACATGAGTTCCAGTTAGTATGAGAGGGTTCAGCGTGATATTTAACTAGCGCCAAAATGCAGACAGCAACTCTTGATAAGAAACGAGGATCATGCCGAGGCTCCAGCGAACATCAGGCGAAAAGATCCTATTTTTTCCGTCCTCATTGAAGGCGACGAACTGACTGTGCTATCTGTTCTGCTTCCGCCACTCGTTGAGTTCCCGCGGAGAGGGAGGCACTATGGGTTAGGCCCGCAGGATTGCATAACAACAGAGGAGACATTCTCCCCGCGAAACGCTATCCTGACCGCGTGCATAGCTATTCGAATGGTCAACAAAGAAAAAATGGAGTTCACGGCTACTGCCCACTACTCCGCTTACTCCTGAGAATGTCTCCTATACAGCAGTAGGTGTAAAATTCAGAAAGCCCCCTTTCTTTGTCTTAAGAGGTGTCTGCGTAGCTGTCTTCAAGAACACACATGCACGTGACCTCAAAGAACTTCAGTGTAATTTTGGGGTGAGCCGAAGGCAGGCCGCAAGAAGACTGACCATTGACCAGAAAAAAAAAATAAGTCTTGCCGGCCGCAGGTAAGGAGAGCCGAAGGGATCTCACACACAGGCAAAACCCGGTGGCCACGCCCGCTGCTCACTCAGAGGCAGCCGTCACTCTGATTCTGGATCCGGCCGGCTTGAAGGCCTTCATGATGACTTTCTGGCGGCGCGGATCCATGATGATCTTGTAGGAGAGGAAGCAAAGGACGCCCAGGACCACGCACAGCACGACCAGCACGATGACGAGCGCGATCACTTTTCCCCAGCCGTGGCTCCACGAGAAGAAAGACGGGTTCGTCCTGCGGTAGTTTGGGGACGTGTGCATCCTCAGGCGGCGCCGCTCCCTCGGAGTTAGCACGGGCGCGGCGGGCTTGGCGGCGCCGGTAGCTGGAGCGGCAGGCGGGGCCCCGGCTGAGCCATCGGGGCCGCTCACGGTCGAACTGGCCGTCCCGGTGCTAGCTCGAGAAGAGGACGGCGCGGAGGAGTCGCCCCGCTCGCTTCGATCCGCTGTGGACGAGACCATGCTGGGGCTGATACCTTCTTTGTTCAGTCGTCCTTGCGGAGTGATCGGGTAAACGCCTAGATCAGTTCGTCGGTTAGGGAAAGGAGGGGCAGCTTGAATTTCACCTTTTTATGAACAATGTCGATTACTAGCACTGGCGTTGGGTGGTAGAAGCGTGAAGGTCCCGGTGCGAGGGATTCCTGGCTCAAGAGAGAGGGCGTGGCACACGCAGTGTGCAGAGCAGAAGGCCGTCGGTGGTGTAATGAACTGCGCGACTAAATGGCCCTAGATTTCTTCGTTCTCGTCGGAACAGCCTGTAGTCCCGGCGACCATCTCTGAGGCTAAAATCTGTTGCGGCGCAGACCTTCTGATTTACGTCAGTCGAAACCTTAATCATGCTGGTTTTCTTGCTTGCTTTATTGCATTTGAGCTGGCGTAATGAGGTTGAAGAACGGATATATTTCAGTTGCAAGTGCTTAGTCAACACAACTAGAGGTAGAATCGCCAATAGATAGCTTCCTTTCTCGATTGCTTGTGGTCATATGTAGTTTTTAGACCAGCGATGTCAGGTATTTAATTTGATTCTTTTTTGTTTAATCAGCAATTTTTCAAGCTAATCTTGGAAGCTCATTTAACTCAAGAAATTAGCCAGGTAGTGCGGTCACGCGGCAAGAAAATGAAAAAGGTGTCGGGTCTTCTCCTTTTTCGGAGTGAAAAACGCCCTATTTTAGGAGAGATTAAATGGCGTGTGCATTTATTGTGATACTGAGTTGGAGCCCGGGACGGCCCCTGGGAACGGAGGCTAGGCTAACTGGTCGAGTGGTAAGGTTAAAAAACCTTTATTACACGTGGATACAGCTATACATAACATGAAATTACGTGGGGATGACTATCCAACCATGAAGTACGCGTCCAGAAGAGAAGAGACAAAAAAAATAATTACATTGAAACTGAAACCAAAACCTGCAGTACAACATATACTTCCTCCCTGGGAGAAGAAGAAAACATACATGCAGCCGAAAGATCCTTTCATTTATTTCCTAATTGCTATTATTATCATGATTATTTTATTTTTCCCCACAATTATTTTCTTGTTTAACATTTTGTACACCTATCAGTTGCCGCCTGTGTCTTGGCCAATCCCCCGCAGTGGGTATGCGCCATTTTCTAGAGGACAACAACAATACGAACGCATGAACATGTGCGCTTGTACGCGTACTTGTTCGCGTAATTTACACGTAGTGTAAATTTTTTCTCCATCGCACCAAAATACGTACGCTTTAGAAATGCTTGACGGCAAAGCAACCTCTCCAGTGCACGTAACTCGTCTAAATAGCCAAAATTTGTTGGGCCACAACGCCGAGGGCAACTTGGTTTTCAAAATTCTAAAAAAACTGATCTAGATATTATTAAGGTGGGCTAGACGCCTTTCAGTACTAAAGGAGCCTAACAGTAACAGTCAAAAAGTTAACTATTCAGTATCAGTTATCCAGCCTGCTAGTTAGCACGTCTCAGCTGCATTCTACTGTAGTACACCGCTTACAATGCTCTGCCTAAAAAGCTCTCTTATAACTCAAAAAGCCTATTTTTAAAATTGTGCAAAGACTTAGGTGAAACACATGCATGTATGTTTGCTCGCATATTAAACAGAGTTGCATACTGACGGCCACCGTACTGACGCACCGGGATCTTGTCGGTAGTACTTGAAGTGCAGACACACTTTCTTGTTTGAGCATATCTGCCAGTGGGATTCAATAAAGGCAGTTCGTACAATATGGGATTTTAACTCCACATGGCTGTGTTCGTTTACACGCATTTAATCAAAATGTTACAGTTTGACTGCACGTGAAACACCTCGGAGTATGCCTAAACACTGAAGGTCTTTCTTCGAGGACGCGTTATTTGAAAACTGCACTGTTTGTAATTCATATTTCTTTTTAATTGTTACGATAATACTGTTAAGTTCATTCCCGTGTGCTAATTTAGTTTCTTCCTTACACACTTTCTGTCTGGAGGCCCGAAAGACATATGGCTTATTGGGGTTTAAAGTCCCAATGCGACTCAGGCTGTGAGGGACGCCGTAGTGAAGGGCCCCGGAAATCTGCAAGACTTACGTTATGAAATAATAATTGAGTGGAACTAACATTACCCCATACTGGCATTCCTTTATTTGTATCTGCTCACCCTTATGTTACCTTTAATGGAGACCTAATTCTTGCCTCATGAGCTTGAGACAAACACAGTTTTGAGACAAAAAGTTTTTCGATATGCTTTTCCCTTGGTACCGCTCTTATCGTGTTTGCGGCAGGGACAGCGAAGACCGATAAACGGTGCGGCCACACATATATATATGAAGTGCATTTCGTATTGATTATTTCGCCATTTTCTTTCTAAAAGTAACACCCCCGAAAATCTGAATTTTCTTAAATACCGGAAATGTTGCTAGGCATGAAACCGAGTTGCAAACTTCTCAAGCGGGGCTCGTTGGTTGTTCGCGGTCTTGGAGTATGCAAATATTGGTGACGGCTTGCTCAAAGGCATAAGGCTGTGCTATAAGAACTCCTATACAAGGGTTATTGTTAATCAGGAGCTAACGAAACCAATACCACTAGAAGCATCTGTTCGTCAAGGATGTCCACTGTCTCCATTGTTGTTTGCCCTATATCTGGAACCCCTCTGTCTCAGTATAATTAACAGCGTAGCTATCCGCGGTTTCTCTCTGGCTCGATGTGAAGTTAAAGTTTTAGCCTATGCTGACGATGTCGCCCTCTTTTGTTCTGACAAAAAGAGTGTACTTGAGGCTCTAAACTTGACTAAACAGTTCTGTGATGTATCAGGCGCGGCTCTTAATTTAGAGAAATCCAAAGGCTTTTGGTTGGGTTATTGGGGAACTAGGCCAAGCCAGTTCGGTGGCATATGCTGGGACAGTAGCCCTCTTGAGTACCTAGGCGTTCCGCTGCACCAAGTTCGCAACAGTACAGCCTACTGGGATTCACAAATTGTAACTCTACGGCGGCAAACACAGGCTTGGATGGGTAGGGAACTCTCAGTGTTTGCGAGGGCACATGTCTGTAACATATTTTTGTTTGCAAAGCTCGCGTATGTCCTTCAAGTCCTGCATTGTGCGAGGAAGAAGGTGCAAGCAATACACAGAATATTTGCAACATTCGTTTGGCGCTCTCAATGGGAGCCCATGAGGCGTGACAACTTGTTCCTTCCCTTAGAGGGTGGTGGAGTGGGTCTTGTTCACCTGTTCGTGCATCAACTTGTTTCCTGTTTTTTCTTTTTAAAATCGGCAAACCACCCGTTTCTGGTAGCTGTGCTCATTAGGCGGCTTAGTTTTCATTTGCCTTACTTATTCGCACCGACTGTGCAGGCTCGTGAGGGGACTTTGTGGGGATTCCTCAAGGAGGTTGCTGACACTTTCAATTTCCTCACTGTGCGCTTCTCTTTAGATTACCTGTATAGCCTCTCGAGAAAACAGATGACCCAGGCTCTCACTGAGTCTTTGTTCCCTACACCATTGTAACGGCAGCCTTATCTGGGGTCTTTGGACATCAGTGTTCTAAAGCGTGTTAGGCGGATGTGCATTCAGGCAGCCGCTAAAACGTTCTTTTTCAAACTACACACAGCGACGCTGCCTGTCAAGACATTTCTTAATGACAAGGGGATGTTTGTACCTTGGAATGTGAATTGCCGTCTGTGTAACGTGCCTGAGACAATTGATCATTGTTTTATCCTGTGCCGTGATGCCATGTTTTTTTGGGACATACTACAACGAACTCTCAAGAAGGACATTGAAATTACACCGTACACTATTAGATTTCTGCCTGTTGACAAAAACTCTGTTGTGCCTTATGATCTGTTTATGCTGATGGGACTATTCAGTCTTTGGAAAAGCCGTATGATGGACAGACATGCCGAGCCACCAAGATCGTCCAAATCTGTGTTTCGAGAACAGTGTGCTTTGGTGAGGAGTGTATATGCTGCAAGCGAAGAACCTCCAAGCTGGCTGCCGTGCCTAGATGCATGTGTGTGCCTCCCTGGATTTTGATGTTTTGATGGGGCTGCAGTGTTGAGTTAGGGCAATGGCGGGCTCCTATTAATCAGCCCGGCAACTTGAGACGCGAACCAGTCTGATTGAAGTTTTCCTCCTTTCTACGGATGTTCTTCCATGCAATAAAGAAAAAAAAAGGGGGCTCGTTGGTCTAGGGGTATGATTCTCGCTTAGGGTGCGAGAGGTCCCGGGTTCAAATCCCGGACGAGCCCGTTTTTTTCCTACCTGGCCAACCACGAAACTGTTTTTTTTTTGTTAGGAAACAGGCACAGATTTTAATTTTTACTTTAAACAATACTTTATTCAGTGCATGTGTTTAGGCATGTGGTAAGGGCGTCGATGTCACTTGACCGCTCATGGTTTTACTTCCGTATTGTCTGGTCGCCCAATTAGGGCCTGCGTAATGATTAAATACACACTTAATAATCATCAATATTGACGAATACGTTTCAATCTCTCCAAATTTGAAAATTGCTTGTACCGTCACTTACCTGAATAGACATCCCTGTAATTTTGTTTTTCTTTTCATACGTTTTGTTTCCCTACTGCTATTTTATGGTTGTAAGCCAAAATGTTTACCCACTAGCGTTTGCACTTTAGGTCTGCATCTGCAGTGCAGGACAGCTGTGTTGCGACGATTGTCGTTTTCAATTTGACTGTTTTGAATTGTGCACTGTTCATACTTGTGGCTGTGTGACTTAAGTTACATATGTATCTGTTTCCACCCTGTAACGGCCTACGGCTGACAGTATCAATAAATAAATAAAATAAAATAAATAAATAAACAAATAAAAATTGTTACGATCAAAAATGACGCAGGACAGAGCAGTCGCGCAAAATACTTTCAAGCAAGGTTTCGGACTGAAAAAAGATTCAAGTCAGTACTGTGAAATAAACCTAGTTATACAGAGAGACAGGCGCATGGTTGCAAGATGCTAAAATCTGCCCTCGATTCCACATGGCGGCTGGTTCGCAGCCCACGTGACCTTCGGCTGAAAGCAAAACAAAAGGTATGCGGGGCGTGTTTTCACTTCGGGTTGCTGCCCTATTCAGGAACGCCACGTGGACATCAATGTCTACTGGATGCGGTTGGGTGGTGAGTGCCAAAGAAAATGATCGCTAAAATAAACCAACCATGCATAGGGATGCCATTAAGGGTACGACGCGATAGTGTTAAGGAGTGAGTGCACATGTATGCAGAATTGGTGGAGCTTTTAAACGATGCAGCACTGCTCTGCAACGGGCAGTAACGCACCGCTTAGCTTGTGAGCCCCAGGTTGCTCTTCCCAAACAGCCTCTCGCGACCAGTCATTAATTTAACTGTCACCTGCCACGGCGGTCAGTCTGCTCACATTCCGGTGGGCTGGTTGTGGTGATGTTACAGGGTCACGTGACCTATCTAGGTTGCCCACCTGTAGGCTGCTGCTCTACGAATTTTCGCCCACAACACTGACGCAGACGACGAAGCGGAATGCATCAACAAAGATGTACAGGAAAACTGAAGATATATAAAAGCGATATATATATATCGGTTATAAAAGCGGATGTAGTAACAAAGTAAAATCACTCCTGAGGATTACAGACACCTTGGGAAAGAGAATCGCGACAGAATCTGGAACAGTATGTTATGCGGTTAATAAGGGAATATTTCGGTTACAAGGATGATGAGAAAAATGAAACGAGAGGGCTTTATTTTTCATTGTTTTTTCTTGCTTTTATTAGTCGCGCTACCAAGCCACTCCGTTCAGCCTTATTGTTGTTGTTCTTCCTCTTCATACACAGCGCATACCCACTACGGACGATTAGCCAAGGTTTGTTGAGGAATGCCAAAGAAAAGACCACAGGCACACACCAAGCCAACTGAAGCCAACTACAAGCCAAGTCCAACAGGAGCCCGTGTATCTTTCTTCTTCCCTAATTTAGTTCTTTTCATAAGGGCCACCTTGTAATCTTTTTGCCGCGAATATACGGGCTACTTTTCGCTTTCTTTTTCTATTACTACGAAAGAACTGCGTCCTCATGCGTCGAGTGCAATGAAAAGCCGAGTTCACGTTGTGCGCATGCGCAAGAGCTAAAATAAGTCTCCTGCGGGTGCGCAAGGGGAGGCTCTCAAAGAGTGGTTGACTTGTCGGGCTAGTTCGAGTCTCTTCTTACCACCTCCTGGCAAAAAGGATGCCGCGAAAATAACTTCTCGTTGTTGCGAACGAAAGAAAAAATCGTTCCACTGTCAGCGCTTTGTACAGAATGAACCCGACGCGTTAGAAGCGCGTGTGCTTTTTCTTGCCAATTATGACGCGCCTTTCACGGCGTCTCCAATTAGGCTTGTCGCTTGCGAAACCTAATAAAGAAATACAAATGAATAATGCTTGCTGCGCACATGCGCAGTAGAAACGAGGTAACTGATATCAGTGTCGCAAACAGCAGCAGTTTGTTTATTATCGAGAAAAGCAAGAGAAGGGTGCCGTCGACGTGAAAAGAATGTCTTCAGTTTCACTCACACCCGGGAGGATGTCGATGTCGATTCGTTTTCAAAGGGCGTGAAAGGCCTTGCAGCCAGAAGTTTCAATTGACGGGTAGGCGTATTGTTAAGGGCTGTCAGTCCGGTGATTTTGTTTTTCGCAACACAATTAACAAGTATGCACGTACTTTACGGCCATGCTGTTACGTAGGCTTATTGTCTCTCACCTTTTCGTAACGATGTTCTATTCTAATTCTTCTTTGGTGGTACCGAGCAAGAGAGAATATTCTCTATGTGTGGACAAAGCGGACACGTGTAGGAGCACAAAAGGAGGAGATAAAAGAAAGGTTTTGGGAGGACGAACCAATCCGCCTACAATTGTTCTCCTTGCTGCAGCAGCAGTAGCAACAACGCTTGCTGGATTAGATATGAACGACGCCGTTCCGGGATTTAATCCGGCCCAAAGCGAAGAATCCTGCTGGCCAATGTTTCCCGTCCTGAAGCATGTTCACCACCCTGCTTCTGCTGCTCATCTTCCGTAAGTGCTTCTAATTCACGACTGCCTCTGATACTTGGAGTTCATGTAGTCCAAAAGATCTGTGGTCCAAAAACCAACTCTATAACTGTCCTTAGTTTAACTATTTGTGCGTTACTCAAGTGGAAATAATTTTGACACCAAGGAGACGGATGTTCGTGAAAGGAACACAAACGGCACAGATTCAGCGCCCGTCGTTCGTGTCTTCTCTGGAGTCAGTATCTTGTGCGACTCATAATATTTCCATTCAAAAGCCGCTATTTCTGCCACCTTCGAGCTGCGCACAGTGCCGCCAAGGCAGAAGTGATAATAAAAAAAAAATTCGCTGTGGCTTAGCTTGGTTAAGCCCGGTAACTGCGAAAGCAATATCCGTACCTACGCCATGGTTAAGCTGGTAGTGTAGCTGGTGGTGGTGCTTGTGGTTAGACTTGTGGTGATGCATCTGTTATGCAATCCAATCCAATCCAAACCAATACAATGTAATATGATCCAATTCAATCCAATCCAATCTAATCCAATCTAATCCAATCTAATCCAATCTAATCCAATCTAATCCAATCTAATCCAATCTAATTTAATCTAATGTAATCTAATGCAATCTAATCTAAGGCCGCCGGTGGTGGCACCGCCACTACTCGCAGACGGCGCGAGATGGTCGCCCAGCTCTTCGGCGTGACGTCACACAGAGGTCATGCGAAAGGTCAATGGTGGCACCGCCGCGTCACGGCAAAGGCTTGAAAGTGCAAGAAGTAAAGCTTTCGCTTTAAAACGTATTCTCCCGTTTCAAGTACGGCGCAAGAAGGCTTCGGACCCCAAGGCCATTGACAGTTGAAACTCTATCGCAGGTGGCCATCGCATGAAGGCGCTTATTTCAGAAGTGGCGTGACAAAGTGTGCAGCTTGGAAGACACTCGAAATTGAGCTGCTTTGGATTGGTTTTCTTTTTCGGCAATTATTATTTTCTCTTTTAAAGGCATAACGCATATATCAGCGGCAACCGCTTTTAAAATGGCCACGTCTGAATCTTCCGGATCCCTTTGGTATTATCGTAGCGTGTCAGTTGCTCTGGGTGTCATTGCACATGACGCGTGCCATAAAAGGAACGGTATGGAGTTAGAAGGATGCTTGGCACTCAACTCTATAAGCTTCACCCATAGGACTCGTTCTATCTGAGCTTCTTTTTAAATTATTCTGTTCCTGTGAAAGTATTCACTATGAGCAAATCAATCACTGACTTGTCTTTTTATTTTGGCCCTGTGTTTCTCGCAGCTAGAAGGTTTTGATATTCTTGGTTCACACACATTG
This sequence comes from Amblyomma mixtum, assembly GCF_055824585.1. NCBI lineage: Eukaryota > Metazoa > Arthropoda > Arachnida > Ixodida > Ixodidae > Amblyomma > Amblyomma mixtum. The sequence continues at coordinate 8,051,919 of NC_143019.1, forward strand.
CATATGGGCTCCTCCTTGTGGTGTACGCAGCATAGTTGCTTTTAACAGTGACTTATCTTTTACTGCGTTCGGTGGCTACTAAGCAAGATGATGTAGGTTCGAATCCATCCGCGGTGGCCGCATTTCAATGGACGCTACATGCACAAGACTTCCGTTAGCAATGAAATGTCAGTTCCCGTTACAGCACTCTCTACGTTACGGTACTCTCTACCGTTACGATACGACCCTATCTTTCTTCTTTCACTCTCTCCTTCATGTATTCCCAACTGGCACGGTTGAGGTGTCCACCGAGAGTGAAACATTTGTTGCTTCTTTTGGTCAACCGCAACCAATTTTCTTTCAAAGCAATATCATTAAGGGTCTCGTTCAGCGGACGACCTGGCGTCATCGTCGGCAGCGCGGCGTGAGCGAAAAGTCACCAGAAGCAATCTAAGTGGGCCAGCATTGTCACGTGACCTTGTGACATCATCACAACCTGTCCACCGCACTGTGAGCAAATTACCCACCGTGGAAGCTGGCTGTTCAATTAATGATTGGTCGCGAGAGGTAGCATGGAACCCACCAGGGGCAGCACCTGCTATCCCAGAGCCCCACTGCGCCAAGAGTGGTATGGTGACTACCGGCGATCTATGATTGTGAAGTAGAGAACCACCAATTCCGTATATATGAGCAGTGACCTTTTAACGCTACCTCGACGCACCTATAAGGCGGAGCTTAAGTGTCCCCTCCAACCTTTTTTTTCCACAAGTGCAGATGCAAGACATGAAAATTCATGTTTTGAACACAGGACAAAACACAAAAAAACTTGTTGAATGCGCAGACGCGTGAGACGTGGCAATGGTGTTTTCAGTTTGCTGTGGTTCATATAGGTCCCGTAAATTTTTCACTAATCTGTTGAGGAGCCGTACGAATACATTTGAACGCGTTGCTTTCATTCTCGAAAGAAAATAATCGATAATACTTGCATGGATAGATGTTCAAGAATCGAAGGAGCATCTCATTAAAGGCCCTGGTTATGGAGAAAACATTGACACCAAGTCAGAAATTCTTTTTTGCCTTTTGATTGCCGTCTGTTGATTAGATTTAGGCTTGCTGCCCCTTGTCTGAGTGTTTACTCTTCAGCCGCAAGGTTCACTAGTGGCACTATTCCTATAACAAATACCTCGGGGATTTAGAGTCAATCTTAAATTATTTTTTCTATAGCTGTCCTGTAAAGGTATGAAGTTTGTTCTTTGACGACCTAGAAAGTAACTTGCTCTTTACCTCTGCTATAGTTGGATACAACTTAAGTCTGCAGTGAAGCTCCTCCTACATCCTCGACCGCCGCACATAATTCCTTCACGAAAAAGAAATAGTCCATTGTTAAAACTTTTTATTACCTTAACAAGAAGCCAATCACAAGAAAAAATACAAGCTTTATAAATTTGATATGTGGCTTGTTTACTATAGTCAGACATTAGAAATCTTATTTCGTTTGCTGTTGTGATTGACTTGTGGAGTAATAAAAGACGCCGTGGACCGTAGCCCAGTGTTACTAAATGTTGTTTATATTAAGTTGTATCCTATTACAGCTCTGATTAAGCAATCATTAAGTTAACAAAAAGCTTCAGTGTAAATCGTAGGCGCTGAAATAACCTCCCCATCTATGAAAGCAAACAGCCATCGAAACCAATGATCATTGAGGAATGCTACTATCATTTTTAAAATAGTGATGTTTATCTATGGGAGATATATCGTTTAAAGATAAATGATTACAAAGCAGAACAGAAAACAACCACACTCCGCCGGTGAGATCCGAACCCACGACTTCCGAATTTCGCCTCCATTGCTCTACCAACTGAGCTACGGCGACGGCTGCCTTCGGGGGCATTTATCTTGCATGTGACCTAAGCTTGAGAGTGTTCACCAGCGCCACTCTCGTCTATAGCGGCGGACGTAGTAAGTCCTGTGTTACCACGAGTGTGACATGGAACGTCATCGAACGGCGAGGGCGGAAGCTGTGTGAGAGCACTCTTATGCTTCCTATGGCGTCAAGGCTGCCAGAACCGAGGCCCTCGTTAAGCAGTTAAGCAGACAAGGGAAGGGAAATGAGCGGCTCGTTATGGCATACATATGAAGGCAGCTGCAGCCCCTATGCTCCTTCGTTTCGATGGCTGCTGGCTTCCTTCATATGTATGCTATAACAAACCTCTAATTTCTCGTCCTCTCAATAATTGGTTATTTTATCACTCTTTTCAGTGCGCCAATGCTGGTTAATGCATAAGTGTACCAGTTAAAAACAGCGCCGATGGGTGTTTGTACGGAGTCGCGTGTAAAGGGAATAAAGCCTCCTATGCACCGCTCCGTTTCATTATTTGCCATAACCATGTCACAGTTCTTACGCTAATGTTTTGTGCCCTGCATGTTGCCAGTTAATTATTGGCCCGATTAAGCCGGCCGGTGCAACTCACATTAGTCATTCCAAACGTTTCGTTGCAGAAACCTGCATGTATGTCGACGCCTGTCATCACGTAAGGCTATTGCCCTTTTATATTATGCATATTGGAGAGCCCTTTTCTAATTTAGTCTTAATTTTATGAGTGCAAGCTTTGATATCCCTGAGTGGTTGCCACTTTTCGCTGCTTGGTGTACGCGAATCTTGACTAATTACACGCGCAACCTGCTCATGACTGCAGCTCAAGTGCGGCTTTGGCCTTCGCGACGGTGATACCTGCACGGTAAGTCTCCGCGTAGTACTTGTTCGTAGATGAAGCCTTAAAACGATTAATTACTCATTAACATGCAGCACAGCGCAGCCCTACGGCTAGAAAGGAACATTTTACAGATTTTTCAGAAATTTCCGTTGACTTGAAAGTAAGGCACAGGTTCGGAACCGTTTGGCTAACGTACGGCTGCGCTTTGGTGGATGTCAATGAGTAATTACTTCCTTATTACAACTCTACTCCACCTTGGGGGAATCCCCTAAATATTTGATCAACGCAGTTTCCACTTCGAGTCATTGATCAATTCGCTCTCGCCCTACCATAAGCTTGCCGTCCCGGTTAGCTCAATTGGCAGAGCGACTGCTCCGCTGAAGCGGTGGTCCCGGGTTCGAACCCCGGATCAGGACGAATTTTTCTTTAACTACGAAGTTTCTTTGAAAGCTGTATAGCTTTCCTTTCTAGCTGTATGGCTGCGCTTAGGTGAACGTCAATGTGTAATTACTCCCTTACTATAAACCTACTCCACCTTGAGGGACTCCCCTAAAGATTTAATTGCCCAGGGCTGTGAACTGCAGGTGTCAATCCACGAATGGTTGTAGAGAGATGCAGTAAGGAGGTAAAACAAAACTAGATACTAAAGTCGTTTCGTTTTCTGAATTTAGGTTGAAATGTTTATTTGAAGATGCGTCCCGCGGGCCGCTTGTTCGAGACCGTTGGTATACCGGGTGATTCAGCGAACGCTTCCAAAACTGCCCGAAAGTCGGGGGTAGAAAGGAAAAAAAAATCTTCAAACGAACAAACTTCAGCCGCAGGGGAGGCTTATAGATTTGGAAAACATTTTTATTATCCACCAGATAAATAAAACTTACTAATTAACGTTTAATACCGCGATGGTTACTGATAATGACGAGTTCTTAGGCGCTGGAAGGGCGATGCAATATCAGTGTTTGAAACACAGAAAAGTGTTTTTCTAACTATTTTCAGCGCGACGAAAATTTCGTTCTTTTTGCCGCACAAAAACGAAGAGCGGTATAGGAGAGCAGGAAGTTACGTGTACACGCATCATCCGGTGATGCCGTACATCCTCCGGTGATGCCGTGTGCAGTGCCTACGGCACCGATCTTAACTATCTGAGCATGCGTGCTCAGCTCATGATGAAGCGTCTGCGCTTTTTCACAGTAGCGCCTGCTTCGTTAAGATTTGAGGCTCGTAAAAATGAAGGCCGCGTTTTTGACGACGGCTATCCTTTTCCTTGCGTCAAGAGACGAAGCAATGTCGCGTACAATGTCGCGCCTGACATTCGCCGACGTGTTGTGCGGCGTGTTTTTACGCAACACTGTATTCTGCGCATGCGCATATGTGCGATGAATCTACTTCTTATTCCTCGTGGCTGACCTGAAAGATTTTTAGATGGAAATCCTGCTTCAAAAACGTATCAGAATGCAACCTGAAAGGAAACATACCCCGTAGCGGTGAATAATTTTGTGCTGTTAATTTCTCCAAAAAAGAGAGAGAGCGTAAATGTAGCCATAAATAGAGGATTGGAACCGCTGTTATACGTGTTCAAAACGAAACATTAATTCATTGGTGATGGAAAGATAGGTTGCGCAAAAAAGAGACATTCACAAATGAGGACAAGATGGGATTGAGCTCGTCCCATCTTGTCCTCACTTGCGAATATCCTTTTTTTTTTGTTCGACTTATCTTTCCATCGTCTTGAGCCGAGCCAACTTGCACAAAAACATATCATGCTGACTTACAGTGGATGCCGTGCATATCACGCTGAGTTAATCCATGGCGCCATCAGAATAAAAGGAAAGGGAACGGAGGCATTTAATCATGCTCTCACCCGTTCTCACAAGCATTCTCGCATTTTCACGCATGCGCAGAAGACAAAACTGCGCGATATTCAAGGTCTGAATGGTCTATGTCGACGACAGTTCGAACCGGGCACCGTATGCATTACAACCCGTCTTCAGCGGACGTTACGTTTGCACCGAGCTTCCCGTGCAACTCATTCACTCTGTTTCGGTTTGGTGCCGAAAAAGGGCACCACATTTTCTCGTGCCATCATTTTCCGTGATGGCGCGACCCAAGTGTACACAATTACTGCGCCACTTCCTTGCTCATAACCACCGCATGATATTAATATCAGAAATATTGATATTATTAACACTAGTAATATTAATATTACGGCGTTACTAATGCTAATAGCATAGCGAGCTATGCAAATAAAAATGGTCGGTGTAACGTTAAGAGACCGGAAGCGGGCAGAGTGGGTGAATTAACAAACGCGAGTTAGTGACATCCTAGTTGAAATCAAGAGGGAGAAATGGGATTGGGCAGGGCATTTTATGCGAAGGCAAGATAACCGCTGGTCCTTAAGGGTAACGGAGTAGGTTCCAAGAGAAGTCAAGCGTAGCAATGGGCGGCAGAAAGCTAGGTGGGTGGAGGGTATTAAGAAGTTTGCAGGAATATGGTTGCCGCAGCTGGAAAAGGACAGGGTTAATTAGAGAGACATACGAGAGGCCTTTGCCCTGCAGGGCGCGTAGTCACGCTGATGATGACTAATATTACAAACACCTTCTTTTTCTTTTCACCATGCCTCCGAAACCGACAGACGCACAAACATTTCTTTCAACACGGCTCCGGAGTCTGCTGCGGGTATTTCTGCATCGTCCCGCCTCAGCCCAACCCCTGCATCGCAACAAAGACCACCGAGAAGCCAGAAACCAGCTGCTTCGACGCCTGCATCAAGCCGTGCGTGCCGCGGGAATGCGGCACCGCGCCTTCGTCAGAGTGCCGACAGGAATGCACCGACAAGTGTGGCTGGGCGTGCGGCAAGTCTTCCACATCCCCGCGGCCCAAGGGCCCGGGCCAGTACGAGGAGCAGCAAAAAAGGAAGACTTGAGCAAAGAGCGGCGGAAGAAACCCTTTAATGAAAAGCATATATTTTATCCGGCATCTGAAAATTACTACATGCTGCCGGGTGTGGGGAAAGGAATTCGAGATAGAAAGACGGAAGGAGAGTGGCGCATAAAATGAAAACGTGAAAAAGCGAAAAGAGAAAATAAAAAATAAAAATAAAAGACTAAACGAAAGAAAGCGTTGAGCTTTGGCTGAGGTGCATTAAAGACAAGATAACAAATGATGAAGTGCAATCTCCTATAAAGGGGCTGACAAACTTCGCTGCATGAAGAATGCATAATGGTAAGTAAATAGGCAATCCTAATTATCTAAATAGGGAAATAAAACTTCATTGCACATCTCTGGTGCGTAAAGCAGGATAAGGGAGCTAACACACACTCCACTGTTAGAGGCACATGGTTGAATGACTCCATGCAACGTTCATAGTACGCACACTCGTCGTCGTACGCGGGGTATTCAAACAGAATATATTGTACTGTTTTGATTGAGCCGCAGTGGTCGCAGTGCGGACTGTTCACTTGTTCAAAACTGAATTGTCTTAAAACAGGAGCTGGCATTCGCGCCGGCAAACAGTTGCACTGTGGATGTCTACAATCATTTCGCTTGCAATTGGGGCATAGACAGAGAGAAATATATATTAAAAATTTGCCATCGAGCATGAACTTCTTATTTCAGAAGCCTAGAGCTGGCTACTCAAAGCCCTGAGCGCGGCGCACCAGAGAAGCTGGTGGCCGCGCAGGGGGAGGGGGGTATAGCCAGTGTTCCCACAAAATTCTATCGGGCTGGTCGATCGGCTAGTCATTTGTAGGCGTGTATTCCCGCACCTCCATCCCATTCATATTGGAGAAGAAGCCTGCCAAAGGAAAAAATTGGAGGCTTATCAAGGTTAAGCCCAGTGGATGCGAAGCATGTCCTTAGCGTTTGGAGGCGTCTTGACCGCATACACGCCCGGCGCAAAGACGCTGGCGCGGTTGCGGGCACGGAGACTGACGCGACGGCGGGCGCGCGCCGCCTGGATGGATGGAAAAAACTTTATTGTCAATAAATTGGTGTTCGTGACCCTTACGGGTCACTGGGCGCCGTGGTCGATCCTTGGTCCAGGATGCCGCACTTGACTGCTGCCATCTTGGCTCGGCGCACTAGGAATCGTTGCGCTTCCTCGTCCTCGCTGGCCAGCAAGTGCTCCCACTGCATCACACTCGGGTTTATTCTTGGCTCTAAGTCTGCCTTAGGGCAGGTCCATGTGATATGTTCTAGTGTAGGTTTACCCTGACACCACGGACATTCGTCTGCATATTGTGTAGGGAAAATCTTGTGTAGTTTGTGGAGGTGTGGGTAGGTACCGGTTTGTAGTCTGCGCCAGTCTACCGCCTCCTCTTTGGTGAGCCTTTTGTGCGGGGCTGGGTAGCGTTTCCGCTGACCCCTGTAATGATCAAGTATATCTGAGTACGTGGGGGTAACTGGTTCAAAGGTGCCTGTGGTGCAAAGTGCTGAGTCTGCTCGGTTGACGTATCCTCGAGCTAACTCGTCTGCTGCCACGTTGCCCCTCATCCCCTCATGTCCCGGAACCCACACTATACTATGTTTAGTGTTTTTGTGTCTTCTCGTCGTGTGTAGAATATGATTGGCGATGCTGTCGATCCTGCCTCTTGTGTAGTTTCTACATGCTTGTTTGGAGTCCGTCACTATAGTGAGGTTGTGTCCTGTTGCGTTGCCGTGCGATATTGCCAGAGCAATGGCGGCTTCTTCAGCTGCTTCTATGTTTGGGTTGTTTATCGTTGCGCTGGTTATTTCTTGCCCTCCTTCGTCTGTTACAACGGCGATTGTTTTGCGTTGGTATCGGTACTTTGCTGCGTCCGTGTAGACTACGTTGGGATTGTCGCTTAGTTCCCTGGTGAGTGCTCGGACTCTGGCTTGTCGTCTTTCATGATGTAAATTCGGATCCATATGTCGTGGTATTGGTCTTACCCGGATGTTGTTTCTGTCTTCATTATTAATCTGTTCCTTGTCTCTTTGTGTGCCTAGAGGTAGCCGTAATTTCTCCAGTAGGTGTCTTCCCGTTCTGGTTTGAGTGAGTCTATCTAATTGCGCACTACGTTGCGCTTCTCGTAGTTCGTCGAAGGTGTTTGATACTCCCAGGGCCATTAGTTTTTCGGTTGGTGTGGACATTGGAAGTTTGAGCGCCGTTTTGTACGCTCATCCCTGGCGTGACGTCACATATCACGTGATGCAGCGATGGTGGCGCCGCCGCCGCGTCGCGCGCGACGGCGCGATATGAGGCCCCATCTGCAGCCGGTGTGACGTCATCACGTGACGTCACATCATGTGATCTCACTTCAAGGTCAATGGTGGCCACCGCCGGGAGGCGACCGACGGCGCGATATGAGGCCCCATCTGCAGCCGGTGTGACGTCATCACGTGACGTCATGTCACGTGACCTACTTGAAGGTCACTTGAAGGTCAATGGTGGCCACCGCCGGGCGTCGCGCGAAGGCCCGAAACCTACGTTAATATGCTTCGCATAAAAAAATTGGCAGAGGCTTAGCTTGGTTAAGCCCGGAAGGTTTCGAAAGCAAATTACAGGCAAGTTTAGCGACTACAGTAGTGAAAGGCGAAAGCCTGAGTGCTGCACTGAACGCCGGAATTAGCTTAAAGTGCTATTGAGGTGTCCACTAAACTACAGAGTTGGTAAGGCGCCTTTCCTTTCCTCCAAATCAACGCAGTCTACAACGCTGTCTATGTCAGAGGGCATCAGTGAACGCCACAACAGAGGTCAAGCTAAAGGTCAAGCGTTCATCCGCCGGGACGACGCTGAAGGCTCAAAACCTAGCGCAGTATTGCTTTCGCAATAAAAAAAAAACCTTTGGTAGGCATGAAGCGGCTGAGGCACTGCCCTGCATGAAAACGAAATAAATGAACAATATGCAGTAGCGACAGCTTCACATTTCACATAACAGCGAGGGCGTCCAATGTAGGTTTAACTATCATAAACTGTTGTCCTTGTACCTGAGAGAAGCCATCAGAATTTTGCTGTGGCCCGGCAAATTTTGGGGATGGCGACGGCCGCCCCTCGCCACTTCTTGGGGTCGTCACTGTGCAGACCATGCAGAGGAGGTTACGTTGATTATTCCAGCGCCTTATTGTTATCACATTATGCCTACAACGTGATCGCACCTTTTACAGAGCAATCTGGTGGAAGCTTACGGTCATGATACGCACTGTGATAAGTCACTTGAAGAAACAAAAATGAAACCTCGTAGCAATGCAGCGAGAAACAGAGTGAGGTTGAGATAAGATAAACGTATATGTGCTAATGAGAACTCTTTCTCATCGGCTGCTCTGTACAGAGGGACAAAAACTGAGGTTGTCAAGAAGAAAAAGAGAAAAAACTTATCTTCTATCATAGTAAGAGAAAGATGATAGGTGTAATGCTAAGAGACCGGAAGCGGGCAGAGTGTGTGAGGGAACAAACGCTGATTAATGATACCCTAGTCGAAACCAAGGGGAAGACATAGGCTTGGGGAGGTATGTAATTCGGAGGGAAGGTAACCGCTGGTCCTTAAGGGTAACGGAGGGGCTTCCGAGAGAAGGCAAGCGTAGCAGGGGGCTGAGAAAGTTAGGTGGGCGGATGAGATGTACACGTTTGCGGGGATACGGTGGCCGCAGCTGGCAAAGGACGAAGTTAATTGGAGAGAGATAGGAGAGGCCTTTGCCCTGCAGTTGTAGTAGTCAGGCTGATGATGATGATGAGCGAGGCAGATCACGTCCCGTAACGGTGATCCGCCATCCGACCGCCGTTCTCTTCTTATCTTTTGTCCTGATGGAGATCACGTCCCAAAATACGGTTCCGCTATTCAAGCGCAGTTTAAGCTTCCTCTCCAGACCCAGTTGTGGAGACTGCATGGCCCAGGCTGGCTGGTTCGCATGCACTCATACTTAGGTATTTCGTGCCAAGAGGGCGCGAAATCTACCGCCGCTGCTGACTTTCCGCCGGAGAAACAGGCGGTGAGCGTAGTCGGTGCGGAACATATTCCTGCCGGCGGAAAAAGCGGTTACTCGCCTTTAATCAACAGGAATACGAGGTGAAGCTAGGGTACGTCACTCCTCGTGCACCTACATTTTTTTTCACAACGCGGAGGTCGCGGGCGCATCAAATGTTGTTTAATTAATCTCGTTAAAAGCTCACTTTAGTGACGAGACGCTTTGCTCCTGTTTTGGTCTCTATAGGGCCTCGAACAAAATGCTGACGCTGATGATACCCTGCAGTGTAATTTCATAGCTGCTGCGATTGTTGCAGTGGACTTTATGGATGCCAAGACCTTGAGAAGGTGACTGATGTTTAATCAAATCTAAAAAAGGCTAGGCTAGGCCATGGATTAATTAAAACACTCAACCAGAAGCTGGACTCTCCTTTATTTTCTCCCCCTTGTTCTCCTCTACTTTCTCTCATCCTCTATATCTTCTCTCTATTCCTGTCCCTTCCTCTTCTCCTTTGGCTTCGGCCTTGTTCTTACTCGCTACTTCCTTCTTGTGTTCTTTCTTTTCGTCCTCTCTTTCATTTTCCCTTTCAAACCACTTATTCTTTATATTGAATTGGCTTGTATCTTGGCTTGGCTTGCCGATTTCTGCGAGAGCAACAACTTCTACGACGGGCCTCAATTACACGACCACTCAGGGTGGGGTACGATTAGCAGCTCTTGCCATAAAATTAGCAGTAAACAAAAGGTAATGCCACATAAAGATTTCATTCATGATACCTTCTTGAGAATTATAGCAGAGACAATACTGGCCCCGGCACGTTGCTATAATCGACACAGCATCCCTGGCCTGCAGCCCAAATGTTGCTCCTCTGAAGGCCAGGAGAATTTTCAGCGGCTAATAAATGCTTCTGATAGAGGCCACCACGGTTTCGCTTAGTATCATGTGATCTATAAAATTCGTTGCGATACTGTCGGCAGAGTACCGGCTAGTTAAAATAGGCGTTATCATAATGGCTAGCAAAATGTCTACAAAGAAAATGGAGAAGCTGCTCCTTCCGGGGCTTATTGTCAGTATGTTCACTAACTCTTTCACTAGTATACATGCCAAATTTTAACGCGCGAGGAAGTGAAGAAAAAGAAGAGCGGGCGCTCATCGTTACTGCTGTGCAAGTGACCTCATATCCGTCGGCCAGTCGCCCTTCTTGGAGCCCAGCCTGTTCTATCCAGTTCCGTTGTGAGTGACGGCGCGCAGACCGTAGCGAACCCTTTGTGTTCCTGGGACGAAAGAACTCGAGGGCTGCCGGAGACACTCCTCACTCCCCAGAGACAAGAGAGAACTCAAGTCTGCCACCTTAAGAATTACAGCGGAGCGTGATCGGAAGCCAGGACAGCAGCACAAACATGTCTTCAACTTCTACCATGGTGCCAGGCATCTACAAGTGGCATCCGGAGCAGCCCTGCGCCGGAAAGTCTACCCATCCGGCGGCCGCCAGAAGGTAACATAAAATTGGTATATAAGGGCAGTATTCCACGCACGAACGTTGAGAAATTGTGTTCTTTTCAATAATTTTGAGCGAAACTTACGAATGCCTTGAGTGCAACAAAACGAATCAACAACCATATATTTAAGCCTTTAAAAATTTCTAATGCTTGTTTCTTTTCTCTTTAACATTTATCCCAATGTAAGGCAGCTTAGACGCTTAGAGATGGAGCTAGTTAGCCTCCCACACCTTCAATTACAGCGCAGTCAGGAGCGGAAAAAAGTTATTTTAAACGTGTTGCCACACTGCGGTCGCATTTTGATGTGGGCGGAATGCAAAAACGCTCGTTTGGCGTGCATGTAAGTGCACATTGAAGAGCCCCAAGTGGTCGAAATTAATCCAGAGCCCCCTTCTACATCGTCTCTCATTGCCTCCCTTGTGCAGCTGTGGGACGCCAAATTTTGCATACCATGTATACTACGAGTGGGAAAATGATAGGTGTAACGTTAAGAGACAGGAAAAGAGCAGAGTGAATAATAAAAAAAGAGTGTTTATGACAACCTAGTATAAATCGAGAAGAAATGGGCGCAGGCAAGGCTTGTAATGCGGACGCAAGATCACCTATGGTTGTTGAGGGTAACGGAGTGGTATCCAGGAGAAGGCAAGCGTAGCAGGGGGTGGCAGAAAGTTAGGTGGACGGATGCGATTAGGAAGTTTGTGGGGCTAAGATGGACTCAGCTTTCACAGGACGGGGTTTATTGGCGAGATATGGGACACGCCTTTTTCTCTCCGGTGGGCGTAGTTAGGCTGATGATGATGACCATACCATACTATACCATACCATATACCATACCATACCATACCATACCATACCGTACCATACCATACCATACCATACCATACCATACCATACCATACCATACCATACCATATTATACGATACCATACCATACCATACCATACCATACCATACCATACCATACCATACCATACCATACCATACCATACCATACCATACCAGCCCTTCACTACGGCGTCTCTCATAGCCTCAGTCGCTTTGGGACGTTAAACCCCAATAAACCAAATAAACCAAACCAATACCATACCATCCATACCATGCCATACCATGCCATGTCACGTCATGTCATGCGATGCCATGCCGCAGCACATTTCGTGTGGCAAGTTAACAAGCAGAAATGAAGTCAGATGAAGGCTTCCAAAGCAGACTGTTAATGGGCGAAATTGTGCTCGTAAAAGTTTCAAAGCTCGGTGGGAGCAATGAAGACGTGCGCTCACTGCAGACGTGGGAATCGAAGCTACAGACGCTGTTGGCAGTCTTCTACTGAAGCGTAGCTTGAAACTTCACACCCGCCACGAAGACTCAGAAGCTTTGCCATTCGGCTGCTGACTCTCAAGGTCTTGGGATGGAATCCCTGCCGCTGCGGTCGCATTTCGTTAAATGCAAAAACATCCGTGCAGTGCCGTGTCAGCGCATGTTATCGGACTCCAGGTGGTCTAAATTATTCCTGTGGGCTCCAGTGCGCGGTCTCTCAAAACTTGTAAGTCGCTCCGAGACGTTAACACCCAAATACCATACCGTATCTGACAGTGCCATAGCATCCCGTACGAATTTTATAGACTCAAGGCACACGTCTTCCAGAACAGTTGGGAGCACCCCGGTACCCCAACGAGCCCCACATGAAAGAAAACGCTCCATATGGCGAAGAGGACTTTATAATGCCGGATGCAGGCGGCAAAAGATAAATGTACTATCGGTAGCAAAAGTATACGGGGCGCAAGTGTACGGAAAGAAAATTATTTAGATGCGGTCACGTTATCGAAACGTCTGAAATGTCTGAATTTATTAGAGAATATGCATGCTCTATCGACTGGTAACAATACCACACTACTTGATCGCGAAGAAGAGCTACAATGATTAAATTTTCTGAGAACCCGCTTAAACTTTTGCTACCGTTAGCACACTGATGAAAAACTGAACATACAAAAGCTTCGCGTCATCAATCCTCTCTTAGAACGGTTCTTGGACAGAAACACAATAGGTCTAGTGTGAGAGGCGTACTCTGCCTCTGGTCGATCGCTGCGGTTGCTGCAAAATAGTTGCTCATGTCTGGGTCACCAGAGCGCACTAAAAGAAACACGAACCGAGGGCAAGACGGCATGGCACAACTGTGCTGTGTCTGGGAATACGTATCACCCTCTGTCGGTTTTATTCTATTCAACCGTTGTGGGGGAAGCATGTGGAAGCATGAAGACCCCGAGAAATTGTTATTGAGCAAATTCAATGAGTCAGCAGTTTGCCGGCTTGGCTCATCAGCTATGCTGCCAGAAGTCGCATGTTATGTGGTCGTCCCAAGTTCGACATTAGCAGCGATTGTCGTTGAGTGATGCTGCGGCAACTGATGATATAGAACGCCGAAGGCTCATCGTCATCATTATGACTGTCATGATGATACATGCATGCACACCCTATCCGTAGTACACTTTTGGTAGACATACTGGAAACCGCCATCCATCACCATATAGACCAGATTTTGTTTACCCCCGCATGCAGACTGCGGGCGCGCTTCTGGGTGGACTGAGTGATGGACGTTAAGAGCACGGACCCTTTGAACGCGGTGGTCGCAAGTACCACCTTGCTCAATGTTTCCTTTTCTTTATTTTTTCTATAAAATCTGTCGAATTTAACTATGTTGTCTATAAATTGACTATTTTTCTTCCCTTACAAATTACTTTTAAGTTCGCCTAGTTTCAGCCTTGAGCTTGTATCCTCACGTTACATCCCTGCTTATGAGCCATCAATCTTGCAATTGCTATTTGTTACCGTCTTTAGGAGATTCATTCACAAATATTTTTGTACTCAGCATTTCATAAAATGAGCAAAAATGCGCTGTTATGCGCCGCCTCACCTTCTTAAGCTGGAGTTTTCTTTTACACATGCGATAATTTATGTCAAGTATTTATAAGCTTGTACGATGCTTTTGGTGACATGCTGGTGGAATGGTTTAATAGGCACTAGATTTTATAAGCACGAAAAGAAACGATCCTAAAGAAGCGATGTTTGAATAAAGCATGACAAAACTTACCTACTGTTATCTAGGCCACTGAACTGAGCTCACAGTGATAATCTGCCGATGTGACTGGCGCCCCAGAGCACCGGCGACCCTATTTGTGGAAATTCTTTATGGCTGGCAGGAAAGGTCAGGAACATACCGTGTTCTGCAACTTTATCGGCACAGGTTTGAAAAATTCTCCCGCCACAACCGTTGGCTCGTTTGTGGTGAAACCGCGCACAAAGCTTCCTTATTGTTGTCCGTTTTAAGGCATAGTAAGTATATAAGTGGTACTTACCAGGTTTTGTCACGCGAGATGCGAAACCAGAAGCACCCGTGTTGAGATCGAGCCGTCGTCATCGAATTTCTGCCGAAATGTACTGGTGGCGCCATCTGGCATCGCTGAAGGAAAGCGCCGAGGCGAGCGCTGCAGCGAGCGTGGCTGCTTGATTTGAATGCGTCGTTCGGGCCATGTCGTCTGCTTAAGCGCGTGAAATATTTTTCGGCCAACGCATTTTGAAAACTATCGTAAACAAATTAAATGACTTGACGGTGATTTATCAATAAAAGATATCTTGTCCATTGTATCGTCGTATTTCTGCCGTCTGCTTTCGCGGCGCTTTCCTTCAGCTATGCCAGCTGGCGTCACCAGTACATTTCGGCAGAAATTCGATGACGACGGCTCGATCTCAACACGGGTGCCTCTGGTTTCGCATCTCGCGTGGCCAAACCTGGTAAGTACCACTTTTATACTTACTATGCCTTAAAACGGACAGCAATAAGGAAGCTTTGTGCGCGGTTTCACCAAAAACGAGCCAACGGTTGTGGCGGGAGAATTTTTCAAACCTGTGCCGATAAAGTTGCAGAACACAGAATTTGAATTGCATGTGAGCCGTACGCCTGCTGCTTGCAGTTGTTGGAAACTTTTTCTCTGCTGTATACGTTACCAAGCCGACAACGACAGAGCCAACGTTGCTAAACGCCGGCTCAATTAACATGAATGTCAAACTAAATATGATGACTAACACATCAATATTCCATTTATTTTTGTGTCAATTTTATCTTGATCTCTGCAACATAACAGAACTTCAGAAATATGCTGTCTAATGTTTTCCAGCGCGCGAAGGCCAGTAAATGGCGGCAATCATTCAGACGCGGCCGCGGAGCTACTGCAGTTCCCGGGAACGTCCGCATTATGGTGCGCCAGTCGGAAGAAAATTACCGCTCTCGAGAACGGCTCTTGATTCTGGTGTACAAAGGATTGTGTTCATGGGAATTCTGGGCAGTGGACATACCGAGTACTGGCGTACTAGGTATAGCGCACACGAGGCCACAGTGGATACACTGGGTAAAGCGTTCATGCTTGGTAAATTTGACATAACGGGCACAGTGTGCGTGATGGTAGCCCAGATTGACACCATATGGGTTCTAGAGAATGCAACCGTTAACAGGAAATCCTATCGGCACCGCTCATAATTTTCTCGTTTCTAATTCCACCTGCACTGTTCTTTCGATTGAAATGCGCAGTAATGCTTCCGGTGTTCCGAGAACAGCAATAGCTGCAGCGGTACCGGCAGCCCATCTGACCGTACCAGGACCACGCCTGCCTTCTAGCAGACCGCCGCCGCCTACAGGCTGTCGCCAAGGTCCTTCGGCGGCATGCGCATCGGGGAAGCTCGCAGGTGCCAAGTCCTCCGGCGTCTTCGGCGACGCCAAAGAGAAGACCACGAACACCTGGCCACGGCTGGGGCCAGCAGGGGAAGACCGAACCGCGTTTGGTGCCTCTCCATGACCCTCCTGATACTCTGCACCATCATGGTGATCCTTGCGTACGTGAACTTCACGCTGTACCACAGGACGCATGAGCGGCCCACGGAACAAGGAGATGAAGGGGACAGCAACATGGACGACAGTACCCCGCGCCATGTAGATAGCTCGACACGGCTTACCAAGAGGATCAACAGTACCCGCGAAGTACCGAGCAACTCCTAGTTCTGTTTTGTCGCCGCCTTTCCTCTTTGAGAAGAAAAGTACTAGGGAGGCCATTTACGCTTGGAATTGCATGGGCAGTCACGGTAAAGCTTATAGTATTGTCATTTTTGTCCTTGTTAAATTCAGTCCACTCCTCCAAGTTTACTATGCTCACTTAGCGATGCTGCCCCGCGTGTTATCGTTCATCTTTTTTCTTTGCTTTGCTTTTAGTCAAATAAAATTGTCCTAATTATTCTTCCTACGCCTCCTGGTTCTTGGCCGAACGCCCAGTGGAGATATGGGCCTCTAGACGTCAGGAGAATAAGAGCAACACCTTTATTGTGAGCTTAAATTTAAAGGCCTCCTGTGAATTTAAAGACCTCCAATCAGTAGCCTGGATACCACGTAGCAAGGGAAGGCAACTAGCCAACTTGTTAGAACGCCAACGGATGCTACAAGCCGAAACATTACGGATCTGTCCGTTCGAGAAGCTCGAGAGTCTAGCGTGTCTTCCTCATCGTAGAAGGTCCTCCTGCTACCAGGACGACATGCACCTAGACTTAGCAGAAGCACGCCGTCAACGCCGGACAGGCCATTATTCGTGCGCCCTTTCATCAGCCAGCTGACGTGCTCTATCGGTGTTACCATAACTCAGTAGGGCGGTGTAGGTTTTCGTCGCTGCGCTTCCCCGTCGGCAGCCTGGAGAAAAATGTAGTTCACTTCCGTTCCAACCACCCTCTATAAAAATAGTTAGACTTTCTAAAGAATGCTTATAGACTCTATTGCCTCCCTACAGATATTTTCTTATGCCTATTCTACACTATAGACTGCCTATAGACAAAAGTCGACTAAAAGTCTGTGGCCGTAAATCTATCGATTGTCTATAAACTGTCTATAAAATTTGTACTCTATAAGAGCCGATGGACCTAATTGTGCGTCTACGGTGTTCAAGGAAAACATCTTAGTAGCGGGTGTCCTGATAACGCTGTCCCTACGCCTCATGGCACTCGTTTACCTCAACATGAGCGCCGTTCTCAGGCCCCGTGCCGATGTACGCACTTTCTTGGGCCGCCAAGCAGGATGACAACTGCACCAGAAGTTTAATGGTCAACTCACTCCAGCGCCGAGCGCGTTCGTACAAATATTGCTTCTTTCTCAATCTACGCGAGTTTATTCGTAGCTTCCGTTCTTCCAAATGTACGACCAAGTAGAATCGGTAGTTCTTGGAAGGCGACAGCAGAATAAGTTGCGGTGAATATAGGATGAGCAGTTTGCAGTAGATGAGCGCGACTGAAATTTGAACCTGGACCCCCGCCATCATCCCTCGACTGCCCTCCGTTTTTTTTTTCAATTAAGGCAGTGTTCATCATTCAAATTATTTCACTTACGTGTAAAAACTTAAACCCGACTTCACTACACTACATGATCCCAGACCAGTGCTCTAACTTATGCTTAAAAGGCAAACAGCCAGGATACGTCTTCTGGGACTTCGTGGAGGAACGGAAAGTAAGCACAGAAGGACCTACACTTGAGCAGTCGGAGGCCATGATGCTCTAGCTCTTACCTGGCCGTCTGAAAGGAGGTCATTACAATAATTGAGTTAGCTAGGCAACAAGGGCTGTTTGGCGCCTGGTTTGTCGTGCCTTTTCGTAAACTCAGTGTGGTCAAGGACACATTTCCCAAACATTTCAGCCCCAAAAAGCCGCGCACCAGGCCAGGGAAAAACTTGCACCCATTGTATCAGCGGCGGGTACCTGGGGGCTCTGGGTTTCGAACCGCACACCTTCCGCATGCGAAACGGGTGTTCAAACCGCTAGGCCACCGCTGCGGTATTCTCATGATGAGTATACACACCTTGAAGAAAGAACAGCAAAGACGGGTGTGGTGGTTGTATCTTTCTTCACGGCACCGTAGTCGATCGTGAGCCCTCACCAGCTATGCCAGCAACAAGTGCTTCTAAACAGCCCGCATTCGGTGGAAAGAAAGAGCTATTTTGAAAAGCGGGCAAACAGAACCTCCAGTGAACAGTTAAACAATGACGAACTGCTGCAATGAACGAACCAACCACCTCAGGCGAGACATGATGAGTCTGTCTCTCTGCAGCTGCCGTGGGCTTATTCCACATCGGTCCTCGGCATATTCCAGACATGTAGTTTGGCGCCCGCGCCTCCTCGTATTTACTTTTATAGGCTTCTGGTAGAGCCTTCAATAAGTGATCACATGAATTGTAATCACTTGAATTCAACCATTGTGTACGCTTCAATCGGCGGCCTTCTAATCGAGCTTTATAGAATGCTAGCTTGTTGGCGGGAAGCCTAGCAGTCTTTGTTTCAGCAAATGTTGTTAATTTTGCAATCGCAGCTCAACACTTTGAGCCTGTTTGATAGGCTACTTGAAACAGGTGTCCCGGAATATTTCTTGCCACTAGCTTGTTCTTATAATGAGAAGGGTGAACGGCATACATTTTGCATTTCGGCATGAATGCGCACACAGTATATCACCTGCATTAAGGCTTCTTCAAAAAGGCCAACGCCTTTTTTCAGAGAATGACTTAGTGTGCTCTCAAACTGACTAAGGCGAGAGAGGCTTCCTCCATTCATGCCTATAAAGTTCGCTTGTTGCGCAAAAATATAGAAAAGCAAAAGTGTAAACGACGCACCCTTTACTATTTCGTCCTCTCGCCGCAGCCCCCTTTTTTCACACTGAGACGCAGTAAGAGCTTCGCCCATGGCGACTCAAGTTCATTGCGAAGCCTAACCTTGGACCAACCAATATGTCGTTGGCATGGAGGCTGTTGCTCATCTTTGGTGAGTTGCTTTTCTTCAGGATTACCTGTCAAAACTGCAGATCAATATACTTTTGTAGTTCGTCTTTTCGACAACTTCCGCACAGGCTTTGTTAGTGCAAGCGTGGAAAACTGCGAGCACAGAGACGGTCGTAACGGTTTTGATGGGCTTGATAGCGCAGCCAGCCGCCGAGGGGAATGAAAAAAAGACGGCCTAAATTTGTACCTGAAAAGCGCCTTGTTCTCATTCAGACAGCCACATTACTTGTGTCAGGAGCAAGGACCGAATTGTGATCTCATAGTTCTATTCAAAGGGGCACAAAAGCTACCGTGGAATGAGGTCCTGTTACTCCCATTTCGTACGCTACTAACCATTGCACTCATCTGGTATGGCCTGAGAGCCATTTATTTTTTAATCCTTGCGAGCCCCACCTTATTCACTGCCCTCTCGCTAGGCTATCGGATTTTTCACTGCAGTAACTTTCAGAACTCGACCTGTCACGGGATATAAGAGTTAAAATTACCATAGTGACCAACTCCAGAGTTCGCAAGAGTTGGCGGTCCACGAGTGCCTTAGATGTGGTCTGTTTGGCATGATCATCATTTCATATGTAACATCATTACTCACCGATGCACCTCAGTACGCATTTGATGGCTGCATTTTACCTTCTATCCTTTTTGTTTGATTTTACCTCTTCCACACCGCTCTCCTTCCAACTTTATCTCTCGAATTACCTTCTCCACTCAGAATAGCATGCCAGCGATTTTTAAACGCAGGCTTAATTCTATTTTTTTTTTCATTAAAGGGCTTCCCTCTCTTTGTGACCAAGTAAAGAAAAAAGATTTAAGGCCCTTTCGCAGCCACCTGGAGGCGTCTCACTGCACGAAGCTTCTTGGTGGTACAGCCTTTGTCAAAAGTTTAGAGCCCAGGGGGTTTGCTTCAAAGCACTATTGTGACGCCCCTGTAGCACTCATGGAAGTCCTATGCATCGGAGGGAGCAGGACGAAAAATCTTCTTACCTTCAGGAGATTTGGGGCGCTGAGGACGCATTACGAGCAAAGCAGTGTGGCCCAGAAGCAAACTCCCTGGGCTCTAAACTTTCGACAAAGGCTGTACATCCTTAATTGGGTTCTATATAGTCTTCGGGCAGTAATTTCAGCTTAAATATGCATATCTGTGGTGCAGGTAAGAAATCGTATGCACAGAAACTCCACCTACTCTTCGCCGGTATGGCTGTAAAATATTTGTGCTGGCACCTTACCTCTCTGCGTTAATTGTACAGTTGTGAGTCGTGTATAATATTTCTTCTTAGTGTACCCACTTTTCTGTGGCGAGTGTGAGACACTCCTGCCCTACCCGAGGAGAATGTATATTCTGTCGGGCGACGCTTCTCGCATCGTGTACCTCTAGGACTCGCGAACTAAGCGGCGAAGAGTTAAGAAAACACTCTTGGAGTTTTTAGAAGACACTGGTCTTATAGGACAGCGGCAAGTACGCCTTCATTCCTAAGTGACCAAGGCGGAGCAATTGCCGAGAGACTACCACCACCAGCGCAGCCGAATCCCTAAAAATGTAAGCATAACAAGCCCTAGAAAAAAGATATCATTCCCAAAATTATGGCAAACGCTCTCAAACGTGGATTGGAAAAGTGAATATTCTCTTACAGCGTTGAAATTCGGGCTTGTTGGTTCATACTTCGGAGCAATAGCGCAAACAGGACAAGGGCACATTAGTGCTGTGTGTGTCTACTCGTTCTTTCCCTTGTCCTGTTTGCGCTATTGCTCCGATGAATATTCTCTTCCGCAAGAACAATCTCAATGAGGTGCAGGTCGGAACTTCGTTTAGATTAACTTACAACCATGTCCGAGAGCCGGCATTGTTTATCGTCAATGATTTAAATATCTTTCGGAACTAGAACAAATAGAAGTACTCGTACACAGTTCAGCCGCTCCTGTTCTCTTTAAGTATGGTGCATTAAAATGCGAGGAGAAAATAGGTGCAGACATATAGAACTACATCGCCAATATATACGATCGCAGCTGGTAGTCGAGACCCGCGCTTCGTAAGTAGTGAATTCAAAGCTTGAACGCATATGCTTCTCTAGGCAGCATATGAAAGGCTTCATTGGTTTCTAGAGAGGTTCGAAAGGCGTTTGTACACACCTGCGTCGCGAAGAACTATACATTTCTTTTTCCGAGTTCCAGGCGGTCTTTTCCAGAGTCGCACTATTATGTCCACTTAAGGGAAAATTTCGTGCGCTACTAATTCACTCTGCATCTCAGAACGGCAGCTCGCCGCTCTGACAAGTGCGCATGTATACCCGTCATAGAAAGCTTGAAAGTATCATTAGCGAACAAAAAAAAAATTCTTGCCGTATTTGCACGCAGCCTGGAATAATATATGCCGATTAATTTAGAGTGTGCGCACTGCTTGGAGTAACTGATACCAAGGAAACAAATTTCAAAATGCCAATAAATTCAATTTGCTCGTTGTGCAATATTTTCTAGGTTCGAAATAAAACTCGTTTCATGAACTTCTGACGGCGGATGTGCACACCACTGCTTTGTGGGTTAAAATCTGACCACCCAAAACATTGAAAAGGAAATGAAAACGTCTCCTTGCAGGAAGCTTTTGGATTGCTAAATGCTGTCATCACAAGCACCACGGTTTCCACGTAAGGCGCTTTTCTTTCCGCTAGCTAACTGCGTGAAAGTCAATTTCAATCCCGCTCTTTAAACGAGCTGCCCGGAACATCGCAAGAACTTTGATGTTGGCAAGGATAATGAAGCTTCAGGTTAAAAGAACTTTTTGAAACCTGAACAAGGATAACCGAACCATTCGTGATATATGTTACCGTATGAATAGCTAGTAGCTGAAGTCCGGCTTGTTTTTCGCGGAGCTGGCCAATTACTACGCCCACCTTATATCGCAACCTGCTCTATGTTTGAAGAGCTTAGGGAAAGAATAGCAGAATAGGCGCTTGTTTTAGGCGTTAAGCAGTACTTCTCGCGTTCCGGGTCTCTGCGTTATTGTCACAAAGTGCGCGCATGCTTTATTTTTCTTCTTTCTTCTCCGACCAAAGTGGCCACGGCTGGCCACGGCGCCGGTAGTATGCGGAATTGTCACGATATGGTGGGCGGCTTGATGTTTGATTGGCGCCGAAGTTATAATTAATCGGGCCAACCTGCCCACCACTGCACTCTCCGTAAATTAGGAGGGGGTGGAGCGACAAACTTCTCCACCCCGCGTGCGGAAGATGAGGTTAGACTGCTGACCGGCGATAGGGGCCACGCCTGATTAGCCGTTGACCGGAGGCATGAGGCGTAGGCAAGTTTCTTTAGAAAGCACTTTACTCGAGCAGACAACCGCAACCAAAAGGGTACAAAACAAACCCAGCAAAACAGCGGCAATACAGAGACGCGACACGAATTACAAGCACAAAATCAGAAGCACACAAACAACTATTAACAAGAAGAAGGAAAACAACAGGGCGAGAACTATACAACAAAGTTACACGATTAAAGCAATGTACAAAAGAATAGGACGAGAACAGCGACAGAACAAAGAAAAAGAGCAGAGCGAGTGGTGAGAATCGATGACTTAGCTGCGTAGTGGCAAGGTCCGGTCGCAGGGAGCGTCGGGCTGCGGAAGCGCGCGGTGCTGATGGGGGGGTGCGGATACGGGCGAACTTGGGCCCCGGGTTACGCGTTTTCCACGCGTCTTTCGGGGCCGCCGTCGCCGCGCTCTACGCGTCAGACACCGCCTAGGCTCGCTTGCCGACCACTGCCCTGGCTGACCCTACACACGTCGGCACGCACCGAAATCTCAAAACCAACTAACTCGGTCGTGATTTTCCCGCCACCGTGTTCACGTGACAAACCACAAAAAAAAAAAAAAAAACAAATAAAAGCAAACGAATCCTCTCGGCCCCGTGCACCAACGATTTACAGATGTTGAGAAGGGGGGAGAAGAAACATGAAGAAACTGAAGGGGATGCGAAGGAAAGGTATGGTCCTAACGAGGAGCGATGTTAACTTCCCAGGGTTGGGACGGGTGCTAGGGCATTCACCGGCCGCTTCCCGTCCCCCCCTCGCGAAAGCACTCGCTTCCCGGCGATAATCCTGAGGAGGGGGGCGGCGTAGTCTTGACCCCCCCAGCGTCGCGAGGGGTCAACGCCCACGCGGGGGGAGGCAAAGTCATCGCCGCTGCGTCGCGACATGCCCGCATACTACCGGCGCCGTGGCCAGCCGTGGCCACTTTGGTCGGAGAAGAAAGAAGAAAAATAAAGCATGCGCGCACTTTGTGACAGTTATGCGTTAGAACACAAACCGTAACCCAGTGGTGGTCATGGTAACAGAGGTGGTCGCATAATGAAATAAAATAACAGCAGGTGGCAGCCTGATGCCTGAGCAGCACAACTCGAAACTAAACTATGTCCATCCGGCATATTTATTATATCCCTGTCTGGCAGTCGTCAGTCTGGCCACTTAGGCCCGCCATTCGTGTAAAATTTATGGGCCAACAGTTTGCGCAGAATGTTCCGGATGGTGTCATACGATTCAGCGTTTCGTGCATCGTAAACTTAAGATTCGAGTTAACTTAAACTTACTGGTTTAGTTAGAGCCTAGCTCGAAGGAGGGATTCGAACCGGCGAACAGTGTACCACTAATTCTACGTCTTTACGAATCTTCCTATGAACACTGCGGCTCAACCGTTTGCCGCAGACTGTTCGGGGTGGTGGCATCGCGTTTCAAGCAGCATAAGCTTACAGGTTAAGTTAGAGCCCAGCTCACGGCAGTGATTCGAACCGGTGATGTTAACGCTCGATATTCGATCGCTGCCTCTGCGTCGGCTCGTTTTTTGTACGCAAGCACCACTCATCCACTCTCCACAACCCTTCGCTCGTTAGTGAGGGTGCAAAGCGTGCGAGACTGTTATTTCACTTAGGAGTCCTAAAACTGTCTTAGTAAATCCTGTGCTCGTCCCTGACGGTCGCACGGGCTGTACAGGCACAGCAATCTTAATCTTTGAAGATGTGCTGAAACGTTCACCCCACTCCCTCTTCTTAATTGTATTAAATATGCAAAGACATAAAAGATGAGAAAGAGATGAAAAGACTCGCCTCATCCGCGCCCTGCTTTTTACCGTGCGAAGCTAAAGCTGTGGTTCTTGTGTTAATGATTGTGACTGCATTCCATCTACACTCTCGAAACACGGTAGCATTTGAGCTCACTTTCAGCTGCAACCGCAGGGGTGTGAGAACGAAATTCCCATTTTCGATTACGATGTGACGTCACAGGCTCGGGACCGATTAACTTAGTCCGCATGCAAGCGTACTTCACGCAGTAATGTGCAGTACGCTCTGCGTTCACCCACCTGTCGCGTGTAACACCTTCGCTCACCTCCCTTATCAGTTCTGTTCTTTTGCCATCCTTTTTGTTTCCGTTCAATCGCTCGTGCTTCAGCCCTGCTGTTATTTTTTAGGAGAGTAATGCCACCTCGTGTTCTCAGGTGGCTCATGAAGGTGACAGCGTAGAAGTGTCTCGCGCTTGCTGGCTGCCGAATACTGCCTGTCAGAGAACTGTCGGCCTGTCTTCCGTGAAAGTGTAGACGAGTATTCCTGATGTCGTCTTGAGTTAGACGTTTGAAACCGTTCTGAAGAAATGTCTCGCTGCCGCTTCTTGTCGTACCACCGATAATGTCTTACCAACATGCCCAAGCGTCTACCTTGTTGGCAGTAGTATCACATGGTTTTCTGCAAGACATTGCTTACTCGCGTGGAAATATGTCATTTCTGGCACTGACTGAAGACACTGATCTGGACTCCAGTTACAATGGCGACTGCCGAACACTATGAGAGCTTGTGATCGCGGCGGCGCAGTTATGCTTGATAACAAATCTGTATCTCAGACTATCGTATTTTATTAATATCTATAGGTTTCGCTGCGGTGAAGCAGTTGCCGACCCCTCAAACAAAAAAAAAAATCGCGAAGCTAACCCCATCTGCAGCTTTACAACTTAAACCTTAACCTTGGTAATGATGATACGGGATATTAAATGCTCCAGCTCGCAACGTTGCTAACATTTACTACAAGCACTTTGGATTTAGTTTGTGGGAATCGCTGAATTTAAATGAACGCCGAGGACGCACTAAGGTTATTGATAAATTACCGTGTTTTAATGAAAAAAAAAGAGGTGCTTGAACTTAAAGCGCAGTTTTTGTAACATAGAAAAGGTAAAAGAAAATTAAATTGAGCGTCGTCGCCACCAGCCATTTTCGCATGGAGACTGCTCGGACGTGAAGGCAGTTTTTTTTTATTTTTCATTAACCCGCTATTCATCCTAAACGAGGATCATAATGTAATTTTCTGTCTGGATCGCGCACGCCATCTCTTAGCCCAACTGCGTACTGCCGTACCGCCACATGCCGATGCCACTGCAGCAGTCAGTTTCGCCACGCTGCAACACCAGCCGACCAATCAGGATATTTCGCTCATGCCTCCAACGACGCAAGGTTTTCCCTTGCACGGGACCCTTTCGCTATCGCTTAACATAGCCAGAATTACATAACTGACTGAGAGCACTGGAAAAATGGCTGCTGGTGGCGAGTGTCGCAGACATTCCTCTCTTTTAGGCTTGTTGCAGAGAGGAGACAACCGTTCAGGGCATTGAAAATGACCTGGACACCTACTTTTCTTCCAATTTTTCTCAGGTTGCGGGAAATTTGACGCTTGTAAGGCAGAACAACCAATTTCGTTATGCACATTTGTTCTCCTTCAGTTACAGGTCATCTAGGCTTCTTCAGCATAGCTTCAGCAACCGAGGCTATAACCTTAGAAGGGTATCCTGCTTTTTCTATTCTGGCTGTATGCCTTAAGAAATTTTGTTCAGTGTGATGAACGAAGGAGTTTGTGAGACCATTTTTGAACACTGCTAGAACTATATTCCTTCCCGGCTACGCGACACATATGTAACGTCTCTTACTCCTGAGAGCAGGACAAGTTCAAGTGCGGCGGCCCCTTCCTTCGCGACGGTTTCAAATGCAAGGCAAGTACCCATAATTGTTTTCCTTATTTTTTTATTTCTAGCCTCCGAAGAGTAACTGGCCGACTACAGGCAACAGTTTGTGATTGCAGTTCCCACTGCATGCGAAAATATTAATCGATTACGCTCGTTGTATAAAGGCTGAAGGCCGACACTGTTGGGATACTTCACTGTCCACTCAGCTATCCCTTATTCTTAACCTTTTATATTCCACTATCCCATTCAACCCTATTCGCAAATTTCGCTACTCGTGTACTCCGGCTCAGTAGACGAGCGCCTTAACCACTGAGCCACCGCTATAATTTTTGAAGCTGCGTGATTTGCTCTTAGCTCCGTGGGAATAAAACAAAACAAATTCACTGCACTTCAACTGTTGCAGATCACCTGCGGCGCAACATAAAGGCATGCAAGTGCGGTTATGGATGCAAGTGTGGTTATGGATGACAAAGAAAAGCGAAGTAATCTAGAGCAGAAAAATAGGTATTAATGCACACGTAATGGAATCAAAAATCGACGAGAAAGCAAAAAAAAAAAACGCGGCAAAAAGGCCTCCTCTGCTTCCATGATGCAGGCAGACGGAATGCTGGTGAAAGAGTTCAAAATCGAAAATTTGTTTTTTTTTTTCAGGAAAGGAAATGGCGCCGAAACTAACTAAGATCTCGGTGGACACCAGAATCGCGCCTTAAGGGAAGGGATAAAGGAGGGAGTGAAAGGAGAAAGGAAGAAAGAGGTGCCGTATAGTGGAGGGCTCCGGAATAATTTCGACCACCTGGGGATCTTTAACCCAAGGTGGTCGAAATTAATAATACCAAGGAGGTTGAGGGCTCATGTTCTGCTGTTTAGTACAACATTCGGGCACTTACGGTACCTGTGAAGTTACTAAAGCCCTCAGGGGTGAGGATACGACTCCTTCGCACCATAGAGAGATTTCTAACTTCGGCGTGTGTCGTAAATCGCCCACTAGAAGGCTCAAATTGTGACCTCAAGACTTTTAACTGATCCAGCACATGAAATGCATCAGCAATGAATGCCCACTTTCTTCTTTCTCTTGCTCATTTTAATCTCGCCTCGATTTCACTGCACAAACAGAACTTCGAAACGTTCAAGTTCTTCTTCGGCGTCTGCTGCCGAGATCGTTGCATCGTCCCACCCGAGTACAACGAGTGCATATCGGGGCCGAAGCCGACCGTGCCCAAGACGCCCAAGCCGACCGTGCCCAAATCAACCGTGCCCAAGACGCCCAAGCCGACCGTGCCCAAGTCGACCGTGCCCAAGACGCCCAAGCCGCCGGTGGGGAACGAGCCATCCACTTGCTTCGACGCCTGCGACAGGCCGTGCGTGCCGCAAGAGTGCGGCGACAAGCCAACGGAAGAGTGTCGCAATCGATGCGTCAAAAAGTGCGCCTCCGCCTGCGGCATGGGGGACAAACCGCAGGATAACAGGCCGCAGGGTCCAGACCAGTACAAGCCGCGCAAGCTGTGAAGAGTGGCCGCTGTTTGGGGCGGCGTTCCTGGGAGCCTGTTTTCCAAATGCTGTCAGTGCAGCCATAAGGTCCCTCTACATAAAAAGTGGCCACATTCCCTCTTTATCGTCTCTTTCCTCGCCTAACTTCTTTGCTGATTATCAAAGTCTGCGGCAAAAAAACAAAACAAAAAGCAAGCTTCGCTAGCTTATGGTTAGCTTTTAGCGCGCTTGCATAAGAACACCGATGGTAGAAAAAAATGCAGCCATCAGTCCGTGCGTCTGAAGTAATGGTTGGCAGGTGTCCAAATGGAAACAAAGAAATCGCCCTCTCCAATTTTACGAAAGAGGAGGGAGAAGAAACATGAAGAGAGGGTGGTAGGGTGACTGGTGGCGGGTGGGGGAGAGTGAACTGAATTGGATCGGGAGTGTCACACACTGATCGGTAGACTGGATCACGCTGCCTATTCGCACGGTCTGCACCCGTCAGAGGCAGCGGCTGCTCCGTCGGGGGGAAACACTAATGCTAACGCCAAACCAATAGCAGCGATCATCTATAATTTTTTGCATGAAACCTTATTCTACCAGGCGTTTCATGGAGGCTGATCACTATTAAAAACAGAGTTTTTGAGGTAAAGATAAACTTACTGGGTCACAGTAATACCATTGCTAGCAGACGTAAAAAAACAAGCGAATTATGTTAACTAGCAAAGTGATTAACTAAATTCTAATACTTAACTTCTTTACCTATTACCGATAGGCACCGTATTACACAGATATTTGTAGCGGGCTGTTAGTAGTAGCCATTTAAGTTTATAGAATTTCGAAAACGCCATTACCCTCGCCGCTGGGGCTCAGTCAGTTTGCGCCATTTTGTGGTGCCATTCGCAAATTGCGCGCCTGCGGAAAGCGCTAAGTGAGGTCAAATACATGGCGTCATTCCATGACGAAGATGCTGCGGGGCTCCCCGCTCCTCGCCATTATGCGGCACCAGAGCGGGAGGAGCACAAATTCTCGCGTCGTAATCCGGCTAAGCAAAGGAACACCAGGCAAGCGCTGCCTATTAAATTTTTGAGGCGAAAGCCTTTAATGGCTCATAATCGCGGTGTCCATCCGTGCGCTTGAATCGTGCCAACTGTGGCCTCTCCTCCGCGCAGCGACGCAACCTCCTCCCCTCCTTAGCAACCGGCAAGCCGATGGGGGGCACAGCTGTGCATAGCAACCGCGACGTCACACAGTAGCGTTAGAACGAGCGCGTGCGCGTCGGCGGTGGCAGCTACACTAGTGCACTGCACGGGCTCGGGCCGGCCCGAAAGCCCGGGCCCGGCCCGGCCCGCGGGCCGGGCCGGGCCGGTCATGGTTTGTTTTGCCGGGCCTGGGCCGGGCCCGGGCCTGAAGTTGCGGGCCCGGGCCGGGCTCGGGCTTAAAGCTGCGGACCCGAGTCAGGCTTGGGTCCGTACGGAAACGGCTGGTGTCCGACTATTCACTCAATGTTGCACAGTGAAGTACACAACTGCGGCATTGGAGCAGCGACACGGATGAGCTATGGGCCATGGTACGCGCTGAGAAGCTTTGTTCATTGACTTATCTATTTCCTTATTTCCACTCCGCGGTGGTTTAGTGGTCAAGGCGCTTGATTACTGAGTCGGGTAACCACGGTTTGCTCCTAACCTCGCCGGCCGCATTTCTATTTAGGCGGCAAGCATGACAACCATGTATTTTGTAGTATCATTGCTCGTTGAAGAAATTCAGGTGGTCGAAATGATCCAGAGCCCTCTGCTTCGGTGTCTCTCACAGCCTGACTCCCCTTGGGCCCTTAAGCACCAAAAACATAGCTTTTTGATCACCTGACCGGAACGTCTCGTAAATGAAATAGCCACAAAATCTCGTGAGAGTTTGTAAATCTCATCTCATAAGTCTATCGCTCCTCGCTTCTTCATCCTGATTGTCATGGCAAGTGTTATCACGCGCGGTTCGCGCGTTATCTTCTGTTCCACCAATAAGAGTAAAATTCAACCGCTCTTAATTGGCAATTTGATCGTTCGTCATCCCAAAACATGCTTATACACTAAAAAAATGCATTCGGGAAGAACATATTAGTTTAGGACGCTAGTCTTCAAAACACACACCGTGAAATACTCGAGCCTTTCAGCATTTCGTTTCTGCCGAAAGGCGACCAGTTCGGCTATGAGTTCAGCCTCTGAGATCGCGTCCACTAAAAAAATGTCACCCACTGCTTGCTTTAATGTTTATACATCCGGGCGGCAAAATATAACTGATTAAAATCATGGGGGAATGCAAAGTAGTCTACTGCGCGCGTATGCAGCCCTTTCTGTTTGGCTCTCGAAACTCCCTGAATTTATCATTGCGCACGTACACGAGATCACTGTCCAAAAGACGGGCCTGCCGAGCACAACTCTTAATCACTTCCTTCTGGGTTAAAAATAACCATCTTTCTGCAAGCCAAACTGTGGTTTCAGAACCTTTGTCGGCCAGTTTCTTATCGGTCCAGTAGCAGTCTACTTGCTCGAGTGAGCGGTATACCTCAAGCGTTACTCTGAAACGGGCCGGGCCGGGCCCGGGTTGGGCCTCACTCTGGGATTCACGGGCCGGGCCGGGCTCGCTACAGCGATAATTTAACGGGCCTGGGCCGGGCCCGGGCTTGAAGCCGCGGGCCTGGGCCGGGCTTCAGGTCGCGGGCCCGGGCCGGGCTTGGGCCTCAGATTGAGGCCCGTGCAGTGCTCTAAGCTACACTGCCGCTCCTTCGCCAGACGTCTCGTTGCAGTCGAGTGAGTGAGTGGCCCAGTGATTCCTCGCCAAGCGGTTTGAGTGGGTTGACCACAAGGCTTTCGCCACGCACACTTTGTAATTTCCAAAGTGTCTTCAGTAATTTTTAAATTTTGTTCTGAACGACACGCATAACATAAAAGCGGCTTCACAAGCGGAAAACTAAACAGCATGAAAAGTACATCAGCCAAAAGTACAAATGGACTTAAATCTCTATAAAGATTCTGTTCGGAGAATGTATGAATTACAGTGATCTCCTTTTCAAGTATTCATTGTAGCGCATTACATGAATTTCTGAAATAATAAAAAAATGGCTGAGGCTTAGCTAAGGTTAAGCCTAGTCAGATGCGAAGCATATTGATGGCTAGGCTTGGTAACACATGGCTTTCCTTGGTTGACGTTCATCCCGATCTTCATCGGTCTCTGTGGCCCGCTGAAACTTTCGCTTCTCGTTCAAATCAGCCCTGCTTCTAGGCGGCATCCCAACACCTGGCCGCCTCGTAAGTGCCCGGAGAGCGAGGCAAGCTCAGCTTTATACAGCTGCTGTAGCGTCATGTGGTCAGCTGCAGCGCCTCTGATGTGGAGCCTCCACCGCCCCGGCCGACCGCGCGAGCCGGCAGCCCATCTCTCCTCAGCTGTGACGTCATGTTGACACGTGGTGTCACGTGGTCACGCTAAAGGTCAATGGTAGCTCCACTGCCGCGCTCGACGGGCTGTAGTGTAGCTCTAGTAATATGCTTCGCATAAAAATGTGAGTTGCGGCTTGAGGCGGTAGAGGGACAAAGTTGACAGCACAAAGACTGGGGACGGCGACTGAGCAGAAAGAGGAAGGTCAAGCTGAACAACACTAGTTGCGCATTTGATAAGGGCTGAATGCTCAGACAGGAAGTCGAGGCCAAAAATGACTTTATGAGGGCAGTGGTCCAGAGCAGAGAAAGAACGGATGTATGGCGGCCGGATATGGTCACGTGGGCTGTGCATAGTCCAACCACAAGAGGCGTTCTGCCGTCGGCAACGCGGATAACGGCTGTGGTGCAGGGGCCCGTACTTTTCTGAGGCGGCGTCGTAGGGTTGAACTCATGACGGATAAGTGCGCGCCTGTATTGATCAGGGATCTCACAGGCACTCCATCGACATGAATGGCGAGCAAATTACGGTGTGCGCGAAGGGCTCGGCGAGGATTTTGGGACAGGAGCGGTACTGCAGCATCACCTCTAGACACTGCAGCGTCTAGTTTTCCGTTTGCGAGCGTCCTTAGGGGCCACGAGAGTAGCGACGGCGTTGGGGCGAACGAAACTGTCGACGCAGGGGGGACGGGAGCGGCTGGCGCGGGGAATCTGGCCGTCGACTGTAGCACTGTGTTTGGCTTCTTAGCGCCGACGCCTTCTTAGCGCCGACAATGCACAGCACTTCACAAAGAGTAGACAGACGCAAACGCAAGGTTCAACTGTTTTCTTTTTATAGAAATAAATGTAAAAGATCGTTGTTGCACACCATCTCTGCCTTAAAGAACATTAATTTTTTTGTCATGCACAGAGATCCATGGAACGGCATCGAATCAGATCGTACAGTGATGAATCTCTGCTGCTTCTACGATGTCTGGCGTAAGTCATTTCCTGTCCGAATACACAATGTGAAAATGAGTAGTGAGCGCCACAATCGTGTACGAACCTTTCCTTTCGTGTCCGTGTCGAATAAAATAAAAATGGCTGAGGCTTAACTTGGTTAAGCCTGGAGAATGCGAAGCATCATCGTGTCGCGTAATTTGGGGGCGCACAACCACAGCGACGGCGCGAGGTGGGCCCCCGTTTCTCCACTGTCGTGACGTCATCGTGTCACGTGGTGTGACGTCATGTATCACGTGATTTGGAGGCGCATAACCACGGTGAAGGGCTGAAGTGGTAGCTAAAGTAGTATGCTTAGCATAAAAAAAACGGAGGGTTTACTTAATCTCCGCGTTTAAAGGTATGACGCGATAGGTTATCGTGTCAATTCCATAACTTCAGAAAGGCAATCTCTAATTCAAATTAGTAGATCCCTGGGAGACTTCGTACGCCTCCTGGATCAGTGGTGCAACAGTTAACCGATGCGCCACTGCCCTGCGATGGTAGGTGCTCCTAGCGCTGGACCGATTGTAAGGTTGCTCTTCCCGAGCAACAAATCATTAACTGCCACCTGCCACGCTGAGCAGTTTGCTCCCTATTCGGTGAGCAGGCTGTGATGACGCTGCATGGTCACGTGACCTAGGTGGCCCGCCTGCTTCCTAGGTTGCACTTTGGACACCACCTGCTAGAGCAATGCTCGTTATGTTTTGCTCCCAAGGCCGAAGCCTACAACGCCGACACCGGGTTTTATGGGCAACGGGATCAAAAAAACAACCTCGCGCGAGCCAGCCAAAAAAGCTTCACAAGGTACGTCGTTTTTCTTGTATAGCTCCTAACCGCCAAATGCATGGGAGTTGGCTGTTATGAAATATTTATTTAAAGTGGGCAAGACATCTCCGCTCGACCCCTTCTATTCTTTCTCTCTTCTGTCCTCCACTCCGGTAGTTCTAAGCGAAGGAAAGAGAGGGTGGTCCGCGGATTCATAACAAGAACAAGAGAAATGAATGTCGCCGCTGTGCTTCTCAAAACGGCGATGTTTTGAGTGATGCGGTTGTATGCATAGTGACTGGCGCTAACCGCCTTTGCATAGCCGTACCAGCGGGCTCAACAGATCCTACCGCACCCCCAGTAAGCCGGATTTTTAATTTTTTCTGAAAGGTACCTATTGGACCCTAGGTAACTGTTGTGCGCAAGGGACAATGATAGCAAAGATACACTTTCAATACACTCAAGCGCACACTTTCAAGTTTTGAGCCACATATAGGCACAGATCCATGGATTACTGCAAGGAGGGGTGGCATCTTTCTACGATATCACAAGCCATTACAAATTGAAAAGGCACAAATTTCTACCACTTGACGAAACGTTGTATAAGGCGCAAGACACCACATGGAAGAGACTCCAGGCTAGGTCCTTTCTTAGCCCCTATCTATTCGCAACAATGCAACCAGATGACTTCAACCCCGAGTGCAGGTTCTCTGGCGAAATAGCCACGTATGATCACATATTAGGGCTATGTAAATAAGAACTTCCACCGGAGGATCTAGTACAAATTCCTTCTCTTGAGCGATGAGAGGCCGTTCTGGTCAGCTGGAACCCGGGCTTTCAAGCGTTGGCCACCGAGTGGGCCGCTAAGGTCGCCCCTAGCCATGGGCTGGAGGCCATCTAAGCGCGGACTGTGTGCGTCTGCATTTTGACGAAATAAACGTATTTAAATCCAGTCTGCACTTCATGTGGGGTATACGGGTACTTCGCCCTCTTTGTGCTTTCCGTGCAGCAGTTACTTCGCGTCAAAGAATGAACCAACTAGCGCAAGTTTTAATGAAACAAAAGTCGCTCGCTATTCCGCCGAGTTCCTACGTTCTGAAGTAGCAACCATAGAGTCTTCTGATA
Source organism: Amblyomma mixtum (assembly GCF_055824585.1). NCBI lineage: Eukaryota > Metazoa > Arthropoda > Arachnida > Ixodida > Ixodidae > Amblyomma > Amblyomma mixtum. Next base: position 8,085,627 of record NC_143019.1, read on the forward strand.
CCACGTTTACAAGGACGTTATGAACGGCAGTTCAGTTGATATCAGTTGAACTGAACGGAAGTTCAGTTCAACTGATATCAGTTCAGTTCAGTTCAGTTCAGTTCAACAGTTCAGTTCAGTTCAGTTCATAGCGCCAGCTGCGGTTCAGACTGCTGCTGCAATTCAGTTGGACTGAAATCGGGGGCCGCAATTATGGTCGAACTGGTCAAACGGCAAGATGGCGGTCTACAGAACCACCGCATCGACCGAATCGGTGGCACCTCCGGGCCTCCCATTTGTTGTCAAATCACGTGAAAGATTGTGGTTATGGCCAGTGTAAGTCCAAGTATTAAAATTTCACTAATATAATGAGCATAATCATGGAAACCAGCGAGGTGGCAACAGAAAAGCAACGGCTAAGCGGTGAAGCCGGATGTAACCATACGTTCCTCTACTGGATTGTCTTGGCTCTGCGTGGCGTTCAGTTGCGTCACACTGAAGACAGAAAACAAAGCATGTCACTGCGAAGAACGCAATGATTCGGAAATGTCGAGAGCAAATATTTCATCATCATTTATTGAACCCTTAAAGATCCCGTCCGGGACATTACATAAGAGGGGGGGGGGGGAGACAGTGGTGTGAAGTGGTCATACAAGGGCATGTAAACAAAAAAGCATAACAAAAAATAACAAGAACAACAAGTTTGACGTGAAATTAACGTCAGGTAATTCAAATAGTACAGAAAATATATGGCAAAGCAGTATTATATAAAATTAAACATTAAAATGTACGGAAATTAAATAAGTGGGAAAAAACTTGCGGGGGTGTCACAATGACACAAGCAGTTCAAATTGCAGGCAGAGCATCGCGATGGAAGTAGCTATAGTTGGATCAAGTGGTCTCTTATTAGCTGCCTAAATCTGGTGGGTTTAGTTTCGATGACAACGATTTCAGGAAGGTTGTTCCATTCTTCTATGGCGATGGGAAGGAAAGATTTGTTGAAAGCGTTGGATGAACCGTGCAACCGCTGAATGCTGAGGGAGTTGAATGATGGGCGAGATGAGCGTAAGGGAGCAGATAACAAAGTTTGGCGTAGTGCAGGGAAGTCAAAGTATAGTTTGTGTAAAAGAGAAAGAATTGATACTTTTATGCGGAGTGCTAATGGTTCAAGGCCGAGAGAAGATTTTAGGTTGGTAACGCTGTGTCGAGACGAATACTGCGGCGTTATGAAGCGAGCTTCCCGATTCTGGATAGCTTCGAGCAGTTGTATTAAGTAGGCCTGGTGAGGGTTTCATATTGCTGAGGCATATTCCATTTTAGCACGAATGAATGTTTCGTATGCTTGTTGTCTAATTGATGGAGGGGACATTGACAGTGATCTTCGGATAAAGCCAAGTGCTCTGGAAGTGCTTGCGCAAAGTTTGATAATGTGGTGTGACCATGTTAATTTGTTCGTTATTTCCACGCCAAGGTACCTGTATGAATTCGTTACTGACAGCGCCACAGAGTTCAGGGAGTACTGGAAATTAGTAATGGAACGTTTGCGTGATATGTGCATGGATTTACATTTCCAAATACTAAGCTGCATGAGCCAGACGGAGCACCATTTCTGTATTTTATTTAGGTCGTCCTGTAATAATTCCTGGTCAGTGTTATCAGATATGCGGCGATAAATGACGCAATCATCCGCAAAAAGACGGACAGATGACGAGATTCCGGATGGCAGGTCGTTGATGAAGATTAGGAAGAGAAGCGGAGCAAGGACGGAACCCTGGGGTACACCGGAGATAACTACAGTAGTTGCAGATGCGTGATTAGCGATGGCGGTGAACTGCGAGCGATTAGTCAAGAAGCAGCGAATCCAGGAAAAGACTAGAGGGTCGAGTGATAGGCATGCGAGTTTACAGATGAGACGTTGGTGATGAACGCGATCAAATGCTTTTGAGAAATCTAGGTAAATGGCGTCTGTTTGAAATAAAGAATCTAGACTTAGATGAGGATCAGTTGTGAATTCGAAGAGTTGTGTTTCACATGAGAAGCCTGCCCTGAAGCCATGCTGTTTGGGAAAGAAAAAAGAGTTTTTTATTGAGGTGATTTGAAATATTGGAGTACAGTATATGCTTAAAGATTTTACACGAGATGCATGTTAATTAAATGGGACGATAATTCGAGGGGTCAGAGCGGTCACCGTCGTTTGTACTAGACGCTTTATTTTAGGTCCGATGCCTGCTTCTGCCGATCAGGAAACTCTGCCCACCTTTCAGGGCCGATGAGTATAATACGCCTCAGAAGCACTCAATACATCGATCACAGGTTTCTTAGCCTGATACATTACCCGCGACAGAGGCATCTCCTTTGAAAAAGTGGTGCAGGGCAGCCCCCAGCACGCTTAACTTTCGATGAAAAGGTCGCTGGAGGTGAACCCATACTTAGCTAACGACTAAAAATGGCGGTATTTCAGCGGTGTTGGAAAACATTGCTACTGTGAGCTCGAACAAATACTCTTCGTTACGACTGCCGCCTTCGTGCATCTGACCAGAGGAACCAACGTATAACGTCACTGCAGCATCATGCGTTTTACTGTAATCTGGTATTCTGGAGGAACACGCACAAAACCATAAAAATTCAGGTGCGTCCGTGCGACCAATCGGGTACGCTTACGATAAACCCGGGTAAAGCAAGAATGACAGGTAACTTTTTTCACTAAAACAAGCCAGTTTCTAAACTTCGTGCAATATGGGGGCATCTGTCGTGTTAAAGCACTTCGGCACCTCAAGCAGCCGATCTTACGAAGCGTTAAGAAATACGCTATTAAGTCATTTGCCGTGTCTCTTACGAACAGAAGTAAAAGTCACTGCATTGGACTCATTCGAAATGTTCAGGTCACGGTACAGTGCACGAGTCGTCCCCGCCATCTCGGCACGGCTGGCGTTGAACAAAAACTTCATGTACGCCGCTAAAAGTAGAAAGCAACTAACTGACACCATGAGGACCAGAACCCACGACAGGTCGATGGGCTTCTTCGCGGGTGTCGTAGTGTCTTCGCTCACTTGGTCGCCGTGGTCCCAAATTGACGGCTCATGGCTTACGGGCAGTGCGTGGGATTGCGAAGGCAGCTCTTGATGTTCGGGATTGGCGTCCCAGTGAGAGCTTCTTGAATGAGAGTCGGAACTCGAGAAACTGTTGGTACTAATGACGTCAGTAAAGGTAGGTCCTGGTAGACGTGCTTCCTGGTGTTGGCGCCGGTCCTTTACAGACGGAAGTCCATGTTCCTTGGAGGCCGCATGGTCGTTGGCTGAGGCATTAGACGCGTAGCTTCCCGAAGAGCTTGACTCTGTGACGTATTGAAAACCAGTGGCGGGTAAATCACCGGGCCTCATGATGTTTTGGCAGCCGCCGCGATGCCGTGAGCAAGCATTACGAATGTTGCGAGGATGACTGCTACCCGTGAAGGCGTTGTTGGTGCCAGGATCCAGGACTGGAGGTTGGCGGCCATGGTCCTCTTCTGAGTCCAGCCGATTAGATTCGACGGATGTACTCCTGAAGGCCTTGCGCGCGCTTCGTGCTGCTGTGGGCTCCCAAATGTCATCCTTCGACTTGGCGACAAGTTCCTCCATGCCTGCTGTCTCGCTCGCATTTTCGGAGGTGTCTGTGGTCAACATGGGTAGCCGGGGCTGAAGGCTGTCACACTACGGGTTGACAGAACGCCTTATAGACCAACGATCTAGTGGTCCTGGTAAGAACGAGAGATCCAGTGTAATCTGCCTGGTGCTGAAGTGAACAGCAAGTCGTGTAGGAACGGAAGACGATGACAATAGTGATGAGTACACAAGCATATCCGTAGGCTAAGCGTATCTAATCGTTAAATGCGAACGAAACACTTCGCTAATAAAGATTAAGAAAATCAACAAAAAATAAAAACGAGAGTGAAAACATTATGAACCGAGGTTTCTTTACAGGAAACACGAAGAGACCAACAAAAGGTCGTCGTCGTCCTCTTCTTCATTGTGCAAGGGGACTCAGAATGGAGTCTGCGCGCGTATGATTCAGGGTACAAAATCATCAAGCGGCTCTGAAATCAACTAGTCACTCACTGGCTCTCCATAAGTGGGTATGCTGAACTGCTGCTGTATTAAGCCGCTCCTCAAGCCCGATCAGAGAACAAAATACAACCAAACGCCCCAGAAGCTGCTCCGCCAGCCACTGTGGAAGCTGCAGCACAACCTGCAACACAAGCTGAAGCACAAGACGCAGCCCGAGCTCACGCTGCAGTTATTGGCGGGGCGGTTTTTGCACCATGGGCGATCGGAGAACGGCTGTAGTCGTTCGCACCGAGGGCTTCCATTCCGTCGACCAAACCCATAATCCGGGCCGCTTGGGCAGCCGTGCCGCAGTGCGGACGCTTGCCGCTTTGTAGAGTCGGCTTGTTCATTGCTGTGAGCGCTTTTCTCCCCTAAGAGAGGGAATGCGGGAAGAATGGGCGAATTCGGGGCCTTCCACCCCTGCAGAGCCCTCGGCCGCTAATGCCAATTCGCTCTCGCTGATTAATGAGCTAAGCAGCTATGCCTTGCTCTACCATTTTTTCCCCATTGTTTATTCTTCATTATAAATGCTCGTGGTTGCATATAATGTAATAATTGTAATTAATTGCATTGGGTAGGCTTCCGTTATGTTCATAATGCATCAGGCTTCGGCGGAAAAGAAGTAACGCAAAGCGTGATATGAAAAGGAGGTCGCACATCAGAAGCAGGCCCCGCCCTGGCTCACCCCGAGAGTGTAGATAATAGGCCACCTTAAATTATTACCTGGGAAAGTTGCAGGCTACTACTCTACCGGGTAACTAAGCGGAGTGAATCTAGTACATGCGTGTTTTTTGTTCTAAGTTTCTAAAGCGGACGCGTGCAGGGACAAAGATCTCAAAGACGAAGTAACTAAGGAAAGTTGGTCTAAAAATCATTAGGAAGACCTCTTTAAGTGGATGACGGATAACAATTAGATCAGGAACGCTTCATGGAAATAATATCCGGGACTACCTGCAGTACATGGGCACTTCGAACACATTCTATATATGACAGGTCTTCGAATCGAAAAACTGGCAATGGCTTAGCTCAGCTAGGCAAGCACATACATAGCGAAAGCAGTTTCGTCTATTGACATTTCGGTAGCGACAAGGTTGTCGTTCAGCAGCTTGGCGGCGTCTCTTCGCGAGACGTTCCTCTCGTTCTTCGGGCGTCACGGCCGCCCGGTTAGCCTTTCTCGCCTCGCTTTCACGCTGTCGGCCGGCCTTGTACCATGCGACGACTTCTGGATTGGAAGACTGCAGTTTCACGCAGCCTGCACTGCTGCCGTGACGAGCATGGTCGCTCTCCTTCTGCCATGGTGCGCGTCTGAGGATCGAGCGCATCGCCTCGGGATTATATCCCAGCTGCGCGGCGCGACTCTGCGCATGCGCAATGCGGCGCAGCGGCTGCAGTGGAGTTACGGCGCGCGGCGCACACCTGTGGCTCCAGCGCACTGCCGGCTTTATCCGGTCGTGCTCCAGCGCAACTGGTTCCGATGGTAACGGCGCATGCGCAGCAGTGGCATTTTCCCGGCTTCGCGAAATGCACTTCTGCTAGCCAAGTGTAGCTTTCGCTACAAAAGTGTATTTCCTTTGCTCATTTTTTATCGTTTAATTGCAAAACCCTCCGGGTTCGTCAGCTTTCGTAACTGTTCCATTGTTGGTTATGGTTCCCGTTCGTTTCAGTTTAGTGGATTGTCTTGTGTCGTGCCATTGCAGATGTTCAGTTTATAATTCGCTTTTAAGTGTCACGTGGCTGAAGTTCACAAATACGGATGTACTCGTTAAAGAAAGCTGGTTCGTCATTCCACTGTACCAGTGAGCCTCGCCTCCGTTCATATTGGTCCTGGCCCCGGACCCTAGCTTTGCAATAACTCCCGGCTATTTCCTTCTCTGCTTCACCTTCTGAAGGACTATCACTTCGGCCTGACATTCCTGAATCTTCCGGTCAAACACGCTCTCCTGTCAGGCAGAAATGCAGAACACCGCTGAGCCTCTAACAGCCTCTTTTTGCAGTTTGCGTCCTTCTGCAGTAATGAAGGAGGGTATCGTTTACAGTTTTCCTGAATCTCAACGTATTTGGATTGCAAAAAAAAGTTATTGCGTCAGAAAAGGAAAAATACAGATGACCCGTGCTAGGTGGCTATCATTCCACGGCTTGCAGCGACCAGAGTCGCCCATTCAGTGGCCCGGGTTTGAAAGCCCAGGTCTAAGCTGATCAGCACGGCCTCCCATTGCTCGAGTGCAGGAACTTGTATTAAGATTCCGGTGGCGCCTCCTCTTTACAGTTCCACAATGCGTGATCTGTAGTGGATATTTAGCCACATAGTGTACATTCCGGGTCGTAATCATGATAGAATTTTGATAGTAAGTAAGGAGTCATGGAGGATCGCGTATGGAGTCGCCTACATATCGCTTTTACATGTGTTCCCAAACGTATTTCCCGGAACAAGCCTTCCTCGCTTCTCGCCACAGACTGCGACTATACGTGAATACAGGAATATACAGGAGTCGCCATCGGCATCAGTGCCACGGCTGCTCGCGCGTTTTTAGGGTTGTAAAGAAGAAAAAGCAGCTCGCATCCCGGTCGCCATGCATCAAGGACGCGCAGCGAGCCGCTTGGCCCGAACCCCGACGGCTGCTGCCAGCCGTCCATCGCTGGACCTTGCCGGCTACGAAGACAGCGCCACGACACTGCCCCGCCGAATCCCGCCTCGCTACCAGGGACCGAAGCACGAGGGCCTGGCGGACATGCGCCATGAGCCGGAAGCAGGACGTCACTCGCGCGCTTCGTCAATGGCCAGCACGTCTGCCGCGGCAGTGACCACAGGTGAGAGAAGAGACATGTCGCGTACCTGTCTAGCTCCCTTGCGGTGACTATGAACAAGTGACGGCTGTAACACTACGTCCAATACATGCACAGCCCACACTGCTTTGCGCACGCAGGCAGTGGGCGTAGTGTTTTAGCCGCCACCAGACATGCCTGTGCTATCGCTATTTGACCAACTTCTCATTCACGAACGAACGAACAGGGGAATTGCAGAGAGCCAGTGCGCATGCGTAGAACAATAACCATAGGGGAGTTTTTGGTAGGGTCATCATAATCGTCGTCATCATCAGCCTGACTACGTCAATGGCAGGGCAAAGGTCTCTTTCATGTCTTTCTAATTAACTCCTCCTTTGCCAGCTGCGGCCACCGTATCCCCGCAAACTTCTTAATCTCATCCGCCCACCTATCTTTCTGCCGCCCTCTGCTGCGCTTGTCTTCTTTTCGAATCCACTCCCTAACCCTTAAGGACCAGCGGTTATCTTGCATTCGCATTACATACCCTGCCCAAGCCCATTTCTTTCTCTTGATTTCGACTAGAATGCCATTAACCCTCGTTTGTTCTCTCACCCGCTCTGCCCTCTTCCGGTCTCTTAACGTTACACCTATCATTTTAATTTCCATAACTGGCTGCGTTATCCTTAACTTAAGCTGAACGCCTATTTCAAAACTCGCTAATTTCGCTCCCACATGTTGCTTCCTTGCATCATGTTTTTCGTTCCCTCTTCAGAAATATTGTCGAATACCTTCTCTTTACATTGAAGATCGTTGTTACTGTGTACACGCTAGAGTGTTCTTTTCACTGCTGTACGGTACTGCATCGTGAGGTTTGAGGAGCAGTTACTGGTAGAGGTCGCGGTACTACCACAAGCGAGGCGGGAGCGTATCGATGGCATGGTTTGCGCTCACGCGCTCCCGTGTTCACGTTAACAGTTATCCCGACAGGAGCTGTTTCCACACCTCCGTCTCAATCGTTCTCTTTCAGCGACGCCACCGTTGCCGGTGGGCGAAGGCGTGGACAGCGCAGGAGGTCCCAGCGGCAGCTTAGGCGGGGCCCGTCGGACGCGGGCAGTGTCCAAGGAGGTCATCTTGGTGGTTTGGATCCTTGTGGCGCTGTGCCTACTCCTTCTGGCGCTAGTCTACCTCAACCTGAGCGCCGCCCACAGGCCCCGTATTTATTAAGGACGCTGAGAATGGGGGCCAATTGGGCAGTCAATGCTGAACGCACTCCAGAAAGAAAATTTTCGGAGCTCCTGACCTGTCTTTAGTCAACTTTCATATTATGAGAGCGTACTTCTCAGCTATCGAATTATAACTTGATTTGGTTTTTTACTACGTACGGCTCAAGCCAAGGATTAATAAAATGATACTACTGCGACAATAGACGCACTGTGTGATCGCTGCGCTGAGTCAGCGGAAATTAAGAGAACACCTGTTAAGGTTTTGTAGCGAGCTCACAATCTACTATGAGCGTTTAGTAAGCTTGAGAGAAACAGAAGGAAAGGATAATGTTTATATATGATTTATGGTTTATGAAGATTTAACGTCCCAGAGCGACTCAGGCATAGGGACGCCGTAGTGAAGGGCTCCGGAAGTTTCGACCACCGGGGGTTCTTTAACGAGCGCTGACATCGTACAGTACATGGGCCTCTAGCATTTCGCCTCCATCAAAATTGCGACCGCCGTGGCTGGGACTAAAGCCGCATCTTTCGGGTCAGCAGCCGAGCGCCATAACCACTGAGGCACTGCGGTTGCAATGCTAAAGATATTAACGTCCCTCTGAGTATGAACTGCAGTGCCCTGACCGGAGTTTTTCATATCTCGCCGCAACTTTTTAATTTCGAGCTCTATACTTGGCTTTCAAGTTTAGGCCAAAGAAGCGAGTATTGGCGATATACAGGCGCTATGTACTTGGCTTTGTTTTGTTATTATTGCGACAGCCTACTTTGCGGCATAAATTATGATTTACATATATATAAGTACACGTCGAATTCCCGATACAAGTCCAGCAAGGTGCTGTTGTGCGGCCCAAATATCCTGTCTACCCATCAGGCGGACGACCGGGGCGGTCCGCATCGGAACAGGTGGTTCTGCTGAATGGCGTCCTAAGAGGACGATTGTGTTCCAACCCTATTCTTCTGGTTCAGGCTTTCGCTCCTTCCTTGGACTCTGTACATCACTTTGGGCTGCCCTAATCAGGAGAATTTTAATTTGTGCATAATGCATTCCTGTACTTGCTGTCAAGGGCGCTGTTAGTCAGATGCACGTTTTATTGAGCTTAAGAGAAAGCGATAGGCGCATTTTAAACCAGGATGGGACTAACGTCTTCTGAGTCAACAGGTATTATCGTCTTCTACCAAAAATAAACGTCACAGGCAAGGCTGTTTAAATTACACCACGCATAATGGATTTCTTGTAATACTAATTTAGATAGCGGAGCTCTTCAACAAATCACCGCTCTCACGCATGGATGCATTAATGTGAATGACAATATAATAATAGGGACAGGTGCTTATTCAAACATGGTAAGTGTCGAGGTTTTATGGTTTGCTCGTCGTTGTGATTTCACTGTGTTCCCGAAGTACTTTACATATGTGTACTCGTGCTTCGAGTGGAGGCCATTTTCACGTTGTTGGCTCTTCAAATGCTATTTCCTAGCGTCGCTTTCCATTTGATGCATTTCTTAAAGTTAAGAAATAACCTATTTGCTTATCGATAACTAATATGCAATGCGGCATATATAAGCAAATAATCTATTATTTCTGCTATTATCTCTAGGAACGTAAAACCACGGTCCATCCAGCTAACTATACGGCAGCGTTTACGACAGCTCTCACAGGGTGATAACTGCAATGATGGCAGAACGACAGGGGTTTATCGAGCATTCAAATTGTTATTTCATTGTGAAGTGTTGAAATGAGGAAATGTGAAGAGAAAGGAAGAGGAAGTGACTTTCAACCCCGCCGCTGCAAGACGAATTCCTTTTCCTTAAAGGAATGGATGGGAGGTTTCTCAGTGCGCGAGCAGCATGCCACCATGTTACTGAAAAACACTTCGTGGACCAAGCATCACCATAACGCTGCTGCATAAACTTATCAGTGAGGCAAGAGTGAGAGACGCAAAAAGAATGCAGTTACTTTTATAACAAGCGAAAAGAACAATGCACTGCCGAAGCGAAGACGTACTTCGGTCTTGCAATTTCATGCTGCCAACAATTCGATAGATGCACATGGTGTGTAGTCCAACTATCGGCCGGAAAAAGACACCACAGCTATAAAAACTATTGCACGGCGAAGTCGTTGATTAGAACCTTTTCTTTTTTCGACTCGCTTTCCGACAATATCTAAATTTGAGAAGGCCGCTGTAACTATAGAGGTAATTACAGTCCACCTAGGCGTGAAGGCGTGTGCACGTAGGCGCGAGTGAAATGAATCGATCTATTTGAGCGCCTCGGAGTCATCCTTCGTGTAGTCTGGCGGCAAGCGCGTCCCATGACGCAGTATATCCGGGAGGAGCCCAAAAGAGAAGAACAAGAGGCCGATGAGCATCAGCAAGAGCACCGCGAGAACCATCGATAGGAACAGCACCAAGTCCGGCGGAGGTTTCTGCCCGCGCAACACCTTTCTTCGGTGACGACGGTGACGAAGGCCACGCTCCGCAACGACCATGAGGGCCGGCTCTTCATCCGAAGCGACGGGCTCTGCAAGTCGAGGGCAGAGGAAGATGAGGAGGTTGTGTGCTTCGGAGGTTAACGGCAACATCCAGCTCGCGACCCTCCTAATGCGACTTTTACACAACACTACTATACGAGCATCAATGACATAAAACATTAGCTGGGTTTAACTAATGTTCAACCTGGTTAGACAGCGAAAGCTGTGGTGTATCGGGCTACTAGACGCGGCTTGCTTCGCGTCTGTAATTTTGAGTGCATTCCAGACAATTTCGCTACTCGCTTAATTGGAACATTGTAATTTATATAATCTTAATTAAATTATTCGTGAATGCCACAGTACACAACTCAAAGATACGTTTCTAAGACAACTATGCATTCACTAGACGCGCGCCATCTGCTGGACCATCTCCGTACATTGCGTGTTGGCGTTTCAGTGGGCGCCACCTGATGGCGCTACAAGTGCACGCCATACACGAAGAAAATTCCCCGCAAACGTACTTCGCTACTCACTTCATTCGGATATGTGTAATTTAAATGCTCATAATTAAATTATTCATGCACGACCCAGTACATATCTCAAAGTTACGTTTCTTGGAAATCTGTGCATTCACTAGAAGGCGCCTTCATTCACTTCCAAGAGTCAACAGACGTGGCGGAATGGAAGCGTCTCCGTCTCGCATGCTGCGGACCCGGGCTCGGCTCCCACTTACACCCCAATTACCTTCTGTTTTCTGATTAACTAAAACCGCTTCAATGTGCTATCCGCGCCGTAACGTGTCTTTCAAGGTTTGTACGCGAGAAGCGGAGCTTTGGCTCCAAAAACTACATTGGCAAAGGTACTGCTTGACACGAATAATTCAGAATAATTCAGCGCCCTCAAGGCGGTGTTACTGGTGCTGTTTGACATTGCGAGCGCACTATACATCCGTTACGACATGGTTAGCCGGCGATGGCTCTGCCGACTGTCCATCCACGGCTGAGGAGGAAGCAAGGCATCACAAGTCCCTCTTATGCTAGATATATTCTCTAACATACGCGGAGTTCATCTGGCGACGCCGTTTCATTTAACTGCGTAGCCCAGAGGTTTCGCGTTCGGACTCACGTAGGCTGATGCGATCTCGAGGTGATCACTTGAGGCTTACCTAATCAAACTCCTCAAAAACGGTTTACTTTCGCAAGAACGTTGCATTGAATACATGAGCTTAGCTGGACGCAGGATTTCGCCACCCTGCACCGTCGTGTCTGTTGCGGGCTAAATGGCCGTCCCGCCAGGAAAAAAATCTCGGTCCATTTCAGCCGGAACGAATGTGATAACTTCCAAATCGCGTTAGACTATGGTTGGACATTGCCGTGGCTGACGCCTCATATCACCCTCGCCGAATCTCGGTTCTGACTGGAAGATCCGATGGTTCCGCGTGTGCCATGGCGAAGGAGCTGCACGCCCCGCTCGACCTCCGCTTTGAGCCACAAGAAAAAGCTGCCGCTGGCCCGTGAGGAGCGCTTGCGCTGTGTTATAGCCAAGGAGTTTACATTTCCCCCTTAGTTGCATCTGTACTCTGACGGATGATGCGATGACCATCGCGGGGTGGTTTCTGTAAGTTTTTTTGCTACACGACCACGATTTTCGCCTGCTGAAGATGCAGTTGAGTGAGAGCAGCACCCAAAGGCAGAAGATACTACCAGACTTCCTGCCTACCTCTGTGGTGCAGATATGGCTGTCCTAGGTGTACGTGCCGTTGCTATCGCTCTCATTTGTTGAGGCAATACCCCATAGACAGTGGCGGTGTTGGTGGAGATAGGGTGAGCGGTGAATTGTACGGAACAGTATCAGCTGTTATTAGCACTTTCCTGGTTTTTTGCGACGTTGTCGGTAGCGTCCGCAGCAACACATTCAGCGCCAGCTGTACGCGAACCCGCCAAAGACAGAATAAGGAAGGAGGTAGAAAGGACGGAAACAGTCTATTCGAACGTTCTCGACGGCAGCGTGACTGCGTGCACCTGTGGTACAAGGCCCTGCATGCTCCTTCTCCCTAGACGACCTTAGCAGGGCGGCGAACAGCAGCAGAATAGTATACTACATGTGAGAAACGAATTAAAGAAATATGGAAGTGTATCCATTGGATCGTAGGGATGGTCTCGTGCTTCATTTTGCCTTTCCATTACCAGGTACACAACATCAGTATGTATTCGTTATTTTGGCTTTTACTTATCTCAGAGCGTGCGAACACTGTGAGTGCTGAAGTACAATCTTTGCTTTCCAGTTTGCTTTGCTAGGCCTAAGTCATCCTTTGTCAGGCTCGCACTGTTATAAGTCATTGCGTTACCACATTCCCAGATACATCATTACGCAGCTAAGCAACGATAACTACGGACACCCTTCGGCGCTAGCTTTTGCTTCCAATATGCACGATGTTCATACGCCCCAGCAGTTCTTGCGTTGTGGCTTATAGAATTTAACACGAACCACTTTCTACTGTAAATACGTGCAGAATAAGATTCAATTCAATTCAATTCAATTCAAAACTTTATTTCCAACGACTCGTTGGGGGTCATCAGGCAAAAAAGCTGCCATTGGCAGCTTGAAGGTGCCTGATGCCCGTACAAGGCAGCAGCAGATAGCCAACACAAAATTATGAACACATGTTCAGTTACACTTTCACACAAATTGACTCATCGGAACACATTCGAAACACATCAAAAGACAGCACAAGAAAGTATACAGTACGAAAAACATAAAGGCAATGAAAATACATTGAATACGATTAGCTGCACAAAAACTGGGATGAGAAAAAATTTCACGCGTCTTTTTTCTATTACATGCGCTTACGTCAAAATTTGCATACAGTAATTTGTTAAGCAAGCACGGCAAGTTGTGCGTGAGCGACTGTAGCATATAATTTGTACGTCTGCGTGGTATCAGCCATTTCTCAGATCCACGGGTGCGACAATCACTTTTCTGTTTCTGCAAATGCGAAAGTAATTTTATGAGGCTCTTAAACTTTTCATCGGAAAATAAGTATAAGTACAGTAGACGGAACTCGTAAATTTTTTCGACGCTTATTATGTTATACCGTGTGAACAATGGTGCAGATGAATGTAAATAGGACACATTTGCAGTGCAACGAAGTGCTTTCTTTTGAAGAAGAAGCAGTGTTTGAATATTTGTTTGTGTGGTTGTGGCCCAAACCAGTGTGCAGTAATTTATGTGAGAGGAAAACAGTGCATGATAAATTTGAAGTTTTGCTCTATCTGGAAGAAAATGACGGCACCGTGCTAATGCGCCGACTGACGTAGATAGTGTCCTTGATAATGATTGAATGTGATGATTCCACGACATGTCAGCAGCAAAGGTCACGCCAAGAATTTTATGTTTCTTAACAATTTCTATGGGTGCACCCCCAAGAACCAACCTTTCTTCTATCTGTGCTTGCTTCCCTCTGGCCATGAATAATATGGCCTTAGATTTATTGCCATTTATTTTTAAACAGTTCTTACTTGACCAATCCCAAATTATTGCAAGCTCTTTTTTGGCTTCTATTATTAGTTCGTCTACATTTTTACCGGTGAAAAAGATGCTCGTGTCATCTGCGTAGAGCACGTATATTGCATTGCTTTCCTTTTGCACGATATCGTTCACATAGATGTTAAAAAGAAACGGCCCTAAAATACTTCCTTCAGGATGCCACATGCAATCACCCCGTTGCATCCAGTGTTTCGCCGCTAACATGGGCAGTCCCTGCGAGCAAGACACTACAGAACCCAACTGCTAACCATGTCTTAACGGATGTATAGCGCACTCGCAATGTCAAACAGCTGCGGGAACCTCGCCAGGAGCGTCACGTTGTCTTTCTGTTGCGTAGTTTCGTATTATCCTGGCCTTACACTAAATTCTAGTTTGATGGTGTAGTAATCATAATCAGCCTGATTACGCCCACTACAGGAAAAAAGCCTCTTCCATATGTCTCAAATTAACCCTGACCTGTGCCAGCTATGGCCAACATTTCCCCACAAAGTTCTTTATTTCTTCCGCCCACCTAACTTCCTCCCGCCCCCTGTCACGCTTGCCTACTCTTGGAATCCACTCTGTATCCATTAAGCACCATCGGTTATCTTGCCTTCGCATTACATGCCTTGCCAAAAAAAAAAAGACCAGAGGTATGAGGGTGCAGTAATGGAAGGATTCGGACTAATTTTGATTACCTGGTGTTCTTAAACATACACTGAAATCACACCGTACACAAGCTTGCGCCTCGGTGTAACAGATCTACTCGTATGCAAAGCAAGACATTTGCGCAGCCTTACCAAGAGCTGGGTCGTAGCCTGCGGCCGAAGCTGCAAAATCCGTATTTCCACCAGCAGCGGGGGTGATGGAAGGCGGTGGCAGTGTTACGCTGGGAGGGCAAGGTTCACCACCGATGTCCTGACAGAGGTCTGTACCGATTGGGCCAGGGCTAGGCTGGAGCGGCGGGACATAATTCCCGCCAGCAAGGATCGGTTCGATCGGTTGTTGATATGGACCCACAGTGACTGGCTGGAGCGGCTGAAGACTCGGAGTGGTAGGGGCGGCGTGCTGTACCGGTTCGGGATTAAGGACGTTAGCACCAAGAGGCGGCCCCGGCTGGACACGCGGATCGACAGTAAGCGGCAGCAGACCAGGGTAAGACCCCACTGGGATGGCAGGTGCCGGGGGAAATGGAGTGCCAGGAGTTGGTGGTGGCGGCTGAGGACATAGATCTCTTGGAGCATCCTGCGGCAGGGATCCGGAACAAAGACCGCCAGAAGCAGTGCACTGGACTGGCTGAAGTAACGGAACGCTAGCGGCTGAAGGTTGAGGCGGTTGAATATACGGGCCTTTGGGGTTGCTGGCTAACCAAGCCTGTTGTGGTGGCACGTACGGACCGCTGATAGTGGCCGGCTGATGCAGCTGAAGATATGGTCCACTCGGATGGCCGGCTGGCCACGGCTGAGCGGGTGTGCTTATTCCTCTACCGATTAGAGGCGGTGAGAACCGAAGAAACCGCCGCGGGTACATGACGTAAGGCGCTGAACCATGCTCAAAGGCACGATTTGTCTTCTTCTGCTTCGACTGCTCTGCGAGCCATTCTCGAACGTGTCGTTATTGCGGAACTGGAATTTATTTCTGATTAAAAACTGAAGGTTTAATGCTACTGTGGTGATTTTTTTGTGTATTATATTGACATATTTTACGTGCGTGTATTGCGATGAATCTTAATTCATTCAGTTTAGTTTTTCTTTATTTCAAAGATTTGCCATGTGGCTTAAAGGAGGCTGTCGATAACCTGAGGCAGGTCGTGGAGGCTGTTCTCATCCAGAAAACTAGAGGAGGCTCCAGCTCTTAGCGTCGTCGGTTAGCCACAAGGAAAGGTGTTCCTCCCTTGAAGCCATACTTCAGTATGCTGTAGTTTTAAGCTTTTATGACTGAATAATACAAAATACTATTCCTCTAAGTTATTTGAACACCTGCTCGAAAAGATTTTTTTCGAACTGCAGAACTTCACAGATAAATATTATTGCACGTGTTCAATTATTCTCGATATTAGTTCCCTTCATTTGAACTAAACTTGCTCTCCACTGCTTTGACCACAATTGCACCTACAGGAAGAGTTCCCTGCAGCGCGATATTGAATCTTTATCACGGCTGAGTTTTATGGGACAGTCCTGTTTGGGTTCTATGAGCGTGTACTGTTAATTAAAATGTATTTAGGAAATTTATTTCCATTCAAAGCTATATTTAGCGCGCTAGTACTATAGCGCCCACTCGCCTATATCACCGATGTTGTTTATCCGGCTCCTCTGCGACCTTTAAGAGGTTATGACCTTGAAGGTTGCGTGACCCATTGACATCATCACAACCTGCCCAACGGAATGCGAGCGAACTCTCAATCGTGGAAGGTGACAGTTAAAATAATCATTAGTAATGAGAGGT
The DNA here is from genome assembly GCF_055824585.1 of Amblyomma mixtum. Lineage (NCBI taxonomy): Eukaryota > Metazoa > Arthropoda > Arachnida > Ixodida > Ixodidae > Amblyomma > Amblyomma mixtum. The sequence continues at coordinate 8,102,113 of NC_143019.1, forward strand.
TGCTCGGTAACAGCAACCAGGGTCTCACAAGCCCCACGAGTGGCAGCACTTACCATCGCAGGGAAGTGGCGCATCGCTTAACCAGTGCTCCGTTGCGCCAGGAGTAGTATGAGGACTTCCGGTAATCTAAGAATGTAAAGAAAAGAATGGCCAATTTCTGCTAACATGGGCATTATTCTATTAACACCATTACTCCATACCTTTAAGGTGGTGCTTAATGCATAGGTTTTAGAAATCAACGAGCTTAAGAGGGTCGAATGTGTGAAACCTGCAGGTAAAGCATGCGAAGTCTTTTTGGGCTAGCACTTGAAATAGTGAAGTAATCGCCGATTAAAATCCGGACGCCATTCCAGCTTCTCCGCAGCGCACAACGCCAAGTGGGGGGCGCATGATGACGTCATCGAAGGTATGGGTACATTTCCAACGCACAAACGCGTGCTTTGAAGGAAAAAAACCAAGGCCACCGAAGGCGAACCCTGCCGAGAGTTGTTTGGCAGCGTCTAACGCGTCAGGGCAGGGTGTGGCTGACGACAGCGGTAATTTGAAATCATACCTTCCATGACGTCACGCTGAGTTTCCCTGCACTTCTCCGGTGCATTGAGGAGAAGCGCAAAATTCAATCGTCGATTACGTCACTATTTTATATGCTAGTGAAAAAACACTTGGCATGCTTTACCTACAGCCTATAAAGATCTGTATCCTTGAATGTCGCGAAATTCTCAAAAAAGTGCTGCAGTTGCCCTTTAAGTGTCCCCTCCAGTAGTGGTGAGCGAACACCAAGGTCCGCACTCACTAATTTCGGCGATCTTTGTCTGACGCCAGCTTCACCTTGAAAACAGAGCCTCGACCCGAAACTTGAACCGAAGTCAAATCCGAAGTACTAGAGATCATCTTATTAGAATTTGATCTAACCACTCTAATTCATCCGCCATTTTTTAATGTAACGCATGCCTCTAATTTCTTTCAGCCAAGACGGGACTCTTGAATTGAAGAAAAAAAAAAGATAGCAGGGTTTGAATGAATGTAGTTAAACCGCGTAGACATGCGAAAGCATGCGTTCAGCCTGATTGGCTCAAGGTTTGGTTTCCTGGGTCGTCGAAACGTCTGGAAACGATATTAGACTCAGGTTAAGGTCGGAACGAGGTTGAAATGATCTGGTCTGTTCGCACCGCAGGTGGAAGTTGAAGAAGACGATGATGTGCAATGCAGATCGCAAGAGTTTGTTGCAATTTAAAACGAGGTGTAATTCGCTGCGACGACAGCATCCTGCACTCTATAGCAGTGCCCAGCGTAGCTGATCTGTTCGCTCCGCAACGTGGTCGAACCCCAGTCGCGGCAAAATTTATGTTATTTGTTTATGCGTGGTGAAGGCCACGGCTTTACTGATATGCCGGCTTTTGCAAATTTGGTCGTGAAGTCGAGTTTTCGATTTCAAAACATGCCTATTCAAGAGCAGGTAGGTAATTACGTCTAAAGCTTTATTAAATGGAAGACGGCGCTCTTCTAATGTTCAGGCAAGCGCCCCGTAAAACTCAGATCTAGAAGCCTAAAATCGCCTTAGTGACACCTTAGAATTTGATGATGATGATGGTGATGATGATGTCCTCAGGCTGAATGGCACATACCCACGGCGGGGGATCTTTATTTGCAGCCGATGCTAACATGTCGTCGTCGTCGTCATCGTCATCAGTGACTACGCACACTGCAGGGCAAAGACCTCTACCATGTAAATTGGTAAATTGGTTTTTGAGGAAAGGAAATGGCGTAGTATCTGTCTCACATATATCGTCGGCCACCTGAACCGCGCTGTAAGGGAAGGGAGGAAGCCAGGAGTGAAAGAAGGAAGAGAGAAAGAGGTGCTGTAGTGGAGGTCTCCGGAATAATTTCGACCACCTGGGGATCTTTAACGTGCACTGACATCGCACAGCACACAGGCGCCTCTTGCGTTTCGCCTCCATCAAAACGTGGCCGCCGCGGTCGGGCTCGAACCCGGGTACTCCGGCTCGGTAGACGAGCGCCTTACCACTGAGCAAGCAAGGCGGGTCCGATGTCTTTCCGATTAACCGACCTTCAGCAGTTGCACCCACAGTATCCCCGCAAGCTCCTTAATCTAATCCGCCCTCTTAACTTTCTGCCGCCTCCTGCTACGCTTGCCTTCTTTTGGAATCCACTCTGTTACCCTTGAGGACCAGCGGTTATCTTGTTTTCGCATTACATGCCCTGCCCCAGCGCATTTCTTGCTCTTGATTTCAACTAGGATGTCATTAAGCCGCGTTTGTTTTCTCACCCATTCTGCCCGCTTCCCGTTCCTTAACATTTCACCTACCATTTTTCTTTCCATAACTCGCTGCGCTGTCCTGAGCTTAAGCTGGAACCTTTCGTTAGCCTTCCCGCTTCTGCCTTATAGGGCTGAAACTGGACGTCACTTCACGGGACTTCAATGAACGTCAAGCTTCTGCCTTATAAGGTAGAAACTGGACGTCACTTCACTGGGCTTCAATGAACATCAAACCTCTTCGGAAGGCATCATCTCAGGGCTTTATTTCCATGCTGTGTTCCACGCCTAAGTTCATATATTGTCCTTCTCTGCCCCATCCCCGCTACCCCTGAGTTCACGCATAGCTCTGTGCACTCTTCATGGTACTCCTTTCCTCGCCTAAAGTACTCGGCTTTAAGGTTGGATCTCACCCTCGGGTAAAAAAAAGAGAGGAAATTGAATTGGATCCACAGATATCTCCGTATATGCCATCCCTCGGTGAGCTCTCATTGAGCGGGAGCTCTGTTATTACGCCTATCGTACTGCTATATACGCACACCGTTGTTCATTTCAGGCATAGTCAACACAATGCTAGTGCACGTCGGCACTGGATGGGCTAACAGCGCTTTCGAAATTTCGCACCCTGGCTCCTGCAGCGCCCACAAAGCCTGCGCTCCGATCTTCGTAGATTGGAGCGGCCCTTCTTGCTGCTAACGAGTTCGCATCATGGTCGTCACGTGGTGCCCATATGTTTTTGTACAGCCTTCCCAGGGCACCAAACATTTATGGATGGCCAGACACCAGAGGAACCGGAGGCTCTAAGCCAACTGCAGATGGTGAATAATTCGAAACTTTCTCTAGAATGTCTCCTTAATTCCCAGATGCATACCGAATTGTTTCGAGACTCTTACACCTTGGACTACCTGGAGTCAAGTTGGCAGACACGTGAAAAGCTTCATGCAGCAAACGTGACGCGTATTTTGAAAGTGCACAAGCACTGCATCTATTATCGGTGTTACTAGCCAGGAGGCGGCACTCGTGACTTGGCCAAGGACCACGAAAAGTGTTCCCGGGTGTCTTGTTTACAAAGCGTCGCGGTTACAGAGCATAACTGCAGTGCTATCGGCGTAAGCAACAGGCAACTGTGCAGTGCTATCGGCGTAAGCAACTGTGCATATCAGGTTGATGCACGTCATAGGCTCTGGGGTGCTGTGGATGGACTGCTTTAAAATTTAAGCAGTTTAGTACTGTATGAGCTTATCATGGGCCATGAATTTTTCCTGTTTCCTGACAGAGTACAGTTGTGGAAATTTAAAGCGGCATTTAATACCGTTTCTTGGATGTCACGGTGAAACCATCACGCGCCGTTCGAAGAAGTGAACGGCGATGCTATATCATCTGGGATTTATACATTTCAGGAGTAGCTATGACGCAGTACAGTTGGTTGCAATCACATGCCTCTGAGGGTAGCCGGGGTCGTGCTGTCGAGTCCCACACAACGTACAGTGATTACAAAACTGTCACAGCAAACAAAATAAAAGCAAAAGTTATGGCCGTAGTGGAACCAAAAGAGGGGTGCTTTACTGCAGGTGTATAGGGCTAAACGGTCAGAGGCAACAGACACGCGAGCAACAAAGAGCATTTTCGCACTTAAACAGGACCACACCACTTTTCCTCTATAATAATCTTCCTCGGCTGATGATTAAGTACAGAGCTCGGTGATTAGAATCCAGAATATTTCTGCAGTCTTGACGAGGGGTCACTGCCACCAGTGGTAAATCATTGTCGAATTTCTTCTCGTTTTTGATCCAGGTGACTCCATAAATAAAAACTGTTTGTTACTGGTTTCCCTGTACGCTCGTGGGGACAAAATATTTCACGAATGAGTCTTTAAAATTGAATGTTACTTTTTTCTTTATGTAGGCATCAATATCCTAAGTGCGGTTTCTATCTAGATATCTGACATGTTTCTGTTGTGATTGCTACGTGAAGTGCTCATCTCATGTATTTTGAAGCCTGGAAAAGAGATGATAAAGTTGCCAGTGCGTAGGCGTGCGGTTTTTTCATTTCGTCGATATCAAATACTTTAATTCGTGCCTTCGGCATCGCGTATCGGAGATACAAGAAAAATTATTGTTCATAATAATATTATTGAAACTTCGATATATTATTTTCTGCGTGGCTGCAATTTTGGAAAGCGAGCAAAGACGATAAGCTGTTGGCAGATAAAGGGTAAAGCAGTGGATCAACTGCGTGTAATCTGGAGAACGAGGCAACGAAAGTCCCGGAATCCGATCGTCCCATGCTTATGGGATTTGGCTCGGATTTTCTTCCTCTCTTTGGCGGTGCATTCGCAAGATGACGTAGTAGAGGACGGCAACCAGGATGAGCAGCAGGATGGCCAGAGTCACCGACAAACACAGGACCCAGTCCGGCTGTCTATTTACCACACTCCGCAGTTTTCTCCGACGAGTGGAAGCACCTCTGGCGGGCCTCTCAGACTCTGGAACCACGGGTTCTAGAAGCGGAAGAGGAGGGATAGACAGGCACAGCAGGTTTGGTAGCGATAGAAGTCATTCCAGATTTGAGTTGGCTCTAAGAGGTATAGAGGTTGAGGAGTTTACACAACGCGTTACCCGGACTACTCGCACAAGCGTTCACTGGGCCATCCCAACCTGTCGATAATGAACCTATTAAGCCCAAAATACTACATTTCTCTCTCCGCCGCCGCGGTGGCTCAATGGGTACGGCACTCGGCTGGTGACCCGAAAGACGCGGGTTCAATTCCGGCCACCACGGTCGAATTTGGAGGTGAAATTCAAGAGGCCTGTGTACAGTGGAATGTCAGTGCAGGTTAAACAACCCCAGGTGGTTGAAAATTTCGGAGCCCTTCACTACGGCGTCTCTCATAGCCTGAGTCACTTTGGGACGTTAAACGCTCAAAAACCCATAAATAATTTCTTTCTACATGCTCCTCACGTCCACTGTGTTCTCCTCACACAGCCGACCGATAGGCTGAGGTAACAAAAGGTTTTGCTCGACAGCTGCAGCGCGTGTAATGGATGTCCTTTTATATTAGCTCAGTTTAGTCACTCGTTAAAATGGTGTAGAATGGTGAAGTTCGTTTTCTAATTTAATCATAACAAACAGATAGTACTTCCTCAATTAATCCGCTATTTAGCTTCTGTAGGCCCAAAATGTTCCTGTGTTAAAAATGTTCAAAATTCTCTTACACTGGTGAACACAAATACACACAAAAATACATCCAAGCTTGCACCCTCCTCTGGGGAGAAGTGTTAGGAATAGCTGGGCTGCCAAAAAACATTTCCTGCACCCCCTTACACACCCACCATCAGGCCATTTAATAATAGCCCAACTAACGTATTCTTGAAACCACCAGCCTCCACAAGCCGGTGGCCCATACCCACTGTTTGGATAACGTTAATATTGGCTATCATGTGAACTGGGAGATTTCGCTCGCCACTTATTGGGTCGACGGCAGAGCCCGGCCACAATAAACTGCTTAGAAAGTCTGAAACTACAGCCGGGAAAAAATATGTACAATGTACGAGGGTCTATTGCATTTTTGGCATTTTGTAACAGAAAAAGACCACACAATTTATACAACCAATACCATCTAACTCTGGCGATCACCTCTTCCTATTTTCCAGTTTTCACGTACACCAGCAGCTAAAAGTTTGTGCAAGGTGTCTCTCTCGAAGAAATTTAGTTGCGTTGCATTCAAAGATATTTCTTGATATTCAAAGGTGTGCTGTGCGACACGCATAGGATCGGGCTAGTCTTATCAGATATTTTTTTGGAGGGGGAGGGGGAGCTGTTATGCCACGCTGTTATTAAGCTTTTGTAGGTTTTAATATCTCTTTATTCTTTTATTTTTTGACAATGGAAGCCCATGTACAGCTCGACCCTGCAATGTCATTTGACTGTTATCATTTTTCCCCGTTGTTGAACATAAGGCTGGTTTTGGACGGCATATGTCTTATGACAACGGAAGCGCATGTACAGATCGTCCCTCCCATATGTGTTTTGATTGGTCATTACTCACACGTTCTTCACCATTGTTTGTAACCACTCTTGGTATTAATGGCTTTAAACGGCATGTGTCATATGACCTTTTTACTCTTACTGCATCGCATGCCACAGAAGTTTCTTATAAATGTCCCCCTTTTCTCAGTAAATCTCAGCTCAAAGTCAGAGTTATGTTCGTCTTCCTCACTGTTCTCCCTCTTATGTGCGCGCTGTTTTATCCTACACCAATACAAGGACAATAAGGCTGCATATTACTCAACTGAGCATGCGAAAACAGTAATGAAATGGAATTTTTTTCGCTACTATTGCACTGCATAAAATTTTGACTAAGTGTACAGTTTGTCTCATAATAGTTTGAATAAGACAAATGATTAAACCACCTCTTAGTGTAGAGGAAATCAGATGAACGCTTAGAAGGAGTGAGGCTTCAAGCGCCTCCTCTCTCGAGAACACTGTGCGTCTGCGCCAACTTCCAAGAACGCACGACGGTGGCGCTCGCTGGAGCGCCGGCCACGCGTTGCCTTGTTCCCTCTGAATATCAAACATCATGTCTTCTTACCTCTTGCTTGCCACACAATCCCGTCTCGCTTGTGCAGCCAAGAAAGGACTATAGGCACGAAGTGTGAGCAAGTACTTGGGCCTTACCGATAGCTGGTGCGACGTCATATGCCAAGGGCGCTCCCTCAGCGGGAGCTACGGGTGGCTGTGGCAGAGAGGCGATTGGTGGAAGCGGACCATAGAAGCGCTGAGCAGGGCCAATGCCAATGGCGCCCGCCTGAGGGTAGATAGCGCCAGCAGCAGTGCGATGGGTTGGCATAAGGTAAGGACCGCCGGAGCCTACCGGTTGCATTTGCTGCAGGTACGGACCGATGGCAGCTGCAGGTTTTACCGGCAGCGGATACGGGTGTCCAGAAGGACTGGGCGGTGGCTCGTCCAGTGGAACCGGATTATAGAAGCCCGGAACGGCAGAAGTGCCTACGACAGCAGCGCCAGGTTGAAGCTCCTGAGGGTAAGAGACCCCAGCAATGGTTGGCTGGGCTGGATACGACACCCCACCAACGCTGGTCCGGACTGGCTGGAGGAATGGACCGCTAGCAGCAGTTGGCAGAGGCGGCGCAACGTCTCGGCCGGTACCTCTGGTGGGTGGCCGAGAAGGAAATTTTGCGGCTGCATTGTCTTCTGAGGCTCTCCTATGCCGCTGAAAGTACATTACTGCAGTCGCCGGACTGTGCCAGAGATGCTGCTTTTTCTTTTTGTTCTTCATCTTCTTGTTGTTGTTGTAGCCTTTGACAGAATGGCACTTCATCCTCTTAGTGCTTCAATGGACTCCTTCTCTTCTTCAGCTTCTGAAGCTTATCGACGATTTTAGCATGAAAAACGCGATCACCTAGTACTTAATAAGATGCAAGGGGATCGACAGGACGGTGGACGGCGACGGTGGCCGCATTTTGAAAGAGACCCAATGAAAAAAAACCCTTATGGTGTGCTATACGAGGGGGTACCCAAAAGAAACCGGACTAAATTTTTTGGTCGGCAAAGCTTCTGTGGTACCGCGTTTTGCCACTAGGAGCGTACAGACCGAACATTCCAGAGTCAGTAAGCCGAGTGCCGTCGTTGAAGGAGGTCAGACTAGTTTAGGCAGAGTTTTAGAGTGACGACTGTTTTGTGTGAATGTCGTTTTTGCAATGGCTGATTTTCGTGAACAGCCTGCGCCGGTGAAATTCTTATTTTTGCTCGGAAAAAGTTGAATGGAAACTCTCGAAATATTAAGAAAGACGTACAAGGACGATGCTATGGGGACATCTCAAGTTTTCCTGAATCGAATCCTGAATCAAAGCAACAATCATGCCAATGGAAAACTTCAAATTTTCAAATTCACCTCGCCTCAAGAAAGCTCGTCAGGTGAAACCAAACCTCAAAACAATGCTGATTTGTTTTTTCAACGTGAGAGGAGTCGTCCATTGAGAATTTGTTCCGCAGGGTCAGACAGTTAGCCAGGCTTCCTACTTGGATGTTTTGAAAAGATTGGGCAACAGTGTGCGGTGGAAGCGGCCAGATTTGTGGCGGTCGGGTGACTGGTTTTTCCATCATATGGCAATGCCCCTGCTCACACAGCCCTGTCTCTACGACAATTTTGGACCAAAAATGGCATGACCCCGATTCCTCAACCCTCATACTCTCCCGACCTTGCCCCGTGCTACTTTCTTTGTTTCCTAGAATGAAAGAATAGGTGAATGGAAAGCGTTTCTCTGATGTTGCTGAGGTGAAGAAAAAAACGACGGAGGCACTATCAAGCATCACAAAAGATGAATTTAAACAATGTTTTGAAAAATGGAATGAAAGATTCGACAAGCGTATCATTGCAAGTTGGGAATACTTTGAAGGAGATTGAAGGTCTGTGCTTAAAATGTGAACAAATAAGTTCAAACAAAAATAAGTCCGGTTTCTTTTGGGTACCCCCTCGTATCATGGCACCAGAACCTATGTGGTCAAAATTATTCCGGAACGCTACAATACGGCATTTCATTGATCATATGCGCAGCTTTATGAAGTTGCTCCCCAAACATCTATTTTGAAAACTCAGGTGGTACAGCTTGTGACTGCTGGGCTAATGCGACTGACACAGCCACTACCTCAATGCCAAGCTACCAAATGTAGCTAGGACTACAAGCCTCGCTGGTTAGGTCACCAACATGTTCAGTGTCAGTGATGTTTTCAGCGATCACAGACTTCTTTGTTATTCCGTTTTAAATTTCTTATGCAGAAATACTGCAAACCTGAAGTGCAGGCTGAGGCACTGTTAGGATTCAAAGTGGCGGGTGCAGTGCAGAACGTAAGCTTGGATAAATCCGATCGAATTAATGACTGCTAGTTGATAGTTTTAATTACGTATTAATTACGCAAATGCCTGGTAAATCCGCTTGCACTTACAAGTACGGTGAACAAAACTATACTCCCACGTGAATGGGATGAGAGCATGAACAGAGACGTGGACGGCATACAGGTGAATGACGTGGTTCTAAAAAGTGGACCTTTTTCTTGAGCTAACATTGTCTCGCACAAAAAATAACTACTCGGCGGCGGCGACAGCAACTGCATGCTAATAGCAATCAGTGCTAGTCGGTTCGTACACAGAAAGGAATGTGCTGTGTCATGACAGCGCACGCATAAAAACCACAGGTGACCCAGGTGTTGTTCGTCTCGGACCAAGGCCCAAAGACCAAGCAGCCGAGCAGGGCGCCTTCCATTCCTCTAGCGTAGGTTGGAGGTTTGGGGAAAGGGCTGTGTTCTGCTTGGAGGCCCAGATCGTGTGGTAGGTGTCAGCCACCTCCCCACAGGGCGAGCACCGGCCAGTGACCTTAAGGTCGAAATGCTTTATTATAGCCGGACATACAAGAGTATTCGTAAAAAGTCGGAGGAGCACGCGCTCGTTGCTTCCCAGGCCCTTTTTCCGAGGATAGGAAGCGCTGATGTTCATGATGATAGTCTTTCAGAATTTCACAAAAGCGGAATAAAGGCTGTCCCGCATCCGAGGTATCAGAGTCGGTATGAGGTGCCCGGAAGATGAGAGCTCAGGTAGCCGCGCATGCGGCCTCATTCCCTCTGAGACCCTGAAGCCTTGAGTCCAGATGATGTTTTAAGGGTGGGTTCCGTATTGCGAATGCACCAACGCATGAAAAATGCTGCTAGGGGTGTCATGCGACCGCCTTCGTAGCTTCGACACGCGCCGCGGGAGTCGGTGGTGATATGTTGAGAAGCAGGATGGGATATGGCCAAAGTAAAATATCCGCTTCCTCTGCGTGTGTGGGGTGAGCTGCCCTAAAGCTCAAACCGTCCACTTGTCTATCTTGGTGTATGATTGAGGCTGTGAAGCACCCACGGGGGCCAGGGCAGGAAATATCGACCCAGAAGACGCCGTGTTTGGGGCCGTACTTGTGAGCCAGAGCCTGTGCTCGGGCTGTACGGCGACCGCCGTGAGTACGAGTGTCCATCTCAGAAGGAAAAGGGCCTAGTAGCCAGACCTCGGGTACCGGGACACTCCCTTGTTTCTTAGGCGAGTTTTGTATATGTAAACGGGCCAGGAGGGCCTGGCCGGTTGGTGTTTGCTTGAGGCACCTGTACTGATAAGGAGGTGCGCCTCTTTCAGTTCCTGAATGTTGTTGGTCATACCCAAGGCCTCAGGGTGGTGGTGGTGGTGAAAACTTTTAATTACTGATATAGAGTTTGGGAGCCACAGAGTGGCCCCGCTACATGGTCGGCGTCCCTAGTCCGGGACACCGCATGACAATGCCCCGTCTCTAGCCCGTTTCACCAGAGCCCTTTGGGACTCAAGCGAGGAGCAGTTGAGAAGGGCAGTCTCCCATGCCTCTCTGGAAGGGCTAGGGGAAGGGAGGAGGTGGGGATTTTGAGTACATGCCCACACCATGTGGAAGATATCACAGGTCTCCCCACAGTGTGGGCATCGCCCATCCGTGTTAGGATCGTAATGCTTTAAGATTGCAGGACAGAGTAGAGTACCTGTCTGCAGGCGCCTTAAAGTTCGCTCCTCCGTCTTACTCAGCCCCTTTGCAGGGGCCGTGAAAAGGCGGTGGATGTCGCTATAATGCGTTATAATTTCCTTGAATCGCAGCAGCGGCTGATTAGTCTCCGAGCCAGAAGAGCTGGGATGAGGAGCCCGGTGAGTAAGCGCTCGGGCAGCCGCGTCAGCGGCCTCATTACCTCGTAAGCCCTGGTGGCCAGGAGCCCAAATGATTCTTTTAGGTGTGGGATCAGTGGCAGTCCGTCTTAGAATACAAGCAGCTAAGGGGGAGATCTCCCCTGCCAAGTAATGATCACATGCTTTTCGGGAGTCCGTAATGATGATTCTCTAATTGGCGTCGGCGGCAGCAAGCGCTATCGCTACTTCCTCGGCTCGCATTGAATTCGGGGCTCGAAAAGAGAGTCCATCAACGTGCATTTCCTGGTGAACGACAGCGGCCGTGTAAAATCCCGTGGGCGATGGGCCTGCTACGTCTACATAATATACACTAGGTCGGGAGCCGTGTTGTCTCTCAAGAGCCCGAGCCCGCGCTTGTCGCCTGTTTACGTGCATGTCGGTGTCCATGTTACGGGGGAGCGGGGAGACCCAGAGCATATGGCGCCACAGTACTGGGATACGCTCCGCCTCCTCTGGAGTGCAGTCGTGTTGGATGTGTAAGCGGTTTAGCAGGCGGCGCCCAGGGGCCGTCTGCATGAGCCGCGTGTATTGGTTCACGAGGTGGGCCTCCCGCAGCTCCTGGTAGGAGTTTAGCACCCCCAATGCCTTGAGTTTGGCATTAGAGGTGGCCACCGGGAGATCCAGGGCTCGCTTAGTTGCCTTGCGGATGACGGCGTCTATTCGCGCCTCGTCTTGCTTAGTAGTGCGGAGATATGGCACGGCGTAGAGGATCCGGCTAGTCACGAAGGCATAGACGAGCCGAAGCGCGTCCCTGCCCCGCAGACCGCCCCGCTTGTTGGAAACGCGGCGGATCATGCGCCCTACCTGTTCGCCTACTCTCTTGAGTTTCAGAATGGTGGAGTCCGGTCTGAGTCTGTGGTGAATGAAAAGGCCCAGAATACGGAGCTCCTCCACCTCTCTAATAGGACCTCCTGACAGAGAGATGTGAATTGCTGTCCTATCCTTTGGGTTCGCTCTGACATGCAAAAGCTCTGATTTCGCTGGAGCACATTGGAGCCCACAGTCAATAGCATACGCATCGACTATGGAAGCGGCCTGCTGAAGGCGGGCCTCCATGTCCCCAAGGCTCCCCTCAGTGGTCCAAATTGTAATGTCATCTGCATATAACGCGTGTTGAATGCCTTCCACCCGGGCCAGTTGGCTTGGGAGGCGCATCATAGCTATGTTGAACAGGAGCGGTTGAACACGGGGTGCCTGAGGGGTACCCCGTGTTCCCATCATGTAAGGGCCGTATTCCTCGCCTCAATCCGAAGAAAGGCCTGGCGATTAGTCAAGAAATCTCTTACATACGCGTAGGCCCTAGCTCCACAATCGGTAGAACTCAAGTTGGCCAAGATGCTTCCGTGTTTAACATTGTCGAAAGCCCCTTTCAGATCAAGGGCGAGGATGGCTTTGTCATTGTGTTGCATAGTTGTGGGTCGTATTACATCCCTGTGCAACTGGAGAAGGACATCCTGTGCAGACATGTGGGGGCGAAACCCGAACATGGTGACTGCAAAGAAACCCTTACTCTCCAGGTATGGAGAGAGGCGATCCCGAACCATCGTCTCCATAAGCTTGCCCGCACATGAGGTCAGTGATATGGGCCTCAGGTTGTCCGTATTCACGGCCTTACCTGTTTTAGGGATAAACGTCACAAGTGACGTTTTCCACTCGGGAGGGAGTGGACGCCCGTCCCAGATCTGGTTGATGTATTCTAGGCGGCTGTTGAATGTACCGACCGGTAGGTTCAACCGCTTAACGATTTTTCGGGTAATGGCTTCGAGTTTGACATGTTCGTGTTTTGCGTAGGTGGACGTAAGGTGCCGAGTAAAGGATGCGACTGAATACAAAAGCCTGCGCCAATCGTAGGATGTCTTTACTGCGGATCCCACTACGATTATTGGAAACACGGCGTACCACACGGCCCACCTGTTTTCTTACTTTACCGAGTTTGGTCAGCGTGGTGTGCACCCAAAGCTTCTCGATAATATGGATGCCTAGAACCCTGATTTCGTGGGCCTCCGCGATATCGCCGTTAGATAGGGAGAGGTCTATTCGCGTTTTATCTCTCGGTGAGGGCCCGATATGAACAAACTCCGATTTCTGAGGGGCACATCGTAGGCCGCAACGTGCGGCGGACGTTACGACCAGGTGTGCAGCCCTTTGAAGGTGTTCCTCGGTGTACCAGAGGTTGGCCCGAGTGGCCCAGATGGTAATGTCGTTACATACAGTGAATGCTGTACACATTCAACCTTCGTCAGTTGCCCAGGCAGGCACATCATAGCAATGTTAAAGAGGAGAGGTGAGAGGACTGCCTCCTGTGGTGTGCCGCGAGTACCAATATGGTACGACCCGTGTTCCGAGTCTTGGAGCCGTAGAAATACAGTCCGGTTTGAGATGAAATCTTTAACATAAGTGTTGTGACCACTGTGTTCATTGGCGTTGACGTTGAAATTTTACACTCCGATGATTTCAAGGAAAGGAAACAGAAGTCTACCTAAGCGGTTAGTTAGACTTCTACATTCCCCCCACATAGTTCTGTCACCAAACCCCAAGAGGCTGCGTGGAGGCAACTTCAAACGAACACTTTCTCCAACCCCGCGATATATGCCCGCATATACCCTGGGGCCTAGTCCCATTCCTGTCAACTATGTGGCCAACATGCCACTCTATCCCACATACTCTGGGCTTGCCCTCGGGACTCCCTTCCTCGAGGTTTGCAGCTCTCGAATACAGACCAGTGGGAGGCCGCATTGCTCAGTTCCGACTCGGACACACAGATCCGGGTTGTGAAAAGAGCCCTAGAAGTCGCCGAACGCCACGGGCTCATGGCCACTTGGTGGGGCTATAACCCCACACTGCCTGCTACATTTGTAGGCGGAAAAAAGTTTATTCTCCTCCTCCTGGGTCAGTGGACGCCTGATTCGCGCTGGTATGTACGTGGGGTGATGAGAGAGAGAGGGAGATGTGGGCTGCATGCGTTGGCGCTGACAGCGTTGCAGTATAGACACGCGGAACTTCTGCAATAGGCCGCAGCGTTCATTGGGTGAGCAAACTCTCGCGATCAGCTCCAAACACACACATTCCCATGCCCCACAATACTAGCCAAAATTCATCCATATATCCTCTGCAGAATGCAAAAGCTGCGGATAGTATGCTAACCTCAACCACATCATGTGGGCCTGCAGTAAGAACCCTTACATAGGAGGAGTCGGAGATCGCGCTGCGTAGCTTGGACCTGTGGCAACAAAAGTTACTCGCAGAGAGAGCTGACCAGGTCGCCGAGATCCAAGAGATCAAGGCCACCAAGCGACAGTAGTCCACCTGCGCCAGAAGAGAGCTTTCCTCTTCAAAGACTTAATAAAGTTTATTCTCTCTCTCTCTCGCGATCAACCATTAACTGCCGCATGTCAGGGTGGGCGCGCTTTTATCCAGTGTCCGGAACGCACTCAACGTTACAGACGCCAAGCCGCTTATAGTTGGCCGATGCGCCATAGCTTTCGCTCTCTAACCAAAGAGCGTCCGCGATCAGATGACCACCCCGTGCAAAGTCGAAGTATTTTAATCAGACAAGTTCAGATGCCTAGGAGGCAGACATAAAGGCAAGTTTATGCCTGACATAGTGTGGGCCCCCTTTCTCCCCCCTCCTTCCCACACACATCCTTCAACAGCAGTTAGTAATGTCGTTTTTCTGCAATTTTTCTTGTAATAATCACCCCCATAAGGGTGCACATCAAGACAAAATAGAGGACAGGACTAATTCATATCACGAAGAAATACACAACTGTAAAGAAAATTGACATTTGTGTACTGAAAATTCAGGAAAAGTGAAAAGACAACTGCAGAAAATAGCACACAGTGGCTACCACGTGCCTCGCGCTAGCTTTCCCAGTGAGAAAGAAGTGCCTCATGTCTCGTGGCACGTGCACGGGCGTCCAAATTTTTCTGCAGCTGCGTCTGTGCTCGACTCCTGCAGCGCACTTTCTTGTCTCGGTGGCCGGCACCTCCTAGGATTTGGCAAAGACGTGCTTTAGAGGTGAGACAATCATTTTTCTTAGCGACGTGTGCACGACGTTAGCAGGACACTGTCGCGCCTGTTTTCCAGCTCTGGCGTTAGAGAAGCGAGCCAGACGGGGAACCCGACGCCGTTGCCCAAGCATAAAGCGGGTTTATTCGGGCAACGCGAAGCACAGGTACATAGTAGTGTGATGCTATGCGTTGCCTTTTATTTCAGGGTTTATTCCAAGGATATTTACAAATCACAGGATGGCTACCAGAAGGCGTGAGGTTGACGTTGTGCTGTGCGCCCTGGCCTTCCTCTGCTGGCTGCCCCGCGCGGCTGGCTTCAAGGACTGGTACTTCGGCATTCCGAAGGTGGGTTTAAAGACAGTCTTCTAGAAGCTCCTAGGAGAATTATCCTCGAAGTAGCCACCTTCGATGCAATTAGGTTCAATGGCTGCATGTCGTTTTGATCTGATTCGGTGGGTCACCAGTGAACCCTAGCGGATCAAGAGCACCTCTTTAGGATGACCTATTTTTGGCTTCTAATTGTGTTCTTTTCCTCCTCCTTAATTCCTGACCCTTAACATTAAGCATGCTGGCAGTCTGCTTTGAGTAAATTCGTTTTCTTGTCGTCGCTGTCGTTACGTTTTGTTTGCAATTCGCAACCGCGTTCACGTGTAATGCTGGACCGAATCGAAGCACCAGCAAATGAAGTTACTGATGACACTAAAATGAAGTGAACACCGAGACATTTAATAGTGATACACGCGTGGGGCGCCTTCTCCGAAGCAAAGGGAGTTGGCGTTGTGTTGTCGAAATGAGAAAAGGACGCTGGAAACACTGGGCAGCGGAGAGAAGAAATGTTGGCACACCGTTCGATGCGCTGCTTTTTGCTGTGGTGTCGCTTTTATTTGTCGCATAAATTCACTTTGTAAAGGGGGTTCTGGCTCAGTTGAATACAGGTCACGTGCGGCGTCCGACAACAGTCCTCGCCACGCGTTCGGTCAGGAAGCGAGCTACAGACCTACGGGTAGTCGTCTTCTTCCACCACCCAAAACTGAGCACGGCTGCCACGATACCACTTAAATTTGATGTTTTTATTATGAAAGAAATACTACGCCAGGTCTAAGCGCTCGTCGCGTGGTCCGTGGACCCCCCTTTGCCGTTGCCTAGCAACCGCTCCAGCTGCGCTACAACAGATGGCGCCGTGCCTAGCAAACCGAGTTACCCGAGCTTACCCGAGTTACTCGGCTTAGCTCGAGTAAGGTCGGAAGATCGTCGCGCCAGCTGCGCGAGAGCTTGCTTGGGAAGAGAACATGGTTCGAACAAAGCCTACGGGTGGCTGTTGTAGAAACAGCCACCTACCAGTGCAGTGGAAAATCTCTTAACCGCTGCGCCACTGCGCTGGTAGTGGTATGATGACTCAACGCCATCTATGAATGTTAAATAGAGAATGAAAAATTCTGCATACACGTGCATTCACCCTCTGCTCGTATCGCGTCGTGCTCTTAAGGCGGAGCTTATCTGCCCCCTCCAGTTGAAGAATGAACCCCTGCTTTCGCACGTGTTCTCGGTTTAACTGCATTAAACCCGCACCAATTCTTTCTCTTTTGTAAATACAACCTGTATGAGTCAAAGTCCTCTGCTATAAAGGTCATCAGCCGTAACTAAACTGCAGCCTTCGTCTGCTCCGCTAAAAGAATTGTCAAGGCAATCTTGAGCCACGAGGAATCCCTCTGGGTGCTATTGATAATGTAGCCGGCCAAATCTTTAGCTGGCGTGCGTGACGGCCGCTTTTTTCATGCTCCTGCGCTTTGGGGTGAAGAAACTTGCGGAAAGCTCAATATTAAGCACAGGCGTAGTAAGCCCGTGCTTAACTTTGATATTTTCGAAAGTTTGCTCCGTCATAAGCTACAGGAGCACGGAACATGCGGCCTTCACGCACGCCAGCTAAAGATTTGAAAGATTTGGCCGGATGTACATCAAGTAGTCGTTTAGTGTCAGTAAAGATGAGAAAGCGGGTGATTACAATCCAAACATTCCGGACATCAATACCAAGCGCCATCTTCCGCCACGAGCACAACGAAAGCCGCCTAATTCAGTGGGGACATTTTTTCAGCTGTAATTATGAACAAACCGTATACAAAGCGCGACAAAATGCTCGTCGAACATGTTGGTCATCCCAACTTACTCTTCCTACTTACTACCAATTCTGACTTTGAAAACGGCTCCTGCGCTCGCGCCAACAACTCCTGACTAGCATCGAAATTCGTTAAGGTGTATTGATTGGTAAAAATTCCAGAGGCAGTTTTAAACATTGTGCATACATCGGGGCATGGGGTGTTAGCCGCGCAAGCTAAAGGCGTCTATCGATAATTTCTGGGCATCTTCAGGACCGTATTATAGTGGGTGTTATCAGTGAGACTTTTATTCTAATTTAGAAAGCATTATGGCATCCCGTAAACGAGGCTTATTTTCACTCCGGTCGCAGATACCGGACTTCCGCATGATGGCGGTCAAGCCTCTCGCCTCGGTGCGGGACTCCGTGCTGTACACGTGTTCAGCCGCCTCCGAGGACGCAGAACCGCTCGACATCCGCTTCCTGATCAACTTCCGCAACCTGACCGACTTCTGCAAGGACGACCTCAAGTGCAAGGCGCCTCCCATCACGCGCTCGCGCACCAACGTCGTCAGGCCGCCTCTGGTCATCTACGACTCGCAGGTATGCAGAGTCGCTGTTAGTATGCGGCCTATGCCACACGAGGTGCGTTCAAGGCCCTCCTGAAAGTCCCCAGGTTTTAATAAAGCGACAGAATGTGACAGTAAAGCCAGTTTTCGTTTTGAAGAGAAAGCTTCAGTACGGGACCTCGGGCTTTCTTTGCGGCGCTTGCGGTTTTAACCTTCATTTGACCTTCAGATAAAGCAAAAGAAAGGAAGTGCATAACTGGCCCCCTGGGATGGTGGACACCTTAGTCGCGATTTAAGCTACGAAACCCCGCCCCATCCGTATACGAGGCAGGTCCTCAAACGACTAGGCGACTGCTGCCATATAGGATTACATTACGATGTACCTGGAGTGGCGGATGAAGTGGCGGGGAATCTTTCGAATGAAATTATCTCAGCATCAAAATTGTTGTTTTAATTGCGGACACCTATCAAAATATCGGACATGAGCCATGGAATCGATTTTTATCCAGAAAAAATTCAGATGGAGTTGTCCTGTGCGTCCGTTTTAGTTCTTCCTCTTTGGTGGCGCAGCTGGAGTTCAGCTCGACGGTGCCTGTGGAGGGGACTGTGTCGTGCTCATTCGAGAACAAGAAGCGCGACGTGCTGGCCAACCTGTACGGCTTCTTCAACATCAGCCAGCGCCTCCTGCCGGTCAACGTGGACGCCTCGCTGCTATGTGTTCTCCAGCAGGGATGCCGCCTCGAAGAGAAGCACTGCCTCGGCCTCAACCACGCCAAGTACGTAGGCTGCTCTGCCTCCTGGCATTCTGCTTTCTACTAGCGCGATTCGATAGCACACAAGACTGCGACCCTCTCAGGTGCCACTCTTTATCCTGATTGAAGGCGAACATTGTTTCCAACCGTGCCCCGCTTTCTGCACATTCAGCAACTGGCGCCATCTGTTGGCCGCCATTAGTCAAAACCGCGCGACTCAAAGGGTATGTTTTAAACTTGCAATCTTGAGAAAACTACACAGCCCGAGAGGTTTTGAGAGAACACGCTAGGAAGCTGAATACAACCCTAAATGTTCACATAAAACCTCGTTGATAGCTCAAAGCTGAACGCGATTTAGCAGGTCTCGCGTCGCACAGCCAGCCCTAACAGATTTCTGGCAGGGTATCGTTGCTCCACCAGTCCGACAGTTGCTCTGCTAGCCCTCACAGAAGACTCTGTTATACCACGGAGAGTCCTCTCATCTGTGCGTGGAACTAACCGCGCACAAAAAGTCACGCACAAACCGCTCAACATCCTTTGAATAAGGAGACCATTATTCTGCAACGCATACAACTTGGATGATGGTGATGGTGGCATTTACTTCCAGTTGCAGCCAGTGCCAGCCGGGCATGGGGTTCGACAGCTTCTACCACCTGTGCTTCGACCCTCGCCAGATCGGCCAGTCGTGCGTGTTCAAGCACCAGTGCACGCAGTCCGACCCTCGCTCCCTGTGCCAGGACAGGAAGTGCCAGTGCAGGGCACGCCACGAGCTCAAGGGCGAGGGATGCCGGCCCCTGGTCGGCCTCGGCTACCTCTGCGGGCCCACCACCTACTGCTCTACGCCGCTGGCATCCTGCGAGGAGCACGCCTGCGTCTGCCCAAAGGTAACAACGCATGACGTGTCGCCCATCTTTAGCTTGTCTCTCAGCATGGTCCCCTGATAGCATTGCTGATCGTGAAGACAGGACAGACCATTACCAGAGTAATCGTTGGCTAGATGGTGGCAGATTCTTGAAGAGACAGACAGATTAGTGTGTTGAAAATGTGCAAAAAAGCAAGTTAATAAAGTTGAGCGGATGGCAAATTCCATTTTTTTTTTGTAAAGAACAAATGCGAAGCTTAGGCGCAAGTTCTTTTCTGTTCCCTTTGCTATGTCTTCTAAAGCCAAGAAGGACGAAGTCTCTACTGACCTGCGAGTGATGTATATATATATATATATAAGTAGCACCGATCTCTCTTGAGATAGACTTGACTGGGCCCCGTCGTCGACGCGGCACGAAGGCGCGGCAACTCTGTGCGGCTTATCATGTATTCCCTTAGAGTTATCCAGTGGTTTCATCACCGGAACGGCTGTGCCAAAAAAAAAAAAGCTAATAAGGAAGGTGTAAGCAGAGATGGAGCAACGATAGAACTGATAAGGGCATGGGTGGGCATGATGGCGAAGCCCGCATGTATATGTAGAGTTGTTAAGGCGTGCATCAACATCACATTATAAGTCGAGTGATACTGCGGCGCTCTTTCGGTAAGGTTATCAGACTTATAGCGGGGAGCACCACAGGGTGTTCAAATTTAGGAAAATGAGCAACCTGTGCAAGATAGCGACAGGTACATCATACTGTTTTGTTCTTTGCTGCCCAAGAGTCACGAGGTATCGCAGGGGGGACGCATAGCTGACTGGCCGTTTCCCAACATCTTCCAGGATCACAAGGCGGAAAACGGGACTTGCGTGTCCACTGCGGCCATCAAGCTCAAGGACATGCTGGTCATCCTCACCTCAACAGTCATCGTCTTCACGGCCTTCACGTCCCTGGTGTGCATCCTCCTGCGCGACCAGCGACCGGAGGACGAGGAGGGCAACCGGTCCAGATATTCCCTCAACTCCATCAGATAGACGTCATCGCCTCTGTCGTCATTAACATCGCTCACTACATATTCAACCTTGGCATTAACAGTTTCGGATCATCCCATTGTATAGACTGCGCCGTAATCGCGCCAATATTCTGCATGTAATACACATGGCTTTGTGGGAACAAATTTTGCCACAGCTAAACCGTATATGTCAAAAGCTCATAGGGATAAATATTCCTTTCCAGCATTCGGCGGAGCGCGAACTTTTATTCTGCGCACGCTCGAAAATACAAGAATATTTGTGAGAACAGCTGAGAGCACAATTTAAAATGACCGTTCCCTTTGTTACTGCGGCGCGATGGGTAGCGCTGTCTTTCTTTTAATGCGTAAGACAGCGTTTCAAATTCGCTCTTTACTGATACTTTTCCTGCCGGTTTTTTAATGAAGCTTTTACAGCACGGCAGTCACTTATTAACCCCAGCGAGGGCTTTCTATTTTAGTTTTCATATTTTTGAGCCATAATCGCGGTTTGAGCCATTCAAATGAAATCATCACTCGACTATTTTTTTATTCCCCTGACCAGCAATTAGCCGCAAGCAAGTCATCTACCAGATCCGCGAGATGTGCTCTACCTTGAAGGTTGCAAATTGAAATGGTTTGGAGTAAAATTTACCCTTCAAGGAGCTCTCAGACTGGCTGGGTGCCGAAACTAGGTTAGTGCACTGCACTGTTGAGCATGCGCAGAACAGTACATCACATGTCTGCGAATGTCCGGTTCCCCATTCAGCGCTGGTTTTCCCATACCTCTTCTGCCTCCTCCTATTTAGCAGCAGATAACCTAGATTGAGCTTTCCTCCAACTACCGCATCATACATCTGTCTATAAGTGCCTACATATGCCATCAGGATAACAAAGGCGCATGCTTAGATCATGCCTGAAACACGGGTCAATTGTGTATTTGCAAGGAAGTGCATCTGAAATTAGCATATGGAAGTGAACAGCTGGCCAGTGCGACTTATTTTACCCGTATGCAATAGACCTGACTACTAGCCTGCAACTGCTCACAGCGGCTGTCATGCTGAACGGACTTCGCTACACAATTTGTGGGAGCCGGCACGTTAATAAAGAAAAGCGCTAATACGACAACGACATTCCTGAATACTCTTTCTGCCGCCCAGAACTTCTTCAGAAAACTGCACGGAGCAGCTCACTCAACCACCCCTCGCAGGCAGCTGCGGTTGATATAGTGACCATGCGACGGTTGATGTCTGAGGAGCCTTGGACTGGCGACTGTTTTACAGTTTGGGTGTTACTGCCTTTTCCTTTCTCTGAATAAAGTTCCTTACTGCTAGCTGCGACCCAATGCTGCGGTCATGCTGATTTATTGTGACTATAAGAAGCAGTAAGGCTCTATTACTAAACCGAATAGAGCCTTACTGCTTCTTATAGTCACTGGCAGACCTCGGTATGCTTTGAGAGATCATTTTTAATAATCTGCGATCAGACTCAGAAAAAGGGTTGCTAAAGCAATGCTTGCTTCCATTATGAAAGGGAAGTAGAAAGCCAAGCCAGCCGGTTTATTTTTTTACTTTCAAGTACGTTTGCAATGCCTAAACGGCGAGTGGGTGTAAAGCATACGTTCTCCTCTAACAGAGAACTTTAATCCAGAATGATTAATCGCTCCAAAAGATCTGGTCAGTGGTTTGGTCCATGGGGCTTACGACTGCGCCCCCACATTAAAAAAAGTCGACATTACTTGAGGATATGGTGAAAAAGAAGAAGAAGAAGAAGAAGCGCAAAACAGCTTCCGAACCCTATGCTTGTTTATGTTTATTGGGGTTAAACATCCAAATGCGACTCTGGCTATGAGGCACGCCGTAGAGAGGGGCTCCAGAAATTTCGACCACCTGGGGTTCTTTAACGTGCACTGACATCGCACAATACACGAGCCTCTAGAATTTCACCTCCATCGAAATTCAACCGCCGTGGTCGGTATCGAACCCGCGGGTTCGGGTCAGCAACCCAGCGCCATTACCACTGAGCCACTGCGGATGGTGTGTTCATAACTTCCCTCGACTATGAATTCCAGTGCTCTGACTGACGGCTTTGGTCTTGTCATGTGAAGCGTATTGAAAACGCTCCCGCCGATTGGAATTCCTTAATGCGCCTACAACAACATGCACATTTTTTTTCTAATTTCGATTTCATGAGCAGGACAATCACTTTTAGGTCCACATCATGGGCTAAAGTACTCAGCTGAATGGTTTGGATTGCGACAGAACAGTTTAAAGCTAAGTAAACCACGAGACAACGAAGATGCAGAATTTATTTTTTGCTAGCGGATATTTTTTGCGGATATTTCGTGCGTCAATCCGGACAAAACAAGGTATGAACAAAAAGCCGACACGTCACCAAATTTAATCAACTGGGAACGAAGGCTTTGACGACAGAGCGGCTCTCGCCTTCTCAAGACGAGCCATGTTGACCACGTAGCTGACGTACATGGTGACCATCAAAACGACGCAAATTGCCGCCATAACTATGAACAGCCAAGTGAGGTTCGTAGGTCTTTCCGCGGGCGTCGTAGATTCCTCACTGACAGGCGTTGTATCCCATATGGACCACTGCCGGTTAGCCAAGTTCTTCTCAGGTTGTGCTGGTAACATCTCTCTTTTGAAGTTGATATTATTACGGGCGGGATTCCTAATTATGTCGCTCAGGCTCAACTTCGATGCGCCGGGATTTAGTGGAGGTCCGTAGTTTGAAGTCAGTAACGACAAAATATTTCCGCCGGTAAAATCTTCTCCGAAGACACTGGCCATGTATGGCAGATCGCTGTGCTCCGGAGGTCTTGGTCGCTCTCGGACGGGTTCAGATTTCTCAACGGACGGCTCGGTGGTTTCGGAAAAAGCAGTATGCTGTAGATCCAAACCAGGTAGAGTGCCTCCGAACCAACCTTTGTCCTTGAAGTCACGGCTGGTGACTGGTCGGTTCCTCGGAGCCACACCACGGTGGCTTACCGCGCCTTGCTGATCAGTTCCGATGGTCTTTGTGGTCTTGAAGGTCTCCGTCGCACGAAGTGCTGTTACCTCGTTCAAGCGGGCACCGGGTATTTCTCGGACAGGTTCAACTTTCACCGCAGGCTCACTGACTTCCTCGAAGGTAGCTATCAACGGCGTCGGTACGATGGACTGCAGAATTTCTCGTTTTGGTTGTAGGGCGGGCGTTACGGTGGCCGTGCTCTTCCGGACGTTCAGTCGAGCAGCGTCCAGTGTTCCTGGAACGTCTCGCTGAAAGTCGGAGGCGAACAATAAATTATGCATGCTGGACGAGGTGCAAGGGCGGTCACTTCTTCTTTGTCTACGAAAGTAACGTTTCAGAGGAAGCTGGACAGAGCTCCATGATGTGTGCGCTTACAGGACACCACACTACGTAGATGACCTGACCGTTAAGGGACACGAAAACAGCTGAGCTAAACAAAATGATCGACGCGTTATTTTGTTGATCTCAGTTTGTAAAGAACTAGCAGATGACGTCTGCTCTAAAAGGCTACGAGGAGGAAATTGACGCTGTATATTTCCTACTTCGCTGGCAATATTAGATAAAACCATATAGGGCGACCATTTTGGCCATTCTGACGACTTGTATGGCCTCGACGAAATGAGTATCCAGGGGCACGAAAAGGGGTGTAGAGGAAGACTGTTCTAAATACTTTCCAGTGAGGTCTGGTGGAATAGCCAATACACTGCTAAAGAAAACATTCCTGGTTCCTTGCTGCAACCTGCTAAGGAATGGCGGCGACAGCCGAGACCTCGCACGCGCTGATGCACACATAGAATACAGATTCACACCTCCCAAACCCGTGCAGTCGGGGAAAGAAGTCTCTTACCACGGGCTGCGTAAAGAAGGGCGATAGCTCTATTATTAGCCTGGGGGGTTTCTCGTCCTAATGCAACTCAGGCTGTGAGGGAAGACGTAGAGAAGGGCTCCGGAAATTTCGAACACCAGGGATTCTTTAACGTGCGCTGACATCGCACAGTTCACGGGCATCTAGAATATCATCTCCATCGAAATTCGACCGCTGCGGCCTGCACGGAACCCGCGCCTTTTGGGTCAGCAGTCGAGCGCCATAACCACTGAGTCATCACGGCGGCCAAAAAAGAATGCGTTAACCTGGTAAATATGGCTACGATTCCGAAAGAGATCATCAGTTTATAAAGAATAATTTGAGGAATAATGTAGGACACGACTGGCAGTCAAATTTCTTGTCAGGTTTCCTCAACGGCTCAGAAAAAAGTGACTACGTTATTAAAGAAGCAGTGTACCTTTGAGCGATTGGAATAGTGGCATGGACCGTATGTCGCCTAGATTCATTGCTTCCGTTAGTAGTGCAACTCCGTCGTGGTAGGTTGTTTTCAGGCCAAACTGGCGCTAATATTTTTTGTCTTAGACAGTGATTGCCTTAAATATGTTTATTGTACTTCTTTAATTGGCTCGCCTTACATGCTTGACGATGATCATGTTTCCTTGTGAGCGTTAACGTATCCGGTAACCTTACCATGTGTACTTACGTAAATAATTTGTTTTTTTTTTTCTAAACAGAAGCAAGTGCAGAGAGAGGCAAATTGCGCAGAAAGGTTAGCACATTTGTTGGAGCACTTGTTGGTCCGACTTAAGGCAGGAAGATTAACTAATTTCAGGGGGAGGAAAGCGCCAGCCATTACCAACACTGCTAATTCGAGGACTCTCCCCACACTTAGCGCACGGATACAGAAATAGGTGATTCTAAAAGAAGGAAAATCTCCGGTCTCTCTCTCTATCCGTTTGAAATTTCAAACCGCGCCGTCGTTGGCCGTAGCGCAGTTGGAAGCGGCGCACATCCTTGACGTGCCACTTTGGCGTCGTGTCCCTTCCTGTGTTCGTAGTTTCAGCCCAGCGACATCTTTGGAAGTGTTTCGTTTGGTGTTCGTGACCTTCGAAACTCGCCCCTCTCTCACGACTCCCCGCCTTTATTTCATGGCCTGCGTCGATCGACGGTGTGGCATTGCGAATCATCTCGAGTGTCACCCTGTAATGTTACAAGCCGCGTTTACGCCTCTCGTTCTCAAAACGTGTTCTTTCCCTCAAAAAGTTAGCTGGAGTCTACTTTTGTCGTAGCCATGTAAACGCGACAACTTTCGAGTACAGTAGCTGTGGTGGTTACCTCTGTGCTTGCGACCTTCGCTTGCAGTGGCACTCGCTCATTGCCTACGTGAGATGACCAAAATGCACGCTGCCCCGCTCAGCCTTCAACAGCCAGGCTTCAGCGAAGTGTGGCATTTCGCTCCGGATGGCGCCATCTCCGCTTCGTCTCTTCGGGAACTATTGCGCGGAGACGGAGACAGTGAGCCGCAACAGAGATGGCAGGGTGGGGTGCGGAGTCTCAGCAGTGGTGTTTCGCGTCATCTGCCACTTCGCTTCTTTGTGCGGTCGTGTAAGAGGCAGTGGTCCTTTAGAGAGCACCGCCATGCACTGGTGCGTTTCAAAAAAAAATGTGGCAGTGGAACTGAGCCAGGTTCACCTCACCACTTACGGTCACATCAGCATACTCAATCACGTGCGACAGGGTAAGACGCCTTTCTTCCCGCTACGATTAAGTGAGAAATGTCGAGGTGGGGCGACTGAATCGCGATTGTGACGTGCTCCCCAATACCTCGGGAAGCAGCACTCTACCACCAACCGTTCCATTCGCAATCGGCGACGTTGCCGAATTTGCGCTCCTGGCGCCTGAAATTCCCCAGTACCTCGGGGAGCTATTCACTGCCAGCAAGCATTCCATTCTGTGTCTTCGGCAAAGGCACACTTCTATAAGCTGCATTTCCCCAGTACCTCGGAGAACTGCCCTCTGCCACTGACCATTCTATTCCATTCTTTTCCGCGACGTCAGCGAAGGTCGACTCTTGTTACCTGCACCGTCCGACCACGCTCCACACTTTGGGGTGCCTGCGCTTTCTCGCAGCAAAGCAGGCCTGCACGATGTGTGCACTCCAACCCAAAGGCGCAACGTGGGACGTGGAGGCACTGAAGAGATCTAACGTAAACGCACGTTTCGTCTGCACGCGACGCTTCCGCCGCATTCAGGCACTTTCTGTCACCTTTTTTGACACCTTCGCCGCTCCTCCGTGCGAAGGAAGGCGTTAATTGCTACTGCCTCGCCGAGTATCTACGGTCCGCTCAGGCAGGCCAACCTGGACAGCATTTGCCACCGGCAGCTGGGCCACCTCCCATCTACATATGCACCTCCAATGAGCCTGTCATGTATCTGGTAGCAGGAAGGGGCGCAGAGTGACCTTATATATGAGCACGTTTAAACGTTCAGAAGGCGTGCTAAAGGGGCCGCCGTATTCGCACACTCCTTCCCTTTCTTCCAATTGTAAACCTTAGGAAAACGGTGCTGGGTGCTGAGTGTGGCCTGAATAACCCAGGCTATGCTCCGGGGTAACATTTCAATCAAAGCCAATATTTATCATACAGTCTTTCTTAAGGAAGTTCAGATGGGGACCCAATGGTGTTGTCTTCTTTTGCCCTTTGAAATTGGCACGTACCCACACTACTGGTGCTGTATTGTGGTTGAGCTTACGAAAGATGGCACATAGAGGTCCTGACTCTTCGTTCACTGGTTTCATCTCCTTCTTCTTTCAATTCGTTCAATCGGCCTGAGACGGGACGCGAGTCAGCACCAGCAACAAGAATATGCCCACCTCCTTTCGACGCCCGTTGCGGCACAGCGCTAGGCGCGCGTACGCCTAGGAAGTCTTGATCGTGTTACACCTCAAGTTCTGCCACGATGCCGGAGGCGCACGAGCAGGCCTCGTGATATTTAGGGGGCATGTAACAGCGCCGCGTAAATCCTCTTTCGCATGCAAGAGCAAACGCTAGTGGTTCCTGCCGACGATGCGCAAAAACTTGTTTTGAACCGCCCGGGTGGCTGGAGAGGCCAGAGCGACGTTATTACACGTTGGAAATGTGCAACGGGACACGCCTTTCAGTCGATAAATTCGCACTGTCGCTTGCATATGAACCAGGCTTAAGTTACCGTCAGTGCGTAATGCGCGGTCTGGCAATACAGTGACCTTGGCGCCATCCATCAGGACGGCCAGAATCCAGGTCTGCTCGCGCGGGCCGCGGCATATAAAATTACGGAGGGCACTTAAGACAACTTACGTGCTGTGAATGCGAAATCATGGATGCTCGCATTTGGGCTTTGGCGACGGCGTCCTACTCGAATGCTGTGGCCAGCGAAGCTGATCTGTCCGCACCGCCCGAATGGAAGTTGATGAAGAGCGCTTCTGCGGAGTGACACGCACTCCCCTTAGTCACATTTTTGATACCACCTCAAGTGTGTTCATTGCGACTTGTTTGGGTGCCTGGGCACAGAGGAGTTTGTTCAAATGGGGTTGCCGATATATTGGCGAAGGTATATCTTCAAGGCCCAGTCATGTAGGTATCTGCTATTCAAAGAATCTGCAGCCTTATCACTGAATTCCTCTCCCTACAGCCAGATTCTGCCCTTCCCGTGGTGCAGTGAAGAATGGCGACCGCGCAAGCTTGAGGTTTCTTTCTGCGTCTACGCTGTCGCTTGCCTGAATTAAGCTACTACCTCCACAGCTGTGCTCTGGCGGTCTCCCTATTGTGCCCGCGTAGCGCTGAACCCGAAACTATAGATTATTTCTTGTTGCCCCGCGAACGCTTCTCTTTACGAAGCCGCCTGTTTTAACACCCATTACGACATCTGCGTATACGTTTGCATGTTAGGGTTGTTCAGTCTTTTGTTTTTTCTGCCCTTGGGCATTGCAGCAGGAATGTTCTCTCCGCCATTAAAAGTTTCATTTTAGACTCGAAACGGCTTCCGCCCTAACCTCTCTCTGAATTGTTATCTTTTGGCTACTGATGTTCCAATTTCACCCGTAATAAAGACATCCTAAGCACTACACGAATACCCTCGTTCTGATTTTCAGCCACCAATCTCACAGTTCCTTGATTGATCGCGGTTCATTCCCCGAAGCTGTATTCCTCTTCTTTCCTTGTTTGCACACATTTCTGAGCACCTGTCACTCACCGCCTGTCTTAGCCAATCCCCCACAGTGGGCACGTGCCAGCATTAACGTCCCAAGCCGTACAGGCAATCGGCCCGATATGTCAAACGTATTCGCAAAGGTCAGTCCTACAAATGACCAGAGTCAGACTGACATCATACATTTGCAGTATTGGTCCGAATACCTGCGTTTCTTGGGGTTCTGAGGAGAACAACTACAACAACTTGCATTTTAGCGCCTGCGGCGTGCGCTGCGGTGATGGTGTACTACTTAAATGCAGGGCCCTGTAAATTTGATCTTCGTCCCGTTCTGTGTCAGAAAGCCACTACAGAGGAACGTTGATTAAGGAAAATCATTGTTATTTCTATCCTGATGATGCAGAGGTCACGTGTGCTTACGGACCGTCTGGCGCGGGCAACAACGCCAGATTTTTCGCCGGGTGAGCCCTGTAACGCTTTCGCACCATTAAGAGTGGAGGACCCAGTACGTGAATCATCGCAGAAGGCTTCAATGCAGAAGACAACAACAGTGTGATTGCACTTTTTTACTTTTTTTCCTACAAAATACACTTACCGCTGATTTTGAACTTTTGCATGAACACAGTGTCAGTCCGCAGCCATAACCCGCTTCAGGGAGTAGCTGCCCCATATTCAAGTTTGCAACTCAAAAAGGAAAAAAAAAACGTTTTTGGATTAGAGGAAGACCACTTAGATGACAGCGCACCCCTACAGTGCTTCGCCTACACTATTCACCTGTGAACGCATAAGCGGCTACGTGGTGGCGCTTCACGACAACCGATGGAATCAATGGTCATGACGCCTGGTGGATGCAGCCCAAGGAGCACAGGTAATCGGCCCAACATTGCAAATAGATGGTTTCACTCGGGTCCTCTGTAGGACCAGCCGTTGCGAATACCTTTCCAATATTCGGCCGATCACCTGTGCTGGTTGGGAAGGTGTCTATAGGACGCTGTGCTGCGGAGCTGGAAAGCACAGCTCTTTGGTTACCAGTTGCGAAGCTTTCCGCAGGGTCCAGACATCAAATAACTGCTTTCTCAGGTGGCCAAAATCCAGTTGCTTACGGACTGTCACGTCACACGACGCCAATAACGTAAAATCTCTGCAAGTTGTAAACAACTAAATTTTAAAAAGCGCGCATCCACGTAGCTGCAAAATTGTAACAGATGCATTAACAAAAAAGGACAAAACGACGACAGAAATACCCGCCGGTGGTACAATCACGGACCCCATTCGCATGTGGTGTCGGGCGATCCCGCCAAGCTCGGTAATCTCTCCGTTCGTTTTTAACCTGGCGCTCGCAGCATTACCGAAACAACTCGAGGTCATCCCAGATCTCAGATATACCTTCTATCCCGACGATATAACCGTCTGGTTAACTCTAGGAACTGATGGGAAGATAGAGAAAACCCTCAAAGTGCAGCCGATACCATAGAAGCCTAGGTCGAAATTACAGGGCTGCAATGCATGTTCTCATTCCAAATCGGAGCTGCTAATTGAAAGAGCCATTCCGACGAGGACAGAAATGCAACCTCCCGGCAGCCAACATAAACATACAAGCACAAGGCAAACTGATTAGTGAATTCCGTTCGGATCGTTGGACTTATCATCCAAGAGAACCGCAAAAACACGAAAACCATGCAAAAGCTAATCGTCTCCGTATAATAGACCATTAGACTGATCCGAAGCACAGCAAAAACCAGAAGAGGCTTTAATGAAAATGATATATGCCGATTGGTGCGAGCCTTTGGCATCCGTAGGATGACCTTTGCACTCCCCTATCTCATATTAAACAACTACGGGAAGCTAAAAATCGAAGGACTCATAAGGTGGGCCTATAAGGTAGCCCTAGGTCTACCCATCAATACCTTCACCGACAAGGTAACTGCAACTCAGCCTGCACAATACGTTCGATGAGTTGACTGAGGCCCATAGGAGAATGGAAGAGCTCAGCCTCGATCGCACCAGTGCAGGTGGAGCGATCCTAGACAGGCTCGGAATAAACGTGGAACTGCTCACCGTGGGCACCTGCCAAATATTGTCCACCGTGCGAAAGTCAATCATGGTAAAACCATTACCCAAAAAACATGGGCCCCGTTCACCACGAAGGAAGACGCAAGGCCAGAGCACAAGCCCTAGCCAAAAACTCCAGAGCCGACCGAACGTAATCTACGTAGACGCGACCGCTTACCCAACACCCGAGAAAGCGTACGCGATAGCCACAGTGACCGAAGAAGACCAACTCGTGGAAAACGCGACGGTGCGAACAAACTCCTCAGTAGCCAAAAAGAGCGGCAATTTCCTTGTCGTTGACAGACCCGCGAGCGGAAGTGATTGTCAGCGATTCAAAAGCAGCCACTGGAAATTTCGCCAAGAGCAGAATGTCTCCCATCTGTTTGGGAAATCTCAAGAATTACCCGAAATACAGGAAAGACGTGGAACTGGTTTGTATAACGGCTCACTCGTCAAACCAAGGAAATGAGGCCGCCCACATCAAAGCTCGAGGATCTGTCGGCCGAGTTGGAGATGCTAACTCGGACGTCGGATTGACAGGAGACGGCCTTAATATCTATCGTGAAATCTCGCAGCATCATAGAAACTTGGAAGCAGAAACTGCATCCCAGCTCACACCTGGTCTTCACTAGATCAGCCAACAATTTAAGTGCGAAAGGACTACTTCCCAAGGTGACAGCAGCTCAAGGATATGTGTGGTAGTCGGCCTTGAGGGTGACCTTGGGTAAACAATAAATAAAAAAAAATATTTCCGCGACTGGAAATCGAATCGCCGGCAGCACAAACTTATGACCTTCGCCGGCCAGTGCAAGAGAGCAACAAGGCTATCGCCGCAGATTATCAAACCTCGAGTTAAAC
This sequence comes from Amblyomma mixtum, assembly GCF_055824585.1. Taxonomy (NCBI): domain Eukaryota; kingdom Metazoa; phylum Arthropoda; class Arachnida; order Ixodida; family Ixodidae; genus Amblyomma; species Amblyomma mixtum. Next base: position 8,133,372 of record NC_143019.1, read on the forward strand.
TGAACGCACTCTCACACTGCGTGCTATACATTGTCTTCTTCACCATCGAATAGAACTGTGGAACTAATATTCGCGCCTTTATAAATGTGGTACTAGTGAAAGAGATGCGCGCTGCATGCGTTGGCTTGGAAAACGTTGTGGCAGAAACGCGGCACAAGAGCAATACACGTTGGTGTCGACAACACTGCAGTAGAAACGTGGCACTGAAGCACATATAGGGGCTTCGCCTAGGTCTTTACACAATTTTTAAAAATCGGCTTTCTTGAGGTGGCAGGGCGTTTCCTTCGGCATAGCATTGTCAGTAGTTTAGTACATCACAACAGAGCTAAGACGTACTAACAAGAAGGCTGGTTAACTAGTATTGAATATTTTACTTTTTAACTATTGCTGTTAGGCTTCTTAATTATTAAGATGCGTATAGACCACAGCAAGTAATATCCATATCAGTTTTAGAATTTAGAAAACGCGGTTACCCTCGGCACTGTGGCCCAACAAATTTTGGCTCAGTCACTCCAAAATACATGTTCTTTCGAGAAGATTGTATTCAAAGCAACCTTTCCAGTGCATTAACTCGTTGAAACAGCAAAAACTTGGTGGGTCACAGCACCCAGTGTAAGCGTGCTTTCGAAATTCTTAACGCTTATATGAATATTACTGACGGTGTGCTGCACACATCTGAATAATTAAGTAGCCAAACAGTAATAGTTAAAAAGTTATGTATTCTATATTAGTTAACCATCGTGCTAGTCAGCAAGGCTTAGCAGTATTCTGATGTATTACCCCGCTCACAATGCTGCGTCTCAAAAAGCGCTCTTATAACTCACAAAGCACATTTTTAAAAACTGTGTAAACTCTTCGGTAAACGCTCTGTATATAGGCCGCCTCAATAGAGTGAGTAAATTGGTATTGGAAATGAAAAAGACGCCCATAACTTGCTTATAACTGTGCTTTCGCTCGATATTTCTTGCTAAGCAAATCTAAACCACAAGCCAACTATTTTACTTCTTGAAACATCGTTTCCACCTCTCTACTGCATGCGCCCTTTGTCCTCTGAGGAAATAACAGTTCGAAATGAAAATTTACTGCACCTCTCGTCGCAAGCAAGCGGCTATCAGAAGAAGACGAGGTTCGTAATCGCGCAAGCTTGCCTGTGCCCAAGCTCTTTCAGACTCGGTCGCTCGAGCTGTCCAGTTTCTGCGACTCTAACGGCTATCTCGGCAATCCCCGCCTGCCGCCCTTCTAAGGACTCCGGTGCTGCTCTCTTTGGCCGAGCTGCACTTGTTACCCAGGCCGACGACAACCCACCGCTACCGGTCCCTGCACTTACCAGGCTGCCCTTGAGAGCGCATCAACGTCTACCTAGGCCCCAGTCGGGGCAACCACCGTTCCCAGGTGAGCGCCTTAGGGGCTATCGAAGCCGACTCCTGCCTTAAGGGGTGCCTAAGCGACCACGGCCTCCTGCTGCTGAGCTCGAGAACGCGTGTTCTATTCCCAGCCGTGTGTGTAACGCTTTTCTCGGGCGAACTTAAAGGAAGACGTGCTTCCTACCTCGGGGTATCTTCCTGAGAGGAAACCCAAAGCCATATTGCTTAAACGGATATTTTTCGCACGTGGAAGATCACTGCAATGCCCATTTTGGCGCGGTGTCAGCTGGCTGCATCTCAACCAGGAAAGAACATCATCTTTAAAACTGCGTACCGTAGCTAAGGTACTGAGCCCCTGGCGCCGCGTGGCGATATCCTACCTCGGCCATTGGTTCCAGCCTTACGGCGTTGAGTACAGCGCTCTTGTTCTACCACCGCGCTTTTGCACCTTCGCGTGTGGGTCTCAGCTTGTATTGAACTTCGCGCTTTCCTTCTGTCTTTTTCTTTTGCATTCTTGAGAGTTGCGTGGACCTGCCATTTCGAACCGAATGTGTGCGTGTGTGTCCAAGCCTGCCGTTTCTCAGACATGGTGCTTTTTGTGAGTTCTGTCCAGGCATACAGGCTCTCCGTCCCCGATTTGCAAAACTGACTACGTATCGTTTCTTGCCCGTATGGAGAAACTCGCAACATTCAACTGTGCTCGCCTAGTGCTCGACTGAGGCTAATCGTGCTGGCAGTCGCCGCCATACCACGGCCCCCGCTCCGCCTTAAGGGTATGACGCAGTATCTAATGGGTTAACCACATACAGGGTCTGTTCTGAAATTAGTAGGACTGGTTTTTTCCTGGGCGAACGGGTGGACGAGAGGTGGCCTGCGCGTGCGGGATCGTTGAAGGGGGATATTGGGAATGCTGGGGAAAATCGGCAATCGGCTCTCGGCCGTTGAAGAGAGGAGGTCGCTTGTACTGTGAACCCCTGTCGAAACGTCTCGTCACGCAGAATCATCGATCGTTTACTGGATCAGCGATACGCGATTAAATTTTGAGTAAATCTTGGTAAAACGGGCAAAGAGACTCACAACATGACTAAGGAGGCCTACGGTGAGGCTTCCATGGGTAGATCAGGTGTTTTTTGAGTGGCACAAGCTGTTCCGAGAAGGTAAGGAAAGAGTGGAGGAAGACGACCGCTCCAGACGCCCTTCGACCAGCAAGACCAACGAAAATGTGTATCGAGTGAAACGTTTACTTAACAGTGATCGTAGAATGAGTATCAGAATGATGGCTGATGACTTGAGCATTCCTCAAACCCAAGTTTTTGAGATCGTGATAGAAAACTTATCCATGAGGAAAGCGCGCGCGAAGTTGGTGCCGGGAGTGTTGTCAGAGGCGGAAAAGGCCAACCGGTAGGATCTTGTTCATGATGTGAATGAGGACCCAATTTTTTGCCCAGCACAAGGCGGCAACGCTGCCTCAGCCCCCCCCCCCCCCCCCCCCCCCCCCCTACAGCCTCGACTTGGCCCCGCCAGACTTTTTTCTATTCCCGAGAATAAAATCGACGCTCGAGGGGAAACATCACGGATCGGTACAGGTGGTTCAACAGGCCGTGACGAGGGAGCTAAACAGCATTCCGGTCCAGGTGTTCCTGGAGGCGTACGAAAACTGTGAAACTCATTGGCAGCAGCGTGTAGGTGCGGAAGGGTGCTACCTTGAAAAATTGTAATCGTTTGTACTATTCGCTTGAATATGTTTTGTTTAAAAAAATGAGTCCTACTACTTTCAGAACAGACCATGTATATGCAGAATTGTTCTTCTTCTGTTTAACATTGATAGAATCCTGGGAAACGTCATGCCACTCTTGACGCAGCGGCGCCGTGGTTTAGTGGCGAAATAGAGGCCTGGAATGGCATGTGCTGCCATCGGTCAATTTTTGCGATTCAGGCTAATCTTCCAGGCCAATCTCGCGCAACCAATCATTCATTTAATCGCCACCTGCCAGTGCCTTGGGGTGGCAGGTGCTGCCACCGGGGGACTTCTGCGATCCAGGCTGCTCTTCCGGAGGAACCTCGCGTGACCAATCATTTACTTAACTGCCAGCTGCCAGGTTGCATGAGGACGCCACACAAGCATACACACACATTGTTTTTGCTGAATGGGTCAAGTAAAGGTTACGCCTGAAAAGAAGTGACTGCACTCTGATGCAGTCTTTAAGCAGGGCTTTAAGTGATCGTTTCGGAGCCCGAATTTAGACATCGTTGTCAGCAGTGTCCCCAAACTACTTTCTTACTTCGATCTAGAATCTAGAATACAGAAAGCACACACGGCTGTCACTACTACAGTCGAGGCACAGATAGCAGCCACAGACATAACGAAATGCCGCTTATTACGAACGTTTCAATGCTTCTGTAAAAAAATATGCATAAAGACAATGACAATGAGTCTCAGTTGCAACGAATAACTGTACCCTCATAACTTGGTTATAGGTAACGAGGAGGCGTGGTAAATTCGGCCTCAAAGTAGAAGAGCTTGCGCTTCCAGCAAACGCGGAGACAGAGGAGCGTTTCTCACCCCCAAGGAACCGCAAATAAAAGAAAATAAAAAGGCGCCATTGGAAGTGTACGTAACCGACGGTGAAGAACTCGCCGATCGCCTACTAGGTCGGTCATTGCCAGCATTTGCACCGGCTTGTCGAAACATCCGAAGTGGAAGCAGCAGCAACCGCGCATGATCATGGATGAAGTTACAACAGCCATTGCAGATGTTGAGTGCCTTGCTGGCCACACTGCACGCAAGGGGATGGAAAAGAGGTGCTCGTTATGAGCACCTCTTATAACGGGCACCTCTTTCGCCTGACCAGTCGGCTCCACGTTTTCTTGCTGCTACCATGCGCACACAATGACATATAGCAGACAGTACAGCTGATACATTCTCTGCGCACGTGCGCTGCTTTCGTCACTTCATGTGACACATGATGCTGTCTAAAACAGATGCGATCAGGCGCATGTAGATTTGTGGTAACGCGACGCTCATGCATGGATGACCGGATGCTGGCTCGGATAACTACGTTCATGCGGTGGCATCCCAGAGCCGTGGTCTCAGAGAGCCGTTGTGCGCAAAATACTAGCACACTCTAACCAAACCAAAACAAACCAGTAGGAATCTGATTAGTGCGGCCAAATTCCAGCCAGCCGCTGTGGACGCTTGAAGCCTGTTTAGTCATATCCCACTCCTCAAGTGAATTTTTGGCAGCAAGGGTGTCGGCGTGAAGAATATGACCACCCAAGACAAACTGAAAAGTCCCGCGGTATGCTCTGCTTTCAAGTAGTAAACGCACACGAAGTAGTTTTTTACAAAATAAACGCCACTTCATGCGGACTTAGTGATTTTTGTTGTAAAAAGGGGTGTCCACTTACTGTGAACATCGGATACAACAGAAGAATGGCCTGAGGGGCGAGTTGGTGCATGATGAAATGAACGGCGGCGCAACAAGGACACTAACAAGAGAGGGGACACCACATGCGCACACTACCAACTGTTTATTGCATGGAAAGATGGCATATTTAAACATACAGCTCAGGCATGACACACATCGCATTATCGCTCCGAACCCAACAAGTGGAAAAAAGCAGCAACATCAGGATAACAGACAAGAAACCTTTAACCTCAGCAGAAAAAACTAAGATTCTGATAACAGAACTTAGATGAAGGGATCTCGTAGCAAAAGCAGTGTCAAACAATTGTAGCAAAAGCAGAGTCAAACATGAGAAGCAAAAACAGTCAGAAAAAACAAAAAAAATGACAATCGTAGCAAAGGCAGAGTCAAACGCATTAACCAAAAGCAGTCGGAACCCGAAAAAACAACAAAAAGTAAAAGACAAAAACAGTTAGTGTCCTTGTGACGCCGCTGTTCATTTCATCGGATACAACGAATGCAATCGGCGTGAACGTCTGGTCCGCGATAAGCGGGCACGATGGTAGGCGATATGTAGGCCATGTAGAAACCAACTGTGAAGAAGATGCGACAGCATTAGAGTTCATATCAGGAGTAAACCAGGTGGCGCCCTGTGTTATTCATAAATATCCCTGACTGGTAGAGAGGTCGATTACGTCACGAGTTCACACGACGGGAACAAACCGAATGTTACTTAATCTATTACTTAATCAAAAGCGATGCCACCAAACCGGAAGTGATGGCCTGAATTGACGCCACCAAGGACGATTTTCCCATATCTCTTGTCTTATACTCACCGAAAGCGGACGCAGCGTCTTGCAAGGTGAGGCGTATCTGGTACAAAGACTCTGGGACCTCAGAGTGTCGCGCAAGTGCGGGAGTGCTCACTTTCTAATCAGCATGCGACATCGAACAGAATTTCTAGTCGCCACTTGCATCCGGCATCGGTCGGGAGTCGAAGTGCAAATGAACAAGTGCATGGGCGCGGATGGGACCCGGCCCGTCCAGCGAGTAAGGGCCCCTTTTACGGGCAGGTTCGGGCTTGGAGGTGACGAAGACAAATTTTCTGCTTTAATTCTATCGCATTGTTTTCACGTTGTGTAGTTATGTGGCCGCATGGTTTTTATGCCGTTTTCGAGTTCGAGATCCGGAGCAGGTTCCGAATCTTCGAAGTTGAAAAATTACGAGCAAATCTAAAGACCATTCCGCACGCCGCCCAGTCAGAATACAGAATGTGAATACAGATCTCCCATTGAAACACGCTCTTCGGTTTAATGGAGCAAAACACTTGGTCCGAGTCGCTTACTGGATGAGCCATTCCTCAGTCAAAACACAGAGAAAAAACATAGTTGCAGAGAAAGACTTTGAAGACGGAGACTGCAGCAGTTTTCCACGTGTTATTAGTGCCCATGCCGCTCAGAAATACTACAGCGCTGCCATTGCTTTAATAGGGTAGTGCTAGAGGGCTGTCAGGTGTTTTTTTTTTGTATTTCATGGCCTTTACCTTCCGGAAAAAACGGAGCTTGCAGGTTTTACGCTGCTAGAAGAAACCGAGTGAATAGTTTCTAAACCAGCTACATAAATTAATAAGTGCGCTTTGTGCTAGATGGTCATATCAAAGTCTGTTTAAATATTGTTGTCTGGTTAATTAGGTGGAATTTTTAAAGGAGCTGGATTTACGCAACGCAGCTGGAACAATACGTTGTAGGTTTTATCCACCAGGGATATTTTTGGGACAAATATGGGACATCTTTTTTTCTGTTCATAACAGAAAAAGCGGTTATAGCTTTAGTTTACCCATGTATGCCCGCATCGCACAATCGATCATACAGACTCGGCCGTGAGACCTTAATTAGTGATTCAATTTATTTCCAGCATTAGCTTATTTGGTCACCACAAATTAAGTTATTTATTAAACTCCGGACAATGGCAACCACCTGCGAACTGTGGCACCTGGCGTCGACCTACCGCGTTTGGCAGGTGACCTCCAGCCCAGCAGGTTGCCAGAAGCTGCCATGGCTGGCAGGTGCAAAATATAGACATGTAACGCCCCACTCCACATTTAAGAGAGAGGACGGAGTAGGAAGTGAGAGATGGAATAGACAGAGGGTGAGATTAACCGAAATTGTTACAACAGCTTACTCTGATTAATGCGCTAGGCAGGTAAACTTAATACTATAAGTTTGAAAACAGCATGTAACAAATAGTTCCATAGGCGCCGCAGAAACACATCACACCAAGAATCAATGGCGCTTCAGTTTCAAAAGCGCGTAACCAGTTACATAAAAACGCTTGCTTAAAACTTTTACAAACAATAAAATAAAACACAACACTTGTCCAATACCAACAAGGAAAGTTAAATGAGTTATATTGAATAATAGGATGGACAAACAGCAAGCGGAACTGCATAAAGGTTTAAAAATGTTCCTGCTCTGCGCATTAAGCTGCAGAATAAAATTGTCATTGAAAAATTTTCTTATAGTCCGAAAATAGCAGAGACGAAGACTATTTTGCTGATTTTGTCATTGGAGTGTCTCACATTGGACTCATCGTTCAAGTTTATTTCCAGAGCTCCCACCTGCGTCTGATCTCGCCCCTGTACAACCGCCTTGACAAACCAGCCTAACCATGGGTGAGTAAATTTTTTGTCACCTCCACGGTGCAGCCATCTTTGTGCAGGCGGAGCAGCGATTGTTTGTCTCGGAGACATTCAGAAAAAGGACTGGCACGAAAACGAAGCTTACGGCGCTATATACACAGAGTAAAGATCAGAAAATAACTGCATTCCGCACCAACGCCGGTGGCTCTGACAGGAAGGGTAGTAAAAAAGGCAGCTGCAGCAAAATAATCGTTCCTATCGTAGCTGGTCTGTGCTCGGTTGTCCAAAGTTATATGGAGGACAAGGTGAACACACGTGGCAAACACTTCAGTTTCAGCGTTTGAAATGATTTTAGTTTGAAATCCTTTAACGACGACGCAGGTTGGCTTCGTTCCAGCGGTGAAAAATGTTCATGTTGCGCCATTACAAGGCCACAAACTAAAGAAATCATGAATGATTTGCTTGATGCCCAAGCAGATCGGCCTTCAAGGAATTCGCCTGTATATGCGCAGCGCCACCCCAAGACTTTTTTGTAAACCACGTTCTTTAAGCACGGAATAAGTTGTGCTGCCTACTCCATGCTGATTGCGCCTTTATTTTGAAGAAAAAAGTGGTAGGGGTTTAACGCAGCTAAACGCAGTATGCGTGTGAAAGCATGTGTTTAGCCTTGCGTCGTCACGTCTGGCGACGATATTAGTCTGAGGTTATGCTCTGATCGAGGTTTTGCTTATCTGATCTGTTCACGCCGCAGATGGAAGTCATGAAGACGTCGATGCGGAACGAACAGCGCGAGAGTGCGTTAGAGTTACACCCGAGGTGTGATCGGCGGTGGTGATAGCATGGTGCTCTCCTATAGTGGCCACCAAATCTGATCTGTTCGCAACGCCGCGGGTTTAGAGCCGAGTCGCTGCAATATTTATTTTGTTTCTGCATGGGGTCTTGCTATGCTAGCTTTAGCCAAAGTCATCCGCATTGTCACCCTTCCGTTGGCTGAAGCTTGATCGACGCGGCTCCGACTTTAACCCGACCTTACCCGTGTTACTCAGAGCCTCACACAATATTTTTGTTTGGGAACATGTTAATTAGTGCTTTCAAGCTAAAAATATTGGTCTGAATGCGCAGTTCAAGAGAAATCCGTGAGCATGTCTCGCCACTCTCTTTGCGCTGTTCTTGAGGCTATAAATCTAGTCCAACTTGCCCACTTTGAGCTGTTTCACCAAATATTTCTGCATCAGTGTGGATCGGTGAAAGTTTTCACAAAAACTGAACACGAAATACATCTAACTGCCGTGCTTTGTGTGTTTCACAGGTGATGAGTCGCAAGTGTCTGTAGTGTCTGGTAAGTGTCACTTCCCTCCCAAGACTCACTGATCGCGCTAGTTGGTAATTCATAGCCGCTAATGCCGGCCCGTGAAAGTTTCCGTGTTGTTGCGCTGTATTTTTCGTAGCTTGTCTTTTCTCTCGACAGACATTTTTTCAATAGCTCCTGTGCGGCGCAGTTTCATTAAGGAAATCTGTGTTTCTTCTGTTCAATGAGGAATGGTGTGCAAGGGTACCACTCGATGTGTCTCCTATTGCCGGTCCTTAGTAAAGTATATCGCTGTGTTAGTTATACCTGCCAGCACGCTTAAAAGAGCTCCACAGCGTTGACTGCTCGTCGTATGTAGCAACTTGCAAAATCACCCATTCCTCCTCGAGTTCCGAAGAAGAGAAAAAGGAGCAAGAAAATTACACTTGCATACAAGCCGTCTCGAACCCACTCTGGGTACCTATAGTCCATGGTATAGATGAGAACCTGCTTACCATAGAAGAGTCCGAAAAGACTACACGTGCTATAAGTTTATAGCGCGTCCAACGCCTGACCGTATTCATAATTTGGTAGTCCTCTCATCTCGGGAGTAGAAAGAGATCATTTAAACGGCACAATAAATTCTAACTTCCATACGCCAAAGAAAATTAAACAATCTTCTAAACTTTTCCCATTTAAGGAAATACACGCCTTAAACTTTCCAGAAATTTAAGGCTTGATAAAGTTACCCTTCTTTCATCTGTACTTATTACAGTGCCCGCTGTAGATGTTAAACCTTTTACTCCTTCTTTGCCAGCGCAATTTCAGCGAGCCTATTCAAAAAGGAATCAATTGGTTCAGAAATTCTTTATTGTCGCCCGCCATAACTAAGAATTTATTCATTTCGATTTAACGACTCGTTAACGTCACTGAATTAAAGCTATAACAGCTGCAGGTAGGCGCAATCCTCTAACGGTATAATTCGGGAAGAAATGCAGTGTCTTTTTGGGGAAATTTTGCTGAAAACGCACAAAAATTGCGTCAGATTTCGGAGCCATGGTTCATTGCAGCCGCTCTCATATACGCATAGCTAGTGCGGCCTTGTCTGCTTACAGGTGGGCCTGGAGCAATTTTCTAGCATCACAAATGAGCCAATGCACACATTTGATATCTGGGTGAAGAATATGTAAACAAATTAGTGGCGTAGTAAAGAAACTACGCGCTGTAAATGTAGCGAAGCGAGACGCATGTAAAGACAGACAAAAGGGGCATGTGTCTTTCTCGTCCACTTTTCAGCACGCAGTTCTATTGCTCTGACGCTGTCAACCGACTAGCCTACCGGGATGTTCTGCAGAAAGAATTGTTCTCCGTTATTATTCATTTTGATTTATTTATTATGATGTATTGCGTCCTAACCTGAGGCTATCGTGCACCACATGCACAAAACAACGCCAAAGAACAGTCGAAATTAGGCGCGCTCTTGTTACGAGCCCATTAAAATTCTTGCCTCCTTCGACCTAACAGGTATACGTGTAGAAGCGTCGGTGACGATCGGTGAAATCTTTACAGGTGTCAAAAGAACTTCATACAGATACTACAGAAAAAGAATATATAGATAACAATGTGATGACGAAGCGTAACCACGCCATTCACACACGCCAAGACGGGAAGCAGCTGCCTAATGGCGGGGTGCAATAAAAGCAAGGAAAAATAATCGAGTCATGATCACGGCAAGGGTGACCTTTTACTGGGCGGGGCCAGTGACTGGGCTCCCAGGCAGCTTTGAACGAGCTGTAAAATTTTGGCTAACAACGAAATATTCGAAAAGGAATGAGTGTAACCTTTGATCCCTAAGAACTCCAGTTATTATTAACAGCTGTCTTATCAGTGACTATGACAGGCAGCACGAAACTAGAAAAAAAAAAGATTGTGTGAGAACATTTTCGCTTGAACTTCATCCTCTATGCAATGAGTGGCTGTTTCAGTTCCCTCCAAACATTCAACCATCCGTTCCTTTTGATCTTGTGACGGTGATAAAGTATATGGCTGCTTAGTCCCACAGGAAGCTTTTCTTGTAGTAAAGAATAGGAGTTTTCTTTTCCAGGATTCAGCACGATGTCGGGTAAGTAGTTGTGAAACCTGAATTTTTTCCATAATGCCCCGCCCGCACGTTTGCGCCCTGTTCCAACCCACCAAAGCTCAACACTTAAAACTACACATGCAAGTGTTGCACGAATAAACGCTCATAGAAAGGGTGGTTAATCGTACGCAGGATTCGTCACTTTTGCGGAGAACCTTGTGCGTGTTGGCGAGCGGTCGTCCTTTTTTTCTTCTATCGCAAAAGAGTAGTATGACGCCCCAAAAATAATGTATTGTGTTAAAAACCCGAACAATAGTCTATTTCATCTGGTCACCGAAATGTAATGCATGACGCTTAGGACTTAAGGTGCACAGTATCGGTGGTCGCCGAACTGACGAAATATAAGTTTGCGTGCCGGTTCTTTCTTAAATAAGAAGGTTTATAAATTAAAACGTATCATTTTTCTCATAAAAGCGATTGGTGTAGTATATATAAACAAATCGAACACACGATCTTGTCTGGCATTAAAAACAGAATCATTGCAGCTCTTGATAGAATTCCCTAAAATACGGTACATTTTCTCTTGGAATTGGTATGCGCTAATATACAGTAGGCAGTAAGCAAGCGAACTGCATATTCTCCCGACCACGGGCAATGTGATTTTTTGTTATATTCTACTTTAAAATCGTATACGCGGCAGCCTTGACAGGTGTAGAGGTCATGCCGTGTAAGGTAGATCTGAAGTCTGTGCTGTTATCTAGTAATCGTAGTCGAAGCCGTATCGTTTTCCGCCCCTTCTGGAGTTCTTGATAAGGTAGGAGTCCGGACGAGAGCAGTTTGCGATGATGGCCAAACAAAGTAAAGGCACTGATATGCGTCTGAAAAGGAGGTAGAACGCGCTTAATTAAGCATTTCTTGCCACTCGTAGATATGTTAATGCACATCAGCACACATTCGAGCTTTGACGAGCTCTAGTTCCCACGTGTTTTTACCTTCACAGCTTCCACCGAATTGTTCTTTTCCAACGCAGATGAAACGGAGAATAATAGATTTTAATACTATTTTCTTCCAAACACCGTTAACTCCTGAACGTTATAGTGCAAGAAAGAACTACGAGGTAGGATACAATGATGCGAAGATGTGAAACAAGAACTTAACACCTCCGATTATTACAACTTACCACTTCAGCGACTACAAGGCGCGCCGCGCATGTTAAACACCGAATGCGCAAATGTTTCTGTTTGAACCTTGCCGCGAATGCAGCGCGTGAGCATTCTGAATACTTCTTTCACGCGATCATTTTCTGCGTCCAAATGTTTAAGCTTTCGCTTGTCTTACTGTTTCGATGATGATACAGCACAGCTATCTGAATTTCCAAGTAGGCTTGCCATGTAGTAACCAATAAGGGTGCATGTTTTCTTTTTTCAGGAGTAAGCGGGATGTCGGGTAAGTACTTGGGAAAAAATTTCTTTTTTCCTAATGCTGCATTCGCATGTTACGGCCTCCTCCAAGAAACCAACTCTATAACAAAATAGCAAGCATACGCAAAAGTGATTTGTTTGGTGGAGTATGTTGTGTATGTGGAAGAGTGTCCACCTATGTTCTTCTCTTCGCAATAGAATATAGCGCTTATAACTGAAGCATTGTATTACAGATCCACCAGAATATTTCATTTGTGCTGATCTCCAAAATCTCCTCTTTGATAGCTCCAGTAACATAGGTTACCTTTACAAGTTAAGGTGCGCAGCAGTAGTGGATATGTTTTATGTATGTAGTTAATGCTTCTAGTTGACCTAAGCAAGACGGATGTGCGGTTTGTCTTGAATCGAAAACGAGAACCATTCAAGCTTTCCGCAGTACCCCAAAAAAGGATACATTTTTGCTCAGGTGCGATCATCTCATTCGACATCGATACTAAACTAGCCCACTGTACAAGGACCTCCGACCAAGCGATTCGATATTTGCTCAGAGGAAATCGTATGCGCAGCAGAAATGCGAGGAGCCAGGCTATTCTTTTTTTAACTACTTGCAAAAATCTCTACTGTTATCTGGTGATCATTGCTAATGCCGTGTCGTTCGGCGTGTGTTGAAAGGTTCTCAATAACGGGAGACTGGACAAGTTGGTATGGTATTCACATACATGGTATTCACATACATGAATGGTATTCACATGCGTTTCAATGAGAGGTAATACACTATTATGCAATGAACGCAACGAGTAGAAGTGCGACCAACATACTTAAGCACACATTCAAGCGATGAGGTGCCTCTTATTTCTTTTGCGCTCGAAAAGTTCGCACTTTTCTTGGCATTGTACTTTACCAGCATACATTAAAAATCAGAACAATTTCATTCACATTTCCGGCAAAAAATTGTTACCTCCTAAACGTTTTAAAAATCTCAAAAGTGTTTCACCCCAGTTCATGGGAGGATATTCTCCGGGCACATTACGGCGTCCGTCGTACTCGGAGTTGTTTTCGGACGTTAAATCCCACAAACCAGAATCAGAATCAGGTTTCAGTCGCGCCACAAAAGCAAAAAGTCAAACCCTAATTTACTCGCAGCTTCGTTTTCGCTATGATGTGTATGCCAAAGCAGAATGGCTTCCGCACAATTACAGCTCATATGCATTCTCTAATTCTCAGTTAGGTATTCCTCGGAATGTATGTTCTTACGTGGCGAATAAAAAAAGTCTACTGGCTTTGAGAACAGACGACGACTTCTTACTGAGAATCATTTCTGGACACTTTGCCTGTGCAGTCATTGTCAGTGGATGTTCTTATTCTCGCTTGATTGTCTTTTACAGGCATCGGTCAAAGTGGTTTTGAGTGAGTATGCATATTAAGTTCTTCACGCCACACTGATAAGCAGCATCTGTCATCAAGCTCAAATAGCTTTTCGCAACTCAAGCTGGTGCCTCTCAAAAGCCGCTCTGTTCGATAAGGATTGCCGTTGACCATTCAATTACTACTGCAGTTTCTCACGGAAGCGTGCGAAGCATTCCAGATCTGGAGCCAAAAAGCTCCATTACCTCGAGAGAGGCGTTTTTAAATTTGATAATTTTCTGTATTCCATGGCCCTCAGCGGCGAGCTTTTTATATTCCTGAAATAATACCGGGAATACAGGCGACGAAAATTTATCCTAACGTCGCTTGATTGCCGCTGTGACGCAGTAGAGTCCGCAATTCCCGGTACCTCGGTAATGCGGGACATTCAGACGTACAAGCACCAGACGCCTATCCTGCTTCTTAATATGAATTTACACCAAGAATAAAGCACGAGCTTTTCCCCAAGAACGAAGAGTCGATTTATCTAACATCTCGCAAACACAGGATTGCGCTTATTATTACCTTTAACACGTAATTTCGGCTATCTCAGAAGCACCGCTCTACGACATCAGCAGTTCGTTAGATTCAGGCGCCTATAGTTACCCTCATAGTGCTGTGAAAACTTAACCACTCGAGTAGCGAGTGTGATTTAGCCGTTCCTACGTTCCATTCTGTTTAATCTATGCAGTCACTATCGGTGGCCGCACCGAATGTGATATCACGTCGTTAGCGAAAAATGATGTGCCCCTTGGCAAAAAATGAAATTAGAGAATTGTAATTAATCGAATGCTCGGAGACTGTTGCCATCACGAGTGTCTTCATGCGGAATTTCGAGAGTGCTTACTATCAGACCTCCAGCATTAGTACAAATTCTCCTTTAGCCTGAGGATTGTAGTGTTTGTAGTTTTTTATGTATCCGTCTGCGATTCTCTTCTCCGGACTTTTCGTCATTTTCAAAGCTGCATTTTTATCATCTTTGAATACGTTTTCTGAATTCTTGGGATGAACTCATTCGCGTTATCTAATACCTCCGAAGGATTTATAGAGTTAAAAATTCTTCCTAATGAAGAATAATATTATCTATAACAACCATAAAAAGTGCCACCATAATGTAGGAAGCCGTTATTTCTCGAGAGGTACGACGCACTTCGTGCAACCAGGAATCCACCAATTTAGCTTTGGGCATGCTTGATTAGAGAGCACACAGACCGTTCCTTTCATTAAGCTTAGGATTTCTATTAACGTTATCTTCCTGTGATTTTCTCTCCTTGTATAAAATTCTCCAACCGTACAACAGCCTCGGCAATGATGCTAACAGTATGTATTAAATAAATAAATAATGAACTAAAAATTGCGCTTTTTCGCGTGGTCTTTCCCATGCGCGCAGTTTTGCGGCTATTCGAAGTTAATACATTTATTACTGACTGTGGAGGCGAAAGCTGTTCCTAAAACGCCATTTGCCAGGGTTGTCCAACGAAATTCGAGTGATAGGAAACAATAACTGAAATCCCAATATTGTTCGTATCTTTCCCATTTTGGTTTCAAACACTGTCTACGAGGATTACGCTTAATTAGTGCACAAGCTATAACATACGTGACGTCATATGGACCCCATAATTGTCATGATATTACGGCGATATTTGCGTATGTGATCCTGACGAACAAGTACTCCATGCTCCATCCGCAGCTATGGCATTGACGGCATGAAATAGCCATTTAAGTAATACTTGCTATCTGTATTGTGATCCTCCAACTTTCTATAGGTACACTGTATAAATATTTGTCCCTTTATGCTGCATTTGAGCTGCAGCGAAGTCTACGCAATGTGATAAAACGCCAGTATCGAATAGGTGCTGATGTGGGCTAGATGATCACTTAACCCTGTTTTCATATTAACGTAATTAATGACGTCGGTAACGAAGAGTACCCAAAAGAGAAAGACTGGCGCTGGTTTGCCGTTTGCCAACGTCAGGGCCTGAGTTCATTGTTAGAGGTTTTTAGTTAACAGTGGTCTTACTGATTCAGGAAGTTCCTAAATGGACATTTAGCACTGACTGCTGCATATTGTTTATTTTTATAAAAAAAAGATGGAAGAAAAACGTCCGAGGCTTCCTTGGCTGCCTCGCAGAGCAATGGGCGCTTGAACTATCACATTGACCAAGAAGTTAGGACAGACGACAAGCGTGAATTGTTGAAGAGAAAGCTTGAGGAGGACGGAAAGAAAGAACCGTAGTGCATGTGAAATAATTATTTAGCTCTAAACAGACGCTGTCCCGCTTATTGTAACTGCCGCTGAGCGTCCAAATCGTATATATCCACCGATAGAAAAATAAAATAAAACGTGTTGTTTTGTGTTCTGTTTAAAGGCTTATAGGCAGCTAAGGGCCTCATGCGCCAAGCACAAAATAAAATAAAATGTCATAATATAGCGTACTCGCCGGCAGTGTGGTACGGAACCACTGAAAACAAAACTAACGAAAGCAAGAAATTTTTCTAAACAATGATGAAATATTAGTGGTGTACTTAACGAATGCAATTGAGCTGCCCTCAAAAAGCAGCCGCCCTTTTTGGTGGCCCGTTGTTAGTCAGATGACACTGGTTAGCTTTCGAGGTGCATAGCAGCAGGTAGAACCGGCAGTCGCTGATTGCGCTGTCATGTACACTCACTAAGTGCAGCCGAAACGACAGCAGTCTTCAAGTGTCGTGAATTACGCTTTGGAACTGCAATGGAAACAGCGTCTGAACATCAAAAGCAAACAGCGATGCACGCTGCAAAAACTTACAGAATTACGCGATTCGTTTCATGTAGCGGTTCCAGCCAGATTTGTGCATTTCGTGCATCCACCAAACAGTGTGAGCAACAGCGCACTCCGCTTGGTAGAAGGCGTGCTCCGCTCCCTGATACCTCACCGTTTTGTTCGTATTCGCAGTGACGGCGGAGATCAAGACGGCAAGCAGGTCATGTTCGCCATCATTGGATGCTGTCTGCTAGTGGCCATCATCGGCGTCGCGCTCTCCGTGTTCGTCGCAAGCGAAAGCGGTGAGTACCACGTTGAACTCATCTCCTGGAAACACTTCGAGAGAAACGAAGATTTCGGTCAAAGCTTACCCCACAACGGCCAACGGTAGGACTCAAATTATTCGACAGCTTGCATATTGCTTCGCGCGAAATTCAATGACTCCTTTGTGTGGTGCTAAGTGCAATAGCGCGTATTTCTTTTAGCTTTTCTTCTAGCTCCTAGCTCAAAGCGTGCAGCATTGCCATTTCCACGTCGCAGTGACGTAACAATGACGTCTCGGAATATCGACCACCCAGTTTTGTCCTCTGCGTGTGTTGCCAAGCCGCGTCACAGTAATGTTCAACACATCATCAAAAGCAGACAAGGCAGCTTTAAGCGGTGTTAAGTCAAAACCGTCCCCAGTGCAATCTCAGCACAGGTGACAAACGCACCCCTGACGGCTGTCCCTTTTAAACAAAGCAAGGATGATGTTTTCACTGCTATTCTAATCTCGCATACGTATTGCGACAATAAACTACCACACCCCGATACGAACTCCACAGCGCCAGGGAAAGACGAAAAAATTATTGCCGCCCAGCGTAGTGCCCTGTATTTTCCTCCTATCCCCCTTCCCCAGCTTCAAGCGCCGTCTAGATCAACAATCACAGCTGGTGCAGCATCGAAGAAATCCGTAAACGAATTTTGTTCCTTGTGGCTGCAACCATCATCTGCGAATGCAACTCCCTATGCGCTGCTACTTCACGTAGTTCTCTCCTGCGACGACAGGAACCACGTGAGACTCTTTAGCCTCGCGACAGTCCATTGTGATCCTGATACGAGCGATCTCTTCCTGTTTGCTGTCCGTCGGTGCGTCTCTAAACGGTCGCAGTTCCTGATAATCGGTTCACGATTTTGGAGAGCGGAAAAGGTTTTTTTAGAACGGTTGAATGGGTTTTCTGGACGCGTTGCTGGATGTGGACTCTACATCCAGGGATAACACTTGGTTTGAAACGGGTGGTAGGTAAGCTTGGAGAGCTTTTTTTCTTTTTTTTTGCTTATTGGCAGTAACTTGCAGCGCGGGCTTTCTAGAGAAGTGCCTTGCACTCTGTGCCAGGGTTTTTTAATTTGCTTTTCGTTCTAGATCTGTCCGATGTAGAACGACTATTGATTGACTGCATCCCTGACTCTGTGCTAAAATGACGTCCCGGTGTTGCACGAGAATTCGTGCGCGCAAGTTCTAATAGCGTAGTAAACACGCTTCATATTAAATGCTCTCTGATATACACAGCGCAGGATAATTCAGATAAAATATTAGCCTATTTCACTGCCCGATAATGGGTGCGGCAATACACAAAATTTACTGAAAACTTTAAGCTAGGGTTCCAAGAACTAATTGCATGGTTTAAATACCTACAAACAAAAAAGCGTCATTTTAACGAACTGGACATACGTTCATGGGCAACAACTGTGTTAGGACAACCCCCGCTTTTTTTATTATTGTGGGTATTCGGGGTAAGTGTGGCCCTACAGGCGAAGCATGTAGTTGCTACGTGCGTTGCAAATATGTAATGTTATAATTGCGCGTTTGTTTTAAATACCAGAATTATGGCTATACTGAAGGACATTCAAAGAAGTAATACTCTGAAAATAGTTTTAGTGAAATGCCTGATATTAAATTTTGTATGGCTGTGACATAATAAAATCCAGGAATGTAGCTTTAACGGAACCAGAAACAGAAGATCTAAGAGGGGAAACTTAGTTTGAAAGGCACAAAAAAGTAGTTGTTTTCTATATATAGTCAAAATAATCCTCTTCAGCGTCCGGAATTGTAAGAAATTTTGGCAACATCGCTCGATGCTATTTGCCTTTTGCAAGAAATTCGCTCTTTTCACTAGAACAACAGCCCATTTTGAAACAAAATATCGGCGTAAGAAATCATGTGCTGTCTACAGCCGGTAATTACTGCGTGCAAAAACTAACCGTGGCAAAATTAACACTCGCAAACGACTGCTGACCGATGCCATGTACGTCGGCTGCTTGACATTCATTTGAGTGCGCTCCTTAGGGCCTTCTTATGCGGCAAAATGCAATCCACGCAGGAGTCGACATCGACGACGAGCTCGAGGAGAGCAGTGGCGGTGGCGGCGGTGGTGGTGGTGGTGGAGGCACTCCAACTTCCTTTCCTTCGCCCCCCATTGTCATTGTCGTCGGCAAAACCGAGACATCGGCAACGGGCGCGCCTGTGAGCAGCGAACAGCCAACAACTGCACCCGCAACACTGCCGACAGGTGTTGCGCCCCCAGGAATTACGGTGCCTCCGATGACAGTGATGCCAACGATGCCGACGATGGTAACGATACCACCGATGACAGTGGCTACGACAATGGCTACGACAATGGCTACGACAACGACTACAACGATTACAACGAGTACAACTACGACGACGACTACTACGACGACGACGACTACGACGACGACGACTACGACTACGACAACAACGACGACAACGACAACAGCACCAGGTACGTATCGTTGATCTTTAGGAGGGCGCAGGAACTCGGGAGACTTACGTGTAGGCTTCTGGTAGTATATGCCTATATGTACTCCTGGGCGCAAAAAAGATGCTTGGCACGCCCTGCGCCAATCGCCTACGCCAACGTCCGTTTTTGCGAAGCGCGAGATCCGCACATCTGAATCGCCAAATGACAAGCCTCTGTATACAAACGATTACATACTCACCTGCGTCGACAGCAGCTGGTGCTGGAATTATGTGGGTTAACATTCAAATGTAAGTGCAACTCGTACTGTGTACACCACATTACTTTCTAACACTTGGTTGGCCACAGTAGAAAAGAGTTAATAGGTGACTGATATTAAGTTTTCATTCAGGACGTTTCCTACTGTGCTATTCGCTGGTCATAGCAAAGCATGCGGCTGTTCCCCAGAGTGTCATCAAACCAAACGCAAACTAGTGAATCCTATATTGTTAAGAGTGAAAGCAAGTGGGTAAGAGCTGCTTAGAGTGCATCGGTTGATAACGTTTTCTTTACGGATGCAGTTTCGTTTCTATAGAATATCTTGAAAGTTTTCTTAGTATTTTACGCCGAAGCGTATCTGAATAAGATCCTTATTTTTGCATAAACAGCACCTATATGCAAGTGCGGTTCCAGTCCGTCATTATTCCGTCTTCTTCCGCTTTGTTGCATAACGCTAAAGTGGCGGTCACTGGGACGAAATAACTCAACGGCCAGGTTCAGAGGCTAAGCTGGAGTCGTTAAAGCCGGTTGTTTTCAGGAATGTTGCAGGGAAATTCGACTCTGCACCCATGAACCTACAACCGCACTAATCTCGCAACAAGGATTGCTCACTCTCTGCTTGACACTGTGCAATGAAAAGGGAGGGGGGGGGGGGGGGGGGGGCATAACATTAACTTAGGCATTGACTTTTACCTTTCAACCTCTTCCCTATTGCAAGATGATGTTGACAAGAGCGGGCGCTTTCGCTCTCGATAGTTCCACCCCGTCGTACACCCGGAACGGTGTACATACGTTGGGTGTACGTTGGTCGTACACCCGGAACGGTGTACGACCAACGGTTGTGTGATAGTTTCGAACAAAAGACGGAGAAAGGCATGAAATTAAAGGTACTGATGATGTCGCTTGGAATCCCTGTCTCGAGATTACCAGCAACTTGACTAAGAGACGTTTGTTATGTCTAGAGGCCGGATTTTTAGGCACTAAAAAGGAAGTTTTAGGCGCCATAAATAGGCGGCTAAAATTGCATTTTAGGCACCTAAAGGAGAAATACAGGCACTATAAACTTTATCAAAAGTGCACACAGTTCCGCACTTCAGAGCGCAATATCTGCCGCAAAATAAAACAAAAACACAGCAGGAATGATTTGGGTCCTTAAGCAAGGTGCGAACATTAGAAGCCGTTTTTTAAGGCTTTCGCGCAACTTTTCGTACAATACACATGCCTCAGCGGAGCAAAAGGGACGGTTACCAACCCTTTTAAAACACTTTGGTGTACCTCGAAACAAACAATTCGCTTGTCGTGTACAAAAGTAGAAACAATGAACACGTTAACAGGAGGCCATGTATTTAGAATTTGATAGAAACCTTGTCAATTCAGAGCATCTGACAAATGAGTTCAGTCCTCGCTCACACAGGAATTGAAATTTTTTATTGCAGGCATACACGATGTTTCAACATTAATAAATATGTTCTCATTTGTGTAAACAGTGTTTTATAGTTTGTGGCTTCGCGTGTCTGGAGCCACGCGACTATCAAATGGTGCTTGCCATTACAAGGGTCTGGAAACCATTAATACGAGATGCTAGAAAATGTTACACAGAGTGCTGCTTGATGCGGAATATACCGAAAAGAATCATAGTTCTGCACGGGCCTACGTACATCCACGAGGATATACGGTAAAATAAACAACATCCATCTAGAAATCACTGTTAAAGCTATGGAAGCAGTAGCCGACAAGAACCATCTCCAGGTTGATGGACTCAAATTTATGCCTCTTATCAGTAAGAACAAGCTTGTATGCAGAAAAAGAACGCTTAACATCAACGGATGTTACAGGAGCGTGCTTGCACTTAGGAGCATTTGATGTCTTTACACTGTTCGGTATCAGAATGTTCACCGGTAAGTACTCCTGAAATTTGCTTGAGGACTGAGAACCCCTCGTTTTTGTCCAAGACTGACTGCAAAAAATAAGGCAGGTTACCCAGGTGGAAATTTTAATCAGTTAAACTGTTTCCAGCAGGTTTGTGGAACATTTTACAGTTGGTTTCAATTGGAACCAACTGGGAATTATTTGGATGAACCTATAACTTACTCCTTATACTTTCCGAAATGTGGTGCCATCTGGTCAAACTACCACTTTAACAGCCATAATTATCAACAAGCTGCCACAATAAAATGGCAGAAATTAGGAAAAAGGTTGCTTCGATATTTTCGGCTGACGTGGTTGGTATTGTGTACACAGTCGACGTAGGTGCAGTGTTCACCACAGCCAACTGATGAGGTCATCTAATGTTTCCACGTGTGTGTTCTACTCAAAACCGAAATGGATTCGAAAGCAAAAAGAATATCAAAGCAAAACCACAAAAATAGGGAATTTTTAGGCACCGACGTCGGAAATAGGCATTTATAGGCACTGACACCCAAAATAAGCATTTATAGGCACTATAAAAAGAGTGTTAAACATATTGTCAACACCTAATTCGTGCTCATATGTAAAAATGGTGCGCCTACGAAGCGTTGAAAAAAATAGGCATTTGCCTAAAATCCGGTCTCTAGTTATGTCTAACGAGAAATGGTATGACACCACCCGAAACGCTGTATGGCGAACGATTAAGTCACAATTTTGAAGCGAATGTCGGGGGAGGCATAAAATTCGGGGTACATCTTTACATATGTAGCCTGATGGAAGTCCTGTCGCAAGGTAGCCTAGAACTTGAGTAGCAGATGTCAGCTACGTGCAACAAGAAATCCTATGACATCGACCGGAACGGTGTACGACGAATGCTCGGTGACATTTCTGATACGAATGTCGCGAAAACTGATCCCACATGCAGGTCCGCTAGTTATGCTGCACAACAAAATTGTGCTTTGGAGAAAATCGGGATGATAGAGGTTACTGCTCCTGGCGGCTGTTGTTCGCGTCGTCGCAGCACTACCCGGTTCAGTGGCTGCACGACGGCTGTTGCTACGCAATCTTTTTCGGACCACCTCTCGGCCTCAACAACAAAGATACAGTGATGAATGAGCGCGGAGCGTTGCTTCAACCCCGGCTGCTATCTGAACTCTTCGCGACAATCTTACGAAAGAGTGAAGCGCGTGGAATGGCCCAAAATCGATAGCGAAGATTTTGGCGAAGCTTTCTTTTCTTCTAAAGGAGGGGAGTACAGAGGTTCAGACAGCCTAGAAAATAGTCGTCGAGGGAATTTCGTCTGCTAGGGTTCACAATCTCGGCAGCGTTTTTATAGAGAGGTGAAAACCTTGATGTTAACAAAGGTTTTTGACCCGGTTTTATCGTACAGTAACACAACACAGTGTTTATTCAACGCAGGCAGTGTTCGCAACACACAAAACCGGCTATGCACTGGGAGGTGTTCCTAGGATAGCATCCGCCGGAGACACGCGTGAAGGTCCTCAAAAAATCAATGCTCCTCTAGCGGGCGCGCGCCTTCCTTCCCCTGCGGACTGCGCGTAACTCTCGCCGTCTTGGCGCAGTTCTGCACACGCGATGAAATCTCCACTGCAAGCGCGTACGCGTTGCTCGTACGCCGAAAGCGAAGTTTAATTGTGAAGAAAATAAAGGCGGTGTAATTGTCCCACTTCTGGGTGCGTACCTCCATCATTCTGTGAGGGCAGGGATGAAAGAGGGACAGCCTAAAATAGAAGCAGGCACCGTGGTGTAGGGCTCCGGATATGGACGACCTGCGGTTCTCTAAAGTGCGCCGATGCCGTGCAGCGCTCGGGTGATTTCACCTGCATCCAATCCGCAGTCGACCCTGGGGAGGCCAGATCAAAGACACTTCATAAACGCTACCCACCTTCGACTCGTGTCGCTTACGTCGATGCGGCAGAATACTCTCACCGCCCTGTCTTCGCAGTGGTAGTCTCGGATAATGCCCACAGCCTCCTCTGCCACGCCATGCTCGACCGGGTAGCTCAACCAATCGAAGCGGAAGAAGCTGCCACTGCTCTGGCAGTTGCTCACACTCAGGCTGAATATATTTTCTCATACTCAAAAACGGCGACTCGGTAATTCGCAATGCGCTCAATCCACGCACCCGCTTACCGTATCCTCCAATCTATCGCCCCTCCCCAGCGCATAATCACGATCATGTTGGTTCCAGCTCACTGTGAACACCCCGGGAACGCAGCTGCCCATGAACACGCCCGAGCACTCGTAAACCGGGCAGCGGACGGCCTAGCTTCCTTTCGCAGTGCGCATCAATGCCTACTCACCTACCACTAAATAACTTCATACTACCCCAATTCCCGCCTCAGCTGCCCTTCCCCTCATAAATATCTGTCCCAGGCCAAGCCAGTTGTTTGGCGTCCATTACAAATCAGCTCTATGCAGTCCAATAACCTTGATTTCCTAATTCATCCAGGAGACGCTTCATCCCACCGTCGTCTCTGCTCGAGCCGGCAAGGAGACTTTATTCACATATATTGTAATTGCCTCAACAACCCTATCTCTTCCCACTTTGAGGGTGCTGAACGACAGGAACGATGGGAGGCTGCTCTGTGCAGCTCATGGCCGGAAGATCAAATCCGGATCGTGTTCTGGGCCGCGGGGGCCGCCGAAGCCCGAGGATTTTTGACCACCTAGAGCGGCCTGAGGGCCCACTGTCTTCCGCTTCCCTACCCCCCCCCCCCCCCCCCCCGCCCCACCCTTCCCTAACCCGACCCTCTTTTTGGAGTCAATAAAGTTGTTTCCTCCCACTCCTGAGGGGCAGGAAGTTCGTCCCGTGTCCTCAGGATTAGCAGCCAGTACCTCCAGCTACTGAGCACACATGGCGGGGGGTTCACGTCACTAGTTCCTACACACAGCCCCGCGCTCGTGGGGAGCTACTGGTGGTAGCAGAAATGTGAAGCGTGGTATAGCGTTGCTTTAGCTACGGTACCGGGGAGTCCTAGCGTTGAGAAAGTAAAACTGAAAGCACGACCCGTTTGAACTTGGTCTGTTATTTATGCCTTATCAGTAGGGCTTCAACCACTTGAAAGCCCACTTGGTAATGAATAAACTCTGCAGAGAAAACTGTGCACTTTTAAACGGGAATGAACAAGAACATTCCATTCCTTATTGAACATCCGTATAATACGGCCTCTACGGGCTGCCACTGTTTGGCCTACTTGGCTTTTTCTTCTGGTTGGTAGCCGGAATTAGCTCGTTTTATAACACTGTGGATAGAAAAAATTGCTAAACTGGTTTTCTGGGAAAGGAAATGGCGCCGTATCTGTCTCAAATATCTCGGTGGACACCTGAACCACACCGTAACGGAAGAGATAAAAAAGGGACTGAGAGAAGAAAGGAAGAGGTGCCGTAGTGCAGGGCTTCGGAGTAATTTCGACCACCTGGGGATCTTTAACGTGCACTGATATCGCACAGCACACAGACACCTTTTGTGTTTCGCCTCCATCGAAACGCGGCCGCCGTGGTCGGATTCGAACAAGGGTAAATAGAAACCGTGCGTCATAAAATTGCCACGTAGTGGTGACAGCAGTCCGGCGAACAGGAAAACAGCGAGAATGTCTTCGAAACGAAACTCTTTATTTGGGGTTACTTGTGCCCGCAAAGAACTGAATCACTCGGCGGCGGCGTACCAACAAGCATGCTCGGCGGTCGTCGAACAAAATGCCCGCCGCTCTCGGCCGTGCTCTTTTTAAAGCTGATAGCGAACTTTCGAGATAAAGCTTGGAAAGTTACTAGAACACTTTGGAACAACGTAGAGTCGGCTCCGCCGGGATGCGATCGATCGAGATAAATCTAGGCGCGTCTTGCATCACAAACAAAGCGATAAAGCGGTGCGCCGGCAGCTTTGAAGTATGAACAAACACTACAACATTCGCGGCACCTGCTTCATAAAATTTAATACAGACTGGGGCCCTTTTGAGTACCACGTCTTGAAGAAATACCTGACTTTGAGCATATTTGCGCTAGTTGCGAAAACTCTCTTCCTCCTGCCTCTTGCTTTGCAGTGAAAGAACTCGTCTGCACGGTGGGGAAGACGGCATCTGTCCCGAACATGTACCCAGGTGATGACATCTGCAATTACATTTATTACACGGACGTATTCATCACCGGAAACGTGGTGGCGCCCACGGACGTTTTCACAAGTTTTGGCGTATTCAAGAAAGTCCTCGGTCGGTACAGAAAGACCAAAGGGGGACTTTCGTTCGACATTAGGTGAGTGACGAGGGATAGGGAGTTTCGGCTGGAAGTTGCTATTATTAAACGCAGAAGCGAAGATAATTGCTGCTTCAGGCGGTTTGCGCCGCCCACCACAGGCAGCTTCTCTTCAAGCTGTATTCGCGGTGGAATCGAAGGCTTCTTTATCACATTTAGTATCGCGGAGTCATTCCCATAAAGTGGCAGCTATATACCGCGACCAATTAGTTGCCATCCAAAGAATATTTTTCTAGCCCTGGCAAGTTCCGTCTTAAGGAACCCCAGGAATAAATTATTTAGGTTGTTCTATATCAATAAATTGGTTTTCTTGACACAGCCTGCAGTCGTTGAAGACGGATATTTCAAACGCTACAAACGGGAGATGGAAGTGCATGTCTCCCCACCAGTGATAGGTTATATTAGCAGACGACAGTGATGTCAAGGCAGTTATAGGCCACAATGTGTAATATTTCTATCCTAATATAGGAGAGATTTCTTTCCCTATAATTTAAAATCGCTGCCATTCTGAATGGCTGCCAAAAAGCCTCGTAATACATCCGCTATACTTTCATAATATTTAAGTCCTTTGCCTGCATTTTTGAAAACCAAATGAGGCGCCATTTTTATGCTGAAAATGCCAAGGAAGGCTTTTGACTAGCAAATGCTCTTCAAACACATTGAATGTAAATTAAAAGGCACAAGGTGGCATAGAAAGTAAAAAAAAATTATGTTAACTTTCTCTTAAAACAATTTCTAAAACACGCACCGGCGTGAAAGTTGCGCAGTAATCCACATTTTTTTACGCCTCTTTGGTCCAGCCATAATAACAACTTCCGAACTCTCTTTTAACTTTTAACTCTCCGAGGTAAAAAGCAAAACAGGAAATCTTTCTTCGCTTGGCTAACTCGTTCAATTAGTTGAGCTAAAAAAAAAGACATTTGCTATGTATGCGTATACTATAAAGGGTGACAAATTTAACTCCAGGCTCTTGCCTTCATTGAAGCGCATAATTTCGGGACTGCAGTAGTGTCATTTCCATAATGTTCTTTAAGCTTTAGCTGGAGACTTACAAAACATAGGTAAGCTTGCTCAGGTCGCGCATATCTCTAAACTGGCTTCCGATAGCCGTTTGTGGAACGGACTGTGTGTCAAACACCTTGGCAATCGGGAGAAGAAGTTTCATATACAAGAAGCAGATGTTCAATGAACCTTTCACGCGCTAAATTTCACGGAAATTATTGTCAAACGGAGCTCTTCACTACGGTGTCGCTCACAGGCTTAGTCGCTTTGGGAAATTAAACACCGTAAACCAAACCAAACCTCTTTTCCATCAACCTCCTTAGCTAGCAGTTCTCTAGAAGTGCTGCCGCTGGGAAGCCAGAGCTTTCAACGAATTAATTAACTATGTCGCCAGAAAGAGCAACATGAACATACAGAAAATACTACCTTCGTAGATGGAGCGCTCAGAGTCACTGATGGAATCATGACTATAGTAATGATGATTTATCCGTATGCATTCGGATATTAATGGATGCTGCACCAAGATATAGCTCTGTGAGACAGACCAGAGTTGAAACTTGGAGAGATGTCGAGCAAATGACATAACTGGTCAGATATAGAAATTTTCAGGAGAAAGGACAGTAAAAAAGTAAAATTATGGCTGGTACTAGCCAGCTGGCAACTGTGTAAAAAAAACCGAGGGTTGAGCGTATGAATTTATGTGTCCTAAAATTAGAGTAAAAGAATGCACCCACTTCAGCATTTCAATATTCCAGGGTGTCGTTTTTTTTTTTGCTTTCGCAGACTAGTAATTCAGTAATGAAGCCTAACTTGTTCATCTCTCTATATGAAAGGAGATGCAATGATACAGAAATACTATAGCAGGCATATGCAAAGTAGGATGCTTTCATTGCATTTTATTGCAAAAAGGCAACGAAAATGTGCTTTCTGAAAACAAAAATGCAAATCTGTGAATATTTCTCATCAGACCGGAGCCCTAGATGTATTAAAAAGCTGCACGAGGGGTAGTAAAATTACAAAAAAAAAACTAATGCAATTACTGTTTTCCGCTTCAAACCAATTTGAGCCTTAACTATACCTCAAATTTTAATGGATGTATGGGGTCTGCGGGGTGCCCTATGTTGGCAGCCCTACTATAAACGAAATCCACTCAATAATCGCACACTGCATTAAAATGGCCTTAATTATTAAATAATGCAGGACTCGTGACTTCGATAATTTGAGGACAAATGCGACCGTCTTGATGTCCACGCCCTCGTAAACTTCGAGTCTTAAATTAATGTCAGAGAACAAAACAAGGATATATTTCACGAGATGAAAATTACTAAACCTGGTTTGTACTTTACCATGTCCTGTTAAATACGCCTATGCTGCCTAAATTTTCCTGCAGCCCATCAATACGGTGTTATGCATTTACCATTAGCATCTTCGGGATGTTCAACCCAAAATACCATACGTATTGTCATTAGTGATGTTGTTCATTTATTGAGAAAACCTGTCTTCTCTAGAAACGGCAATGTGATGTGCTAACAGCGAATCTTTCTTCTTGAACTATTCCTTTAAACCAACTTATTTCCGTGCATCAATACGAATAACGTGAGCCGTACATCGGCACTATGTCAATATCTTCCTTCCAGCGTCTTCGTCTTGTATGAGCTCCAAAAAAATTCAGGGGGCACTTTGACTGTCTAAAGTGGGTAGAGGCAGAAGCGTTTTCCGCGCCACCTTCGCTGTTTCTGTGGCACTGGTGGCGTCACATGTAATTGAGTACTAATTACTAAGTGATGACAAATCACTAATCAATGGTTATTACTGATTAATGCCTGAATACTAATTAACTGCTAATTAATGACGCTTAAGCTTCGCCTTTAGGAGTGGAACGCGACAGCGCGTTGTAGCGCTGCCAGGGAGACCACGGAACGCCACCACCCGTTCGGCGCGATGCCTTGCCCTTTGAACGCAACGCTTTTTGAGGAAAGGAAATGGCGCAGTAATTCTCTGTCATCTCGGTGTACACCTGAACCGCACCGTAGAGGAAGAGAGGAAGTGGGAGTGAAAGAAGATAAAGAGGAGCCGTAATGAAGAAAATGAAAATTGTATTTGAGGAAAGGAAATTACGCAGTAACTGTGTCACAAAATTCAGGGGGGCACTTTTTTGACCTAAAGTGTGGTCACTGATGTGTGATTAAGATGTTAAGCTTCGTCCCCTAAGAGTGGAACGCGACAGCGTCTTGAAACGCTGCCAAGGAGTCCATAGAACGCCATCGCCCATTCGGTTCTGCGCCTCACTCGTCGGTAAATTGGTTTTTGAGGAAAGGAAATGTATCTGTCTCTCATTAGTCGGTGCACACCTAAACCTCGCCGGAAGGGAATGGAGGAGGATGAGAGTGAGTGAAGACACCGTATTCACTAGACGCGCCTTTGTTCATTCCAAACCATCGAGCTGGCATGGCGAAGTGGGTAGAATGCTCGTCTCTCACGCCGAAGACCGGGGTTCGATTCCTGAGCTCGACCAATTTCTTAATCGGTTTTATTTATTTATATGGCCTGACTAGTAAAACTAATTAGGCTAATTGGGTAATTAAGCAATTAACTAAGCTCAGTCCCACTTACTTGGAGCATCACTATACGATCCCTTCAATTGGTTGCATGGTTACTAGCCAAAGTACAATTGGCCCCGTTTGAAATTCGCGCACTGTGACGTCACGAACGTTTCCACCAATTGAAAAGCGTGACATTTTCTGTCGACAACTGCTGCTTACAACGATGAGACATTAAAGGCTTCCGCCCTAAAATAAAACAGACCCGGCTGATTAACAATAATACTTCGTCGTTCGCCTAAAGAATGCCCTGATAACCCGTTTATTACGGTAACACAAGCGATATGTGAATCGATAAAGTGTCGCACAAAATGTGGTGCTTATTTTAACAAAGCCCTCGGTGACTTAGTCCAAAGCTTCGCGATATATGTTCACGGACACAATATGCGGGTACACGCCACGCGCAGGAGTCAATTATTAATCGATATCAATGTTCTTTAAGTCAGTTTTAGATCAGCTTTAGGCTCTACCTAAACTGCATGTATAGGGGAATGAAGAGAAAAAGCTTACAAAACTGAACATGACTCGAGTTTGAATTCTACTCTCCTCAGTGCCAACTCACGCACAGCTGAAATGTAAAACATACAAAGAGAAAAACCATATAAGATTGAAAACTGTAGACGGTTGGGTCTGACCTCTTGGTTCCTTAACTTATGCTGAGCATTCTGCCGCGGCGTCAATCAGCGCCTGACAGGAAAATCTTTGAGTGCTCAACATTCTGCTGGAATCGCATTTCTCCTGAGTTCCGTACGTGACCTGCTTGTTTAGCTGCCGTGTCAAGTAGGCTGTTTCTCAAAAAGTTATAGTACAATGCTCACTGGTTCTTTCCGATGTCGGGTCCAAGGAATCGAACTGGACACATCAAAGTTCCTGCAGGGAGGCAGTGTGGCGAGGCTGCATACACGTATCAACCGTGTTTAAGAAGCAGCAGCGACAGTTATGGCAAAAACATGTCGCGTTCAGACCGGTATTTCAGTTGTAGTTTCGACCAGCCATTTACTTTGGCTGCTTCTGCCAATCATAGGCGACACACTTCCTGACCTTGACACCTTAGATTGAATAAATATGGCTTGACGTGAAGCTACTTCGGAACGGTATGTTGAATGTTAAGCTAACCGAATCGTAGGCGCCATCCGAGGTACTGTAGACAACCGACGGCGGGTACTGGAGACCCCACTTGGCATGCTGTCGTTCGGTGCTGTAATGATCAGTAGAGGTGCTGTCTGGCGGTATCCGAACAATAACCGGAAGATGCGTGTGTTGAAAGATAAATAAGGATGGCGCAATGTCGAACCACTGAATCTTGAATTGCAGTGCATGCAGTGGTTTTGCTGGCTGTCAAGTTAGAAAAATGTCAATAATTTTCAATTCGGCTTCGTGACAGCAGTTCAGTAACGCTGACAATAACTTCCTTTCAGCGTGAAGACTTAGGAAGATAGGGATTAACAGCATCCATAACAATGTCATTGCGTTTACAGCCAGTGTTTTGCTGGGCGTGAAATGGGAGTGCCAAAGAGACAGCGCACGATGAATTTCAAGCCGGTAAAGAATCTGAATACTGTGCAGTAGACATTAGTTAGCGGGCGTTAGCGAACCAGATGTACGTGTACGATATTAGCTGCATCGTAGCGCACACGAGCGAGTTCCGACAAGCAATTGTCTTTATTTCTTCCTACTCAGGTACATTACGGCAAACACCATCCGAAATAACGCATCAGCTGTGACAGCACTAGTGTCGAAAAACATATTACATTACGGGTTCCTCACCATGATTGCGCCAATAGTGAAACTCGAAGCGTGGATTAACAAGGCCAAGGACATTTTAATGGTAAGCCGTCTACAACCACTGAACACATTGTTATGACCACCGCTGTTGCTGAAATGCTGCGACCACTCTGAAGCGTCAATGCAAGCTCAATTTTTTCCTGGCTCCGTGGACACGATTTTCTACAGCGATAAAGCGGCATCCCTAACAGTATTTAGTTTGTATACCAAACCGACCAAACCTGACGCCATTTACAGCCAGGAGCTCCAGTACAGGCACTGGCTAACGAGCGCGAAGCGTAAAAGTGAGGAGGTCATCCGTAGTTATTATTATTTTGGAAAAAATCATATAAAACAAGTCACGTACAAAGGAACAAGCCTAGTTTGCACACATTATTTGCAATTAATGTTGCTGCGCACGCTAATATTCACATCAATTTTCCATAAACCTGATGTCAAATTTTGAGTTCACTAGGTTTGTGTTACCTTTCGATGTTAGCCCGAACAAATGAAAGAAAAAAAAACCTGAGGCAGGGCCATGTGCAGCGTGCCCTGCCTGCGTGGCCGCTTGTGGTAAGAGCGAAGTACAGCCGTGACCGCTCGATCCAAGGGTGCGTGTTCTGCTTCGAATGCTTCTTGAGTCAGACCAACTATTACGCCTTTAGATCGCTGTTACGGTCTATATGGCTTTGTGGCGTCAGCCAGGCCCCGCTGTATTTATCGCAGCAGTGCGAGGGCTTACAAAACCGGACAGGAAGTTGCAAACTCAAGATTCAGTTAGAAAACTCCTCCTTGCCTTCACGCCTCGCGTTCCTCGGCTATGCAAATGTGCTGCAGGAGTTCAGCTCAAGCTGCCGGCTACGCTGAAAAGATTTTGTTGATGGTAACAAAATCAGGCGTATTTCAAGCAACTGTAATTATAGGCTCCGAGAGAAGCTACTGCCTCTCTAAGGCGTTGAAAACTTCACGCATCGTGTCGTATTAACTGTTCATAACAGTCTATTGAGTCCTTCTTAACGTATGCCGAATCCTCAGCATTTAAATTTACATACAGTCAGGAACATTACAGTATTCTTGCTTCTATTACTTATTGCAAAGAAAAGATTTTCGTGATGTTTAACACCCGCGTTGCGTCTCAGCGGAGCGTAGAAAGACTGGCGTCAAAAGTTGTGCGCGGGTTTGAAAGACCGCAAATGTTTATGGAAAAAAGATTACACCTTTGTGGTTTTTCCTATGCACTGATGGGCACAAGCTTTAAGGAGTCCAGACACCCAATTTTGGTGGCATGTTTTCTTCTCTACAATTATGCGCAAGGCACTACTGCGCTTGAATCACCATCTGGTATTCGCCTACAACTGCTAAATATTTATTATCGAATTTTTCTGTCAACTGTTTCGGTTTCGGTTTCAACAACCGAACGATGGCTGTGACGTCAAAGTTTGGTTATACGTCATGTGAGGCATCGAAAACTGCGATATAATCGCTGCTTCATCATTTTAATTAATGACAGTGCTCAACCCAGCCTTCCGCAAGGGTCGCAATGACAACGATTGTAGAATCAAAGAATATATTGCAGTTTCTTGATGCCTCACGTGACCAGTAACCATGCATTGACGCCGCATTCATTATTCGGCGGCAGAAACGGAAACCGAAAAAGCACTCGAAAGAAATTTGAAAAATAAACAATTTATTGGTCATAGAAGGGTACCACGTGGTAATTCATGTATAATAATGCCTTACGCATCATTGCTAAGAAAACACGCGCTCAGTGTCTATACTCCTTTAAGAGGCCTTCAGCGAGTGCTCAAAAAATTAACTATTGCAGAAGCAAATTAAGTTGCGATGAAAAGGAGTTTGGTTGCGGATACTACTTAAAGAAGCACTGCTACCCTGCCTTGCAGTTTGTGCTCTCTGCAGTGTCTCCCATCCACGAACACTGTAAACTGTACCAAAATAATTTTTTGCTCCGATTAACGGCAGAGTCTCAGCATTCACTTCTTCCGCCCTTATGCTGACTTATGGATTACAACTACGCATTAACCATTGCAGGAGTTGAAAAATTTACAAGGCAACGACCCAACAAGAAGAACCATCATCGCCATCGGTACCTTTAACTACACTCAAGCAATGACCAAGTACACCGAACTATTCAGAAAAACCCTTGCTAAAGAGTGAGTTTTGACGTCATTACCTGCTGCAGCGCGGATAGCGTGCCTTCAGTAGCTTCTAACCTAGGCGCCCACATCTTCAAGAGAAATACACTTAGAGAAAGAATTCATTTCAGGTGCCTGCTCGCCTGTTACGATAACCATTTTTCACGTAAAGATATGCGGCCGCGATGGCATAGGCGTAAAACTATTATCGTTTCAACAAATTCTCTCGATCAAAAAACTTTTCTTGCATATGTGGTTTTATTCTTTCTGTTACCGACATTTGTGTGATATGTAAGTGTATGCCTACAAGCTAAATAATAAAAAAATATTTAGGTAATAAATATGCCTAATGCGAAAAAGAAACATAAGTGCAAGCAACACCACTCACCCCATCTCCACAAGGTATCAGCTCGTCTCATTGTACGAATGTCAACAGGACTCACGTGCCATTTCGATGCGGTTGCGGCCCACTGGTGGCTAGGAATATGACAACGAAAAACGACAAGAAATTCCTGATTCTTATTTCATAATTAGGAAAAGGTAAGACTAAGGCCCTCTAAATAAGAAAGGTACGAGAAATTACCATAAAACGAGGGTCAGTAAAAAAAAATTACATAGAATGTTTACTACATTCGAGTCAGAGCGAAAGCACGGATTTGTGCTACGTAGAAGACGACGGTGAGCAGGCAGTGCCGCGGGACGGAACAGATGGAAGTTGATGAAGACGACGCTCTGCAATCCACAACGCGAGAGTGTGGTGCAATTTAACGCGGGTCATGTTGGCTGTGGCGAGAACCTAGTGGTCTCGCTGAGCGGCCCTTAAAGGAGATCCGTTCTCGCAGCGGCCAGTTCGATTCCCAATCGTGGGTATTGATTCAATTTCTTTTTCACTTTTTCATGGTTTGACCTGTCACTCGGCTGAAGGTCAAAACTAGGCACCGGAAGATCGAAGTACGAAGTGCCGTAGTAAAGCTTACGCTTCAAAATAAAAAAAAATTGTAAAGCACTTCGCAATTCTTCAACTGTAATGCGCAAAACATTGTCCCGAGGATAAGCTAAGATACGTAATGCACGTTCAGCCGGCCAGATCATTAGCTGGCGTGCTTGAGAGCCGCGATTTCCGTGCTCCTGCAGCTTATGACCGAGCAAACTTGCGAAGATGTCAAATCTAAGCATAGCCTCACTGAGCCCGTGCTTAATATTGAGCGTTCCGCAAGTTCGCCTCGTCGTAAAGCGCAGGAGCGCAGTAAAAGCGGCTCTTGAGCAGGCTAGCTAAAGATTTGGCCGCTGTAAAAACACGTGAGGTGAGCTATTGAAATTTGTGGAGCAATGCTGTTTATGAAAAAGTAGACGCACTCTACCTCTGAAATTCTATAATCGGTGACGAGCGGTTCGTTCATACTAGTGTTAAGGAAAACGTTAGAGGCTATGCCTGCATATGCAGACTGTCTTTTAAGATATGCCTATCGGCAGAAACGCTTATAGCACATCTACAGCGGTTTATAAACGGGGTGTACAAGAAGATATTGCTTAATTAACACGGTTGTCGGTGCCGCTGATAAAGGCACTTCTAATTCCGAAGCAGACGTCAACTGTGGATTTGTAGCAG
This sequence comes from Amblyomma mixtum, assembly GCF_055824585.1. Taxonomy (NCBI): domain Eukaryota; kingdom Metazoa; phylum Arthropoda; class Arachnida; order Ixodida; family Ixodidae; genus Amblyomma; species Amblyomma mixtum. The sequence goes on from NC_143019.1 coordinate 8,168,040, forward strand.
TGACACCCAAGCAAGAAATGTGCGCTCAGAATCTTTAAGCGTACTTACAAGATAACAAACGAGAACAAAAAACGAGAACTTTCTTAACATTCCTAAAAAACATAATACAATAGGATTTAGGTTGCGTGCTGTGACGTCTATAATGAGTAATGTTTTTCTTGCAACTTTCCCGCCAAAACACCGGTTGGAACTGGTTCAGTTGAGTCCTTATGTGGTGTGCATGAGTCATGACATTCTTGAATCTTCGACTACGTTACCCTTGGTTACCACACCTGAGTATACTAATTCAATCCCTTTTTTTGTCGCACCAACTACGGCAATCAGATGCTACGTTACAATATGCCACACTTATTAAACAAATTACAGTCCATGAATATCGATATTTCGAAAAGCAGCTTGCGCGAAATTAAAGCTGCCTTTAAATAAGCTACAAAACGTTGTTAAGTATATTCTTTTTTTTATGATGTATAAAATGTGTTGTATGTATAACTGTGTCTGTGTAAAAAGTTTTTGTCTCTAGCGTTTGACCATCTTCCGATGTTTGTTGCTGTATGCCATGTAAAGGGGGGTCCGGGGGTCCCTCAAGTGATCTACGATCACTTTTTACCCGGACCTACCCACATCTATGATGTAAAATAAACAAACTTCAAACTTCAAACTTCAAATCCACCAATCCACCTTAAAGCATCCATTACTTCTCACTAATCTACCTTAGGTCATTTTCAGGGTGGGCTTAGAAAATTTGAGGGGCCCTCTGAAATTTAGTGCGGTGGGCGATGTTCTTGATTTTGGAGGTGACAGAGACTCGCTGACAATCATAGGTTCGCTATTATTTAAATCGCGACAAGCAAAAAGAAGCAGTAACTTATCTGCCGCATTGACATTCCTGTTACTCTTATCGGCAGCGTTCGCGTTAACAAGACCGGTCTTAAACGAATTTAGTAGTGCTAGCCTATTACGCAGCCGAACATCTTGCACTGCCTCTAACGTGTACAACGCGGGCCCGTATTAACGCGACAGCTTTAAGGAGCGCATGTCACAGAATAGCAACCTAGGTTGCCCACCCAGTTGGTCGAGAGAGGTTGCTCAGCAAGAGCAACCTGGATCGCACAAGCCACATCGGTGGCAGTACCTGCCATCCCAGGGCAGTGACACATCGCTTAACCGCTACACCACTGCGTCACGAGTGGTACGAAGACTCCCACGGATCCGTGAATGTATGACCAATTCTGCATATGAGAACAATAAGGCATTAGTGATATTGCGTGATACCCTTAAAGCTTACCGCCTTTAAAATATTTACACTCACGTAGCATTTTGAAACAGGTGTAGTGTCCTGGCTACTAGATATGTTCCTATAAAAAAATGACAAAATATTGTTTTTGTTATTTCATAGCTTAGAGCAGGAAAAATTCCATTCCACTAAAGTGCAACGAATTATCTGAAAACATGTACCAGTGCAAAGATGGAAAGATTGTAAACCACAGCGTAACCCTTAACTGTAGCCCTTAACTGTAGCACGCAATATACTAACTCCAAAGTTAGCTGAGTTTAGTAATGCACTCACAAAGACGTGGGGAGTAGTGTCGAAATTTTTCCTGCAAAGCATTCTACCTCTGACATTCTACAGATGTTTGCATCAGTTAATGCATACTCGTGTAAAGGAAAATGAAAGAGGCTATGCCTACGTATGCAGTTTATCTCTTAAGGCGCGCTAAAAGCATTCATATAGATAAGCACATCTTTCATAATTTTATTCTTATTTTTTAACGCTTCACGATTTTGCATGTCATCCTTTCGCAGCGGCCATGTTAATATTCTCTGTATCGTTGCAATTTTAGTATATCTACTTTGTAATTAGGCATAAACATGGACCCCTTCTCGACCGCGTTCTTAAAGACGAAAATTGGATAGCATTTAGGTTGCCTTCGCCGGAGTGTACAATGAGTGTGTATTGTTCTGGCAATTTCCCCGTACAACGCCTGTTTTAGCCGGTTCCATTGCTATTTTTGGTGTTCATCAATCATCGCCTAGTCATATGCTCTAGTGCAGTCGTGAGCAGTATGATATGAAACAAACTTTTCGCACAAAATTGCTAATTTATTGCTTTTTTTCTCGTGTGAAGAGGAAATCCAGCTAAAGGAAGAGAAAAACTGTGAAAAAAAAGGTGAAAAACTGTGCGGGTTTGCAAAGAAAATGAATGCCCAAACTGTACTTTATCTCATATTGCTTACAACTCAACGTTCCTTTGTATTGTAGAACGAAAGTGTGCTGATCCGACCCACTATTCTACCTTAATCTACCCATTAACCCTCCATTTTTCACCTCAATCCCTTCTATGGGGAGTCTGCTACCAAAAGTTTTGGGGTCGGTAGAATATAGGGGGTGGCCGACCTGCCAAAGCTTAGCGCTCCTCAGATTTGTCATTTTGACGGTTCCCTATGTTGGTTCACTGTTAGTCACGTGGTATTGATGACGTCACGACCCTCTTAACAGCATTCATAGATCGCGAGTAGTCCCCATACCGCTAGAGCATGGCGGTGCGGTGGTTAAGCAATGCGCCATTGCTGCGACAGGCGACTGCTATACAGATGGCACTTGAGAGACCCAGCTTACTCCCCCCGACTTCCCGTAAGGTTCATGCAGAGCCCCACGGTGGCAGCTCACAATTTCAGTGAACTTGCCAAGGGAGAGTAGTTTCCTCACACTCCTGTACGCTAGCTGCCACCTGCCACGGTGAGCAGGTTACGATGACGTCACAAGGAAGTGTGGCCTCCGTCGACCAATCGCGGAATTTCGTGAAAGAAAAGCCGGATATATTTTGAATAGGAAAACCTAAATGCAGTTTGATTTCAAAATGTGCAAGAATGAACTGCCATCCTAACCGTCCCTGGTAAATCGAATGGGCCTCGCCTCATTCGCTTTTTGCAGGATGTTCTTCGTGACAGATATCTGGTCAATCAATGTGACAAAGTTGAACGTTCTTGGGAGCTAGTTGGTTCACTACAGAAAATATTGGTACTGCGCAAATGGGACAGGATAGAAGAGCGAGGAAAACAGATGAAAACACAGGCGCAGACTTCCAACTGTTTATTTGAGACCGAAAAGCGAACGCTATAAATGCGGTAAACATATGCGCATAACCATCACTGTCATTCACACAAGGCCTGATTAAAATCTGGACCACATTGATCACACAAGGTCTGATTAAAATCTAGACCACATTGATCAGAACTTGCGTTGCAGAAAGGCCGATACACCAGAGAGCATTCAGTCAGCATGTCCCCAGAAAGTCCTTGTCAAGAAAACGATCAGGAACTAGTAAGGAACCTAACAATCAGCCAGAGTAAAGAGCATGATAAATACTCGAAGTGACAATGCAGTTGTCCCTACAGACAACAAGAGTAAGAAAAGTATGAGAACGCGATAAAAGCAGTGTGTGACATATGGAAAAACCGGCAAGAGAGCATGGAAACCACAAACTACCAGAGTAAAGCTGAAAATTAAAACCAGGTAAAAAATTGGGGTATGGAAAAACAACCATCACATGGAAGGCAACGAAAAACAAGTGTAAAGGTGAACATAAAACCAGGTAAAACTACATTTCCGGCCTTGAAGTACATCTTAGAGACAAAACCAAACCAAACCAAAAGTGAAACAATTATAGGTGGTCTTCTAAAAACGTGATTTCTATTATTGAAAGCGAAATAGACGGACTGCTGAAACATTTTTTAAGATGTGAAAAGCTTCGATGACCTCCCTTTCCGTCTTATCTCTTGACTTAAACAAAAAAGTAGTGTTGCGCAAAATTGGGGTGCAAGGCACATAACAATATGGGAGGTCATCTGGCGCATCATTGAAGGGTAAGGGCAAGAAAAAAATGCCTTGCGTCCCAATTTTGCGCACGGAAAGAGAGGTCGTCGAAGGTTTTCACATCGTAAAAATGGTGAAAAATGTGTCAGCACTCCGTCTATTTCGCTTTCAATTAGCGAAATCACGTTTTTAGAAGGCCACGTATAATTGTTTCACTTTTGTCCCTAAGATGTACTTCAAGGCCGGAAATGTAGTTTTATCTGGTTACCTTTACACTTGTTTTTCGTTGCCTTTCATGTCATGGTTGTTTTTCCATACCCCATCCCCCCATTCTTTTACCTCTTTTTAATTTCCCCCTTTACTCTTGTTGTTTGTTGTTTCTATGCTCAAAAGGCGGTTTTTCCATATGTCACACCATGTTTTTATCGCATTTTCATAGTTTTTTTTTTACTTTTGTTCTCTGTAGGGACAACTACATTGTCACTTCGAGTATTTCTCATGCCCTTTACTCTGGCTACTTGCTACGTTCCTTACTAGTTTCTAACCGTTTTCTTGACCAGGAGTTTCTGGGGACATGCTGACTGAATGCTCTCTGGTGTATCGGCCTTTATGCAACACAAATTTTGATCAATGTGGTCTAAATTTTAATCAGGCCTTGCGTGAATGACAGTGATGGTTATGTGCATAGGATCACCCCATATATAGCGTTTGCTTTTCGGTCTCGAATAAACAGTGTGAAGTCTGCGCCTGCGTTGTCATCTGTGTTCCTCGTTCTCCTGTCCTGTGCCATTCGCGCAGTACTAATCTTTTCATCAATCAATGATTTTGCGTCCTGTCCTGCCCTCGTCTCCACAGCGGGTGACCATGGCTTGCCATCAAATGTGAATACAGGTTTAAGCCAGAGGGTAATGGAAGACTGGCGACTAATCATGCATACGTATTCCTTCTTGATAAAAGCTCAATGAAAATCTCATTTCTGTTGTTATAGAAATCGCGATGCAGTTAGAAGTAAAAGAGAAATAATTTCTTTGCGGATAGCACAATGGGTGACACCGACGTAGAAGATGCAAATCTGGTGGTACTGTATAGGCAGGTATATAGCTGAGTAGCGCGGCTGGCTGCTCTATAGAGTAGGTGTATCTGAATCCCTGCTTTGATTTCGATGTCCTCTGAGAGTGTCGTCGCCCTTTTAGCGCGGTAGAACCTAGGTGACATGTAACCACTAATGCCACGGGACCTCATGACATCATCAAAAATTTGCCAACCGTGGCAGCAATAAGTAAAATTAACGTTTGGTCGCGAGAGTTTTCTCGGGAACAGCAACCTGGCGCGCACAGTCTGAAGCACCTGCAATCGTAGGGCAGTGGCGCATCGCTTAACCGCTGCAGCATTGCACCAGAAATAGTATGAAAACTCTCAGGGCTCTAGGCATGTAATGTAAAGAATGAACAAATCCGCATACACGGGCATAACCCCAATCACGTTATATCGTTAAGACGGAGCATAAGTGTCTCCTCCAGTTTTTTAGTTGGCTGCATACACATCATCTTCCAACGTATTAAACTCAGTCGAGTCAAACGCATCCGGCCTCTGTCCCTTCTTGGGTTTGTCTGCTGGCGCCGTTCCCCAGTTTAAAAGGTTCAGAAAAGCCAACTACCAATTTTTTTCTTTCTGTCTAATGCTAATTTGGACTCAACCCCTTGTGATTGTGTGTAGTAAAGTCCATCCAGGTATGCCATTAAATTCTCTAGCACACCAAGCGTTACATTTCGTGGAACTATGGTTCCTCAGAAAACCTAGGGCTTTTAAAACCGAGTGCATTTTATCGTTAGCAGAGAGAGATAGAGATGAATGTTTTTAAAAAAGTCACCTCGAAATCTAACGGGGGTAAGGACGATGGGGAAAGGCTACTTGTGACACTTATTGGCACCCTGGCATGCAAAGCGCTGCCGTGGCAATTAATGAAGTGATATACCCCCAAAATCCTTATTCCCTATATTCATTACACCGGGAGAAATCTTCTAGGATATCGTGATATTTTTGTTCATACTGGTTTAAGAAATTAATCCCGAATGCGATCTCTTTTGCTTCCCCTCCAGCTACAAGGCAGACGTAGCGGTCGTGGTGTCATCTATCAACATTCAAGAAGATGTGACGAGATGCAAGGTTATCCCTCCCGGCCACCGAGCATCTCAAGCCGGCAATTACCCATTCTTTGTGAGTGCATTCATCTCCATCTCAGTGAACTATTCGTTGATAAAGTACAGATCTTGGAGCTTCCTGATACTCATCATCGAAATATTTTATGTGGCACGAAATGGTCAATGTAGTCAGGGCATTTCTGGGCCCAAAGTAGGAAACGCATGCTCTGATGATCTGGTTCCCGGAAGTCGGGCCAGGATCGGCCCAATGTCGCCGAGGCCATACTAAGACAATGGTCGCGCAAAGCTGTAATTCCTTCCGAAATTTTATATGGGACCTTTGCTGCTTCTACACAGGCCAGTCAAATTGTGGCTACCCCACCTGCTGGAGGCATGGTTAAGGATGTTGTAGCAGTGAAATGTTCGCCTAGCCGGCCAGAGGTCTGTGCAATATACCTCTGGATCACAGCAGTTTTAATAGGATTCAAAACATTCCAAAACGCCCAACAAGTCTCATTTCGACCAAGAAAGATTCGCACACACTTTGGTAGCACATGGCCGCCACTGTCTTTACGAAAAATTCAGGGGGCACTTTGGCTCTCTAAAGTGCTGCAAGGCGAAAGCGTTTCCTGGCGCACTGTTTGTTTTTATTTTTTATTTTCATACCTTGTTTTTTATCTTTGTTCCTTTTCTCATTTTTGTTTTTATTTTTATTTTCATATCTTATCTTTATTTTGTTTTTCTTTTTGTTTATTTTCTTATTTTTATGTTTTATTTCTCCTTTCTTTCACTTTATTCCTTCTATTTTATTTATGAAACCCATGCATTCACTAGATGCGCCTTTATTCATGCTCGAACCTTGAGCCTTCGTGGCGGAGTGTTAGCTTCTCCGCTTCAAATGCCAAAGGCTGTGGTTCCATTCCCACCCTCGGCGCAGTTTCTTTTTAAGCAGTGACGCCGAAAGGCGGACAAATCTGCCGACGCGTCTGTCGACACGGCTGCCGACAGCGTCTGCTAACGACAGTATGAGGCATTAAAGGCTTTCGCCTTAATACGCGAGTTAACCTAGCCCCAGATTTAGCAGAAGCAGCAGGGCTGCGGACCTAGCGGGCTGTCAGATCTCGCTTGCCAGTGGATATTAAAGTTGGCAACACACTATAACACTAGAACCTTAAAGAATTAAGCCTGCGTAAGCTTACCACATGAACTGGTGGGTAACTGGCGGTATTCCACAGCGCTTAGTTAGCCCGGTTAGGAGGGCAAATTAATCGAGTACAGAATTAAATTCCGGGCACACACGATGCTGTAACGGTTTATCTCTAAAGCAGGCAACCAGGTATGAAATTCATTTGCAATGAAGAAAATGCTTTCAACGCTTCAACGCCGTCAGAAGAAAGCAGCAGCTCGCTGAGGCTAAACTTAATGATTCGTGCGAGAATTCTGTAACCAACATGTACAGGAACATGCAAGGAATAATAATTGGAGTGGCGGCGCCCACGCTAATTGTTCTCTAAAAAAATTGCCGACAATTACCTTACTTTCTAATGCGAAAATTTGAGCGCAGCTCATCAGCTGTTTCAGCTTTTAGATAAATTGAGGCAAAGATTTCGAGCAAGACATGTATGCACAATTACAGACAACTTCTTATTTTTCACACATATTCCTTCTTTAAGAAACACTTCACTAACAGCTCTTGATTGTCATGAAGCAAGCTTTGTGGACGGAGAAATAGATGGATATATGCTCGACTTGCTGCGCCAATGACTGGTTCTCAAAGACGAGGACTGCGCAAGTATTTCGCGAGGTTTTCACAGTTGTGGGAGCCGTTACAAGCGAGAGGAACGGGATGATCTCCCGCATAAGTGATAAAGAAATTCCCGCCGGTTGCTAAGGATGGGAGGAGGTTGTGCTTTTACAGTCTCCTTTCCAAGCACCCGCTCCATTGCTTTCGCAGCTCGAAGGGTCACGGCGACGCCGCGAAACGCAGAAACGGGCGCCTAAGAACTGCGCTCTTAACTTACAAATATCCAATTATGGATGGCGCCTGACGAGGAGGCACTGTCTGTCGGCTACCAGTCACCACGCGCCTACTGTACTGATTCAGAGAAATGTATAAAAAAATGCCATAGATAAATGGTAGCGCTTAATATGTCCGTCATATCTGATCCTAAATATAAAACATGGTTGGGTTTAGAAAGGTGTAATCTCCCAAAGTGACCCAGGCTATGAGGGACACCGTAGTGAAGGGCTCCGGAAATTTCGACCACCGGGGGGTTCTTTAACGTGCACTGACATCGCTCAGTACACCGGCCTCTTGAATTTCGCCTGCATCAAAATTCGACAGCCACGGCCGCGATCGAACCCGTGTCTTTCGGGTCAGCAGCCGACCGCCGTAAACACTGAGACACTGCGGCGGCTTAAATGTACCAGAAGAGTGAGTCTGCTTGAGGCAGATGCGAAGAGAAGAACTGAGTGGAGCACATGAGCAAACATGGCCTTTTTATTAAAAGATAAAAAATTTTGCCAGGGTACGCAGACGGAAACTGCAGGGAAGAATGAACCTTAAGTAAAAAAATTCACGGGGGCACTTTGACTGTCTAAAGTAGGTAGAGGCGGAAGCGTTTTCCGCACCACTTTGACTGCTTCTGTGGCACCGGTGGCGTCACATATAATTGAGTACTAATTACTAAGTGATGACAAATCACTAATCAATGGTTAATTAGTGATTAATGCCTGAATACTAATTAACTGCTAATTAATGACGCTTAAGCTTCGCCTTTAGGAGTGGAACGCGACAGCGCGTTGTAGCGCTGCCAGGGAGACCACGGAACGCCACCACCCGTTCGGCGCGATGCCTTGCCCTTTGAACGCAACGCTTTTTGAGGAAAGGAAATGGCGCAGTAATTCTCCGTCATCGCGGTGGACACCTGAACCGCACCGTAGAGGAAGGGAGGAAGTGGGAGTGAAAGAAGATAGATAAAGAGGAGCCGTAATGAAGAAAATGAAAATTGTATTTGAGGAAAGGAAATTACGCAGTAACTGTCTCACAAAATTCAGGGGGGCACTTTTTTGACCTAAAGTGTGGTCACTGATGGCCCTAAGAGTGGAACACGACAGCGTCTTGCAACGCTGCCAAGGAGTCCATAGAACGCCATCGCCCATTCGGTTCTACGCCTCGCTCGTCAGTAAATTGGTTTTTGAGGAAAGGAAATGTATCTGTCTCTCATTTGTCGGTGGACACCTAAACCTCGCGGGAAGGGAATGGAGGAGGATGAGAGTGAGTGAAGACACCGTATTCACTAGACGCGCCTTTGTTCATTCGAAACCATCGAGCTGGCATGGCGCAGTGGATGGCATGCTCGTCTCTCACGCCGAAGACCGGGGTTCGATTCCTGAGCGCGACCAATTTCTTAATCGGTTTTATTTATTTATATGGCCTGACTAGTAAAGCTAATTAGGCTAATTGAGTAATTAAGCAATTAACTAAGTTCAGTCCCATTTAATTGGAGCATCACTATACGATCCCTTCAAGTGGTTGCATGGTTACTAGCCAAAGTACAATTGGCCTCGTTTGAAATTTGCGCACTTTGACGTCACGACCGTTTCCACCAATTGAAAAGCGTGACATTTTCTGTCGACAACTGCTGCTTACAACGATGAGACATTAAAGGATTCCGCCTTAAAAAAACCACTGCCGTTTGAATACAAGATAAATTGTGTGCTTAGGCCGGTGCCTGGCTTCGTACTTTAAGGCGGAAGCCTTTAATGCCTCATCGTTGTAAGTAGGAGCTGTCGACAAGAAATGTCACGCTTTTCAGTTGGTCGAAACGGTCGTAACGTCACAGTGCGCGAATTTCAAACGGGGCCAATTGTACTTTGGCTACTAACCATGCAACCAATTAAAGGGATCGTATAGTGATGCTCCAAGTAAGTTTGAGTATAGTTAATTGCCTACTCAACCAATTAGTCCAATTAACCTATCTAGTCAGACCAGATAAATAAATAAAACCGAATAAGAAATTGGCCGAGCTTGGGAATTGAACCCCGGTCTCCGGAGTGCGAGTCGAGCACGCTACCACTCCACTATGCCAGCTCGATGGTTTGGAATGAACGAAGGTGCGCCTAGTGAATCTTCGTTCACTCCCATCTTCCTCCCTTCCCGTTACGGCGAGGTTCAGGTGTGCACCGAGATATGCGAGACAGATACATTTCCTTTCCTCAAAAGCCAATTTACTGACGAGCAAGGCGTATTTGTCCGCGTTCCAGATTGGTCCAAATTGTCGTGATGTCACCACGCGCGAATTTTGACGGGTGTCCACCGAAATATGTGAGACAGTTACTGCGCCACTTTCTTTCGAGCCGCCGCGGTGGCTCAGCGGTTATGGTGCTCGGCTGCTGACCCGAAAGATGCGGGTTCGATCCCGGCCGCGGCGGCTGGAATTTCTTTGGAGGAGAAATTCTAGAGGCCAGTGTACTGTGCGATGTCAGTGCACGTTAAAGAACCCCAGGTGGTCGAAATTTCCGGAGCCCTCCACTACGGCGTCTCTCATAGCCTCAGTCGCTTTGGGACGTTAAACCCCATAAACCAAACCAAACCAACTTTCTTTCGTCAAATACAATTTTCGACTAGTGTCTACTAAGATATGCGAGACAGTTAATGCGTAATTTCCTTTCCTCAAATACAATTTTCATTTTCTTCATTACGGCCCCTCTTTCTTCTTTCACTCCACTTCCTCCCTTCCTGTACAGTGCGGCTGAGGTGTCCACCGAGACGACAGAGAATTACTGCGCCATTTACTTTCCTTAAAATGCGTTGCGTTCAAAGGGCAAGGCGTCGCGCCGAACGGGTGGTGGCGTTCAATGGACTCCGTGGCAGCGCTACAGCACGCTGTCGCGTTCCACTCCTAAAGGCGAAGCTTAAGCGTCATTAATTGGCAGTTAATTAATGCACCAACAAAATGTGAAGTGAACAATCGCGTAGCAGAATGCAGCACTCAGGCTTTCGCCTTTCAGCACTTTAGCCGCTAAAGTTCCTCGTAATTTTGTAACAAAAACAGCGCCGCACGGACGCTATCTCGCCAGCGCGCCCCTCTTTCTCTTCCTTCTTTCACTCCCACTTCCTACCCTTCCTGTAAGGTGAAGTTGGGGTGTCCACCGAGATGAGAGGGAATTACTGCGCCATTTTCTTTCCTCAAAAAGCGTTGGTTCAAAGGTGTTTCAAACCGCAAGGCGCCATGGCAAGGCTTCGCGCCCGCCGAACGGGTGATGGACCAGCTGTTGCGTGGACTCCCTGGCAGTGCTACAACACGCTGTCGCCTTCCACTCCTAAATGCGAAACTTAAGCGTCAATAATTAGCAATTAGTTAGTATTTGCCATTAATCAGTCCGGAGCCCTCCACTACGGCGTCTCTCATAGCCTTAGTCGCTTTGGGACGTTAAACCCCATAAACCAAACCAAACCAGTAATTAACCATTAATTAGTAAGTTGTCATTACTTAGAAATTAATTTTTATGTGTGGCGTCAACATGTGGTGATATCACCAGTGCTACAAAGGCAAAGTGGGGCTGAAAACGCTTTCGCCTCAATGCGCTTTAAACAAAGTGCCGCCTGAATTTCTTTTCTCCTCTGCTTAGTACGCTTAATGCAAGAGCAAGAAGTTTAACAATTTGTTTGCCCCGCCCCTGGTCAGTTATTCGTTTTATACGCCTACCCTAAAGTGCACTATTTACCACCTTTGCCAACAATGTAGAGTAGAAGGGGTTCATTTGCAGCTAAGGCCTATGGCGCAGTGCACACCGGTAGCGTTCTGTACCTTAGATATTGTAAGAGGAATTCTCATTATCGACTCCTCCCCCCCCCCCCCCCTTGGAAATAAAAAAACCTTAACTTATCAGGAATGCCACAAGAACCGCTCAGCACGTCTTAGAAGGAGACCTTTTCAGCTGTTTGCTTTCGACGAAGGATCTGCATGTTTGCCTATGGTAAGAATATCTGAGGCCAAGCGACACCAGTCTATGCTGCGCTCTTACTGTTCAAGCCGGCCCGAATGCGCCCTGCAAGGCGCCATACATGTGCTTAGGAAAGGCAACTTCACGAAGTGCCGGCATTGGCATTGCCAGGATTTCTTAATCTTTGTCTTTAGCTAGACATGTTTCCCTAACATTTGGAGAACAGAACTATGTCGTTAATTATCGCAGTCAGAACTAAAGAAGGTTGCTGAAAATAACATGCCTTTAGTCCTTTACCTGTGCTTCATTAATTGCTGTTTCGTGGGGCAACAATATTAACACCTCGTTATGAAGATGAATAGACATCTTATAGCGAGGGAATGATCCATTTCTGCGAAGAAGGTGCGAGAAAAATACCCGCTTTTTTTTTCTTTCAGAACATAATGATGAATCTTTTAAAGAAGACCAACCAGTACCCTGACAAGAACAAGATTGTTGGCATGACGTTGGAAATGGCAGCCATCGCTTACAGGTATCACAAGAATATCTCTAAGCCCTCGGACGTCCGGCTCTACGAAGCATGCACCCAGTACGCGCTTGTACCCGTGGATGTGGTAAGCTCCGCTTGATTCCGTAGATAGCCGAGAAACATCTGCTACTCATTAAAGCCTCAGGTGTCGATAGCCATTCGTGCATTACTTTATATATCAGTATTTTCTCCTGTAAATAATAATTTTAAAAGCACACTTCAAAATAAACGACCAATTAACTATGCATTTAAAGAAATTCAGGCAAAATGGCATTGCGCTATTTTCGAGCCACATCAGGGACTTTGTATCTTCACATTCGTACTCAGCATGCAATAACGTTTCGCAAGCAGTGTGCGTTGCAGCAAACTTCTGCGTTACACCCTGAAAATGCCTACGTGTGTCACAGCGTAGCAGTACTGTAGAGTGGTTCAATAACATGGAGCGTGTTTCCCAAAGCGTGCCCGTAATTAATTCTGCCCTGTGAGAACCATTCAATAAAATAAAACTATTTTAAACCTCGTGTAGTAAGCTAGCATAATTTCACTACATCTGGAAGGCATTCGGCTATAGCTGAGTTGCATGCAATACAGTGCAGTACGAATAGCATAAATTCCCTGTAAAAAAAAAATTAACCAAGGCAGAGGCAAAACATAAGTTTGGAATGATCAATTAAAAATCCTGCAAAATTTCTAATTAACCGGAAGAGTCTTGCGACGTAAGCAGTCTGTTATATCTTCGTTATATCGTGTGTGTTATCGCGCACATCGTTCAGGCTTCGAAGTGGGCCAGCATATCTGCTACATTTCAAGAGCGCCAAAAACGAAGACAACAAAAAACGAGGCGAGAAAAAATGGAGCTGTGTTTGTCTTGCCTGGTTCACTGCTGCCTTCGTTTTTCGCGGTGTTGAAATATGGAATCAAACCAACTCGCACAACTTTTTGTCCTCCAGAACAATATATGGGACCACTTATTCCGTTCGTCAGTGACCGTTATTCCTAAGCACTCCTAACGCATTTGCGCTCCCTGAACGGAACCGTCTTTGCAGTCATCAATTACCCTTGCGGGTTTTTTTTAAAAGCGCAGCTCTCAGGCGCCTGTTGCTGCCTTCCATGTCGTAGTCATTGGCGTAACTCGCCACCAGACAGGTTGCGTTTCTGCTTGTATTAGTAGAGCGAAACGCCACGTGCACGTCAAGAGCAGAGCAATGGGCTCAGCGCAAGGTGGCTACCAAGGGAACATCCTGGAGAGCGGATAGCAGAGTAAACCGCCACCTTGCGCTTCACTCTTCCAGAGGTTGCGGTCGTCGTGTGAAGAGCTGCTCTCAAACTTTGTATTACCGACTATCGTTATCGTGTGTCCATTTTCTTCGCCTCTTATCCTGCGAAGGACTTGTCACATTTGGCCCTTGATTCTGACCTACGTAGTTTGCAGATACCCAGAGAGCGTCAGGCGTGCGGGACGGCATAGTGTAGTGGCAGCGTAGATCACAAGTGGCTAGCACCCGACTGTGTGAAACATAATGGCGTATTCTTGTTCATCTGAAACGAGAAAGCCGTACAAGGGGCGCCGTACCAATAATATTGCGAAACTAATTATGGTATCTAGCAACGCGAATTGTGCTCCTCTGCTATTTCTTGCAGGCATGCGACTCCACACGAGTTGCCATGAACACTCAGTACACGAACATCGCCATCATGAACGCCTCCTCGGAGTACGCTGTATTGTGGGAGACCACTAACACCACATTGCCGAAGGTAAGCACCTTAATGTATCTATAAAAGCGGGTGCCGCTTAGCAATTCCGTCACTCCCTCGCTTATGCAAAGGTTGCGGCAAACTTGCGGGCTGTCGCATGGGCACGCCTGCACCTACGAGGTCTGTTAGAAAAGTATCCGACCTTACTTTTTTTTGCGAACACCTGATCGATATGAAACAAGCGCGCTTGCACCAGCCGACCTTGAACCTTCGTGCGCATGTACGAATTTTTTCCCGCCTGCCGATAGCGTCAGTCGCTGGGAGGCAGCGTTTGAGTGAGGTAGTGCGCAGTGCTCTCGTCGGTTTTTTAGTGCAAGCAAAATGGCGGTGCGACAGGAGCAGCGCTAACGCATCAAATTTTGCCAGAAACGGGGAGTCAGCCAAGTGGAAACCGTTCGGAATATTTAGACGGTTTTCGGTGATGATGCTTAGAGCAGCAAACGGATTAAGCAATAGTACAACTGGTTTAAAGATGGCCGGACATCGGTGGAGAACGAGCCACGCTCCGGTCGGCCATCAACATGCCGAAATGGCCAGGTCATTGCCGAAGTGAACGCTCTGGTGATGCGGGACCATCGTGTGACTATCCGAGAAATTGCGGAAGAGGTGGACATCAGTAGTTTTTCTGCACATTCCATTATCACCGAAGATTTGGCCATGAAGAGAGTTGCGGCGAAATTCGCGCCGAAGCTGCTCACGGTGGAGAAAAAGCAGCTTCGTGTTGAAGTCTCACAGGACACGCTGGATTCCACTAACAGTGACCCCGACTTCATCAACACCATAATCTCTGGTGTCGAGTCTTGGGTGTACGGATACGACCCGGAAACCAAATCCCAGTCGTCACAGTAGAAGTATTCCACGTCCCCAAGACCAAAGGAGGTCTGCCAAATGCTCAGCAACGTCGAAGTGATGCTGACTGCTTTCTTGGACTCTCGCTGTGTGGCACACCACGAGTACGCACGCCCCAGGGTCAAACAATGACCAAAGAGTACAACAGGGATGTCCTCCGTCGCCTACGTGATGCTGTGCGGCGCAAGAGACCGGAGTTGTGGTCAACAGGAAATTGGCGCATCCATCACGACAATGCTCCTGAACATTCTTCGCACTTAAGACTTTTTTGGCGAAAAACCAGACCCCTGTGGTTCAACAGGCTTCTTACTCTCCTGATATGGCCCGCTGTGACTTCTGGCTGTTTCCCAAAATCAAAAGGCCTTTGAAAGGAGCGCGATTTCAGAGAAGAGAGTACATTATGGCTGCAACGACAGCTGAGCTAAACTCCATTCCGAAAAAGGCCTTTTCGGAATGCTTCCAACAGTGGCAACACATCTGGGAGAAGTGTGTTGAGTCCCAAGGAGACTACTTTGAAGGTAATTAGGTTTCCAACGCTCCAGTTATGCCATTTTGTTTTCTTTGGCCAAAGGTCGGATACTTTTCTAACAGACCTCGTATTCCTTCTCTCAGATCCCTCGCAACGCAACCAATGCCACGGGACCTGTGCGATAACTGCACTAGAAGAGAGTGGAAGTATTGTCACGCCCAGATAAAACGTAAACAGCGATGGCAGGCAGTGCCCGAACGGAGAGAGGTTCAATGGCCTGGAGTTCGGGACAAGCATTTCTAGTTCGTACTCTTTGCTGCCACCACTTGGTTATGGGGCTGAAGATTGAAAAGAAATGTGTTGACATTATCCGTCACATAATGCTGAAAAGATGGTGACAGGCCGCTATACTTGGCGGTACTAGTTGGGCGCTGTCACAGATTTACTGTAATGGCTTTCTTTAATATTTCTCCTAGAAAAAACGTATGCTCTTAAACGAAGAGCATCTGAGTGCCGACGATGGCAGTAAGTGCAGTGGAGGATTTGAGCAGATGTTTATTTATTTATTTATTTATTCATTCATTTATTTATTTATTTATACATACATACATACATACATACATACATACATACATACATACATACATACATACATACATACATACATACATACATACATACATACATACATACATACATACATACATACATACATACATACATACATACATACATACATACATACATACATACATACATACATACATACATACATACATACATACATACATACATACATACATACATACATACATACATACATACATACATACATACATACATACATACATACATACATACATACATACATACATACATACATACATACATACATACATACATACATACATACATACATACATACATACATACATACATACTGCAATCCCATGCAGGCATTTTAGCAGGGTTGGAATACAACGAAAAAGATAAAAAATACAAGAACCAGATGGGGGGTCCTAAATGAAAAGAGCGACATGTTTGACCAAAGCGAACAGCAGCTCAGCAGCCAGTCAGCAGAAGCAAAAATCACGCTGAAACATATTACGACACACTTATAGACAGACGTTTATAACTATAAACGACATTCAAATAATTTCAAGGATGGCGGAAGGACTTCATGATTTGGGAGTGCATTCCAATCACTAACAGTTTATGAAAAAAATCTGTATGTAAAGGGGTTATTATTTGTGCGAAAAGACG
Source organism: Amblyomma mixtum (assembly GCF_055824585.1). Taxonomy (NCBI): domain Eukaryota; kingdom Metazoa; phylum Arthropoda; class Arachnida; order Ixodida; family Ixodidae; genus Amblyomma; species Amblyomma mixtum. Next base: position 8,184,808 of record NC_143019.1, read on the forward strand.
TTATTGTTAGATTAGGATGCTTTTTTATTGCTTACCCAGAAGGAAAAGATATGACCTTATCAAAATCAATCTTGTAATGACTGTTCACTGTTTGATACAAAAAATTAAGACGAGGCATTCGATTTCTATTTAACTAATGAAACTAAATCTGCTTTGGTTAATAGTGCGCTCACAGATGTTCTCCGGAAGTCGTCGCATAAAAATCGAAAGGCCCTTTTTTGCACACTTTCAATTTTATTGATATTGTGTGTACGGGTCAATGGCATCACTGTAGGGAGCGCTCAAAAATAAAGCGGAGAGAGAAAGGTCACCAAAGGCGCGAAGGCACCCTTAATGACGATTACAAACGCTGTAAAAACACCTGCGACATGTTACTCTACGGTTCTATATCTCAGCCACCTATTTGGTTCGTTTAAGGGCGCGATAATTTTTCAAGTTTTACACAAGCCTTATTTTTAATATCTTCTTGCCCCACGTGACAATATTGAGGACTCGCTGCATAACTATACTGAGGTAAACGGCCCTTTAGACTTCGTGCATTCGCTGAAACTGCTTTTCAAGTTTCATGAGAAGTTATATCTGTGCTTCCAGATTGCTTATCTATGAAACCGTGGTTTAGACTTCACATGCAAGCGCATGGAAAGTTTGGTTTGATCGCTACGCTGCGATTCATATTCGTTCCTGAAACGCGTACAGAAAACGTGAAACCGCTGTTTAGCCTACTTCACATGGGAGGTTTGGTTTGATCTCTATGCTTATTTCATAATCCCATGCAACGCTGTAAGACCTAGCACACTTGTTTGCGCTGCATGCATCCGAGATTAAAAAAATTGCCGACGTTTAAGTTACTTCCTAATGCGAAATTTGAGCGCAGCACATCAGCTGTTTCAGCTGTCCGATAAATTGAGGCAAAGAATGCTTTAAGGCATGTGTGTACAATTAGAGACAACTTTTTATTTCTCACACATATTCCTTCCTCAAGAAACACTCCGCTAACAGTTCTTGATTGTCATGAAGGAAGCGTTGTGGTCGGAGAAATAAATAAATATATGCTCGACTTGCTGCGCCAATGCCTGCTTCTCAATGGAGAGGTCTATGCAAGTATTTCACGAGGTTGTCACAGCTGTGGGAGACTTAACGAGCGAGAGGAACGGGATGTTCTCCAGCATGAGTCGTAAGAAATTCCTGTTTGTTTGTCTTTATATCTACCTTAGAGTCCCCACCCGCCCTGCCACCCTTGCAGGCGACAGTTCATGGTTGATCGCGAGAGTTCCCACACCGTTGTCAGCGCTAGCGCATACAGCCCACATCTCTATCTCGTCACCCCACGTACCTATAAGCGCGATTCAGGCGTCCACTGACCCAGGAAGCCAGTTATTGAGCTGATTGAGAAGCAGATTGAGTCAGGGTGGAAAAGTTAGGTGACAATATTTTAGTCGAAATGTAGCAGAAGTGGAATGTCAGTGCGTGAATTTCGCGGCACTTAACCAATGGCCCTTGTCGGCAACGGAGTGGATTCGAAAGGAGGTCGAGCATAGCTGGGAACCGAAGAAGGTGAGGTTGCTAACGAGTTACTTTATCCTGTTGTAGGATTGTAGGAAACGATGTGGTTTATATAGATAGGTTTCGCTACTTTTCCTCGCTAGGCCGGTCCGAATATGTGGTAGTCGCAGTGAGCACTGCTTTGTGCTAGAATTCTACAAGTGAGCATATTCGCAGGTGGATCTCATCAGAACTCTGCCCGCATGGCATCGCTTTTCGTGGGTGGTATTCGACGTCCACATGTCCGACTCCCAGAGGAAGTGCCCACTCTACGACAGATTCGAGCTGCTCGAGGAGCTGAAAACACGCTTTGGATTCTGACGACAGTTGCAGCACCTGAAGCTATCACCACGCTGAGAGTAAAAAAGCCACTCAAGCCTACTACGTTTATTGTCTCCACCATTTAAGTCTTCCAGAACTCAACGTCCTCTTGCGGCACATTCCTAGCGTTCGCAACAACTGGATGCCTGTCCTATGACACTGCTTCAGACGTAGCATCCCCTGTAGCATCTACAGCCAATGGGGGTTGAGGAAGCTCAAGTAAGTTTGGAGGAGCGTCGGGCAAGCTGTAGCCAATGTCAGGCAGGTGGCATTAATGAATGGGCGCGACAAGTTGCTCGGGAAGAGCATCATCCCGAGTGGTGGCTGCAATAGAAACAGCCACCTACCAATGGAATGGCGCATCGCTAACCGCTGCGCCTCTAAGCTGGTAGTGGCATGAGGACTCGCCGCGATCTATGAATGTTAAGTAGAGAATGACCTATTCTGCATATAATAGTTAAAACACATCGTCATTGAGTAATTCCCTTAAGGCGAAGCTTAAGTGTCCCATCCAATTGAAGAATCAACAGCTGCTTTTTAACGCAGCGAGTTGGGTAGCGCTAAGAGACCGGAAGCGGGCATAGTGGGTGAGGGTGCAAACGCGGGCTAATGACACTTCAATCGAAATAGGAAGAAATGGGCTTGGGCAGGGCACGTAAAGCAAAGGCACGATAACCGCTGGTCTTTAAGGCTAACGGAGGGGATTCCAAGAGAGGGCAAGTGTGCTGTGGATAATTTATGGGTGCCGACTGTTCATGATTTCCAAAGAATCGTCATGGCACTGCCCATGTAGGTAAAAAAGGCCTATAGACAGTCTTCGAGATTTGGCCGTGCTAAATAACATTGCGAAATCAGCGCCCATATTCAATTAGCTGTCACATGCAATCAAATGTTGCTGATGGTGCATAAGAGTGGCTGCTTTAGAGTGCGTATAGTTGTGTGTACACGGGAAAACCTTCGATGATTACGGCCAGATGCATAGAAAGCCTATGAAAAGAACTTTAGGCCTTTCCAGCATCATTCCTTCTTAGCGTGCGCAAGCATCAAAGTCGAATGAGGTGTGGATGAGAAATTCGACATCGTTTCAAAAGTTCCCTAATATGGACTGCTTCCCTAAGAGGTCTGAAGGAAAATTGGCCGCTTATTTGAAACAACAGCGTGCAATGAAACTCAATTTCAGCCGAAATTTTCATCTGCGGACTATGCAGCGTATGCGGACAATAGTACAAAAGAACTTCACCTAATGAGCGCACTTTCCTTTTAAGAAGTTCCCTCAATTCTCTCAAGAACGAGGTGGGCATGCACTTATTGCACAGGGTAACGTAAAAAATCTGGAGTAGTGTAAACGGGAAGGAAGGAAGGAAAAACTTTATTTTACTCTAGTCCTTTTTCCTGCGGTTTGGGAGCATCTTCAGAGATGTTTTCTCCTTGATTTTACCCCCAGGAGTCTTCTCTGTCGAAGTCGTCCGCCTCTAATCAGTGGTCGGTTGCCCTCAGTCCAGGGCTCCGCTGGCCACTGCCGCCCGTTGAGCTCGCTGTACCAGACCTTCTTGGTCTTCACAGCGGTCGCTGGACAGCAGAGTCTCCCACTGCTCCGCACTCGGGTTTTGTATTTTGGGGACCACGTCTATCTTTTGGCAGGCCCATGTGATGTGATAGAGAGTAGGTGTTCCGTCGCACCAGGGACATTTGTCCGCGTATATGGTAGGGTGCATTTTGTTTAGTATATGTAAACGGGAAAAAATAATCTTCAGCAAGAAATTCATCCGGTACGGCTCACCTGCATAAACTACGCACTGTTCAAGTCAGTTTCCGCGCTCAAGAGCGCAGTAAAGGTTTCGTCTTCACCCGTACCCGTACCCGTAACTAGCATAACGGTTATTATCCAAAGAGTGCCCAACAAGTTTTCTCACTATCATCACTTTGCAAGGTGTCAGTATAAAGGTAATTTTGGTTTCAGTATAAAAGTAAGTAAATCAAGGTTTGCAAGGTTTCGGTATAAAAGTAATTTGTTCGTGTTTCCACTGTTGCGGAATGCGACCCGCTTTCCAGCAACTGCTCATGTAGTCCGTGAGGGCGGTAATAGATTTCCCATCGGGGTCACGGAGTGTTTGTATTGGTTATGCCATCTGTACTTGGGGTGGAGGTAGTGCGCGGCTGCTGCAGGGCTGGCCAGACGTCTGCCTCGGCGATTTCCTCGTCTAGGTAGGGGTTCGTACTCCCTTGGCATTGAAGAGCGGGGAGCGGGGGAAGGGTTAACAATATATTTGTTTTTCTGAAAAGAAATGAGCTGGTCGTCAGTACCCTCAATTTTGTGTAATAGTTTGGTGACTGCCTTCGAGCTGGCAGCTTTGGAGGAGTCCGGATTGAGCAGGTGTCGAAGAAAGTGCCTTGTATTTTTCAACCTGAGATTACCATCACATCATCAGCCTGATTACGCCCCCTGCAAGGCAAAGGCCTGACACATGTCTCTCCAATTAACCCTGTCCTTTGCCAGCTACGGCCACTTCGTAATCTTCGTAATCTCATCCTCCCACCTAACTTTCTTCCGCCCCCTGTTGCGCTTGCCTTCTTTTGGAATTCACTCCGCTATACTCAAAAACCAGCGGTTATCTTGCAGTCTCATTACATGCCCCGCCCAAGCCCATTTCTTGATCTTGATTTCGACTACGTTATCATTCAACCCGCGTTTGTTTCCTCACCCACTCCGCCCGCTTCCGGTCTCTTAACGTAACAACTACAATATTTTCTTTCCATAACTAGCTGCGCTGTCCTCAACTTATTCTGAACCGTTTTCGTTAGCCTCCACGTTTCTGCCCCATAGGTGAGTACCGTCAACATACAGGTGTATAAGTTTCTCTTGAGGGATATTGCTAAACTCTTGCCACTCTTTGAATAATGATAACTGTTATGCTAGTAAGAAGTACGGGTGAAGACGAAACCTTTACTGCGCTCTTGAGCACGGAAACCGACTTGAACAGTGCGTCATTTTATACTGGTGAGCCGTGCCGGATGAATTTCTTGCTAAGATTTTTTTTTTCCCGTTTACAGTTCTTCAGATTCGTTCTTTACGATACGCTGTGCATTAAGTGCACTCCCCCCCCCCCCCCCCCCCCCCCCCCCCCCCCCCCTCTCGTTTGTGAAAGAATTGTTGACCGAACTTCTTAAAAGGAAAGTTTGTTCATTAGGTGAATAGTTTTTTGTACTATTGTCCGCATCCGCTACGTAGTCAGCAGGTGCAAATTTCGGCTGAAATGAAGTTTCTGATTACACGCTGTTGTTTCAGATAAGCCGCCCATATCTGCACACTTTTGCAAGGACGTCAAATTTTTAAGGCGAAAACCTTTAATGCCTGATACTGTCGTTAGCAGACGCGTCGGCAGCCGTGTCGACAGACGCGTCGGCAGAAGTGTCGACAGACGCGTCGGCAGCCGTGTCGACAGACGCGTCGGCAGTAGTGTCGACAGACGCGTCGGCAGCCCTGTCGACAGACGCGTCGGCAGGAGTGTCGACAGACGCGTCGGCAGTAGTGTCGACAGACGCGTCGGCAGCCCTGTCGACAGACGCGTCGGCGTCACTGCTTAAAAGGCTCAAGGTTCCAGCATGAATAAAGGCGCATCTAGAGAATGCATGGGCTTCATAAATAAAATAAAAGGAGTAAAGTCAAGAAAAGGAAAATAAAAAATAAAAATACGAAAATAAACAAAAATAAAAACAAAATTAAAATAAGATGTGAAAATAAAAATAAAAAACAATAAAATTAAGAAAAGGGGCAAAAAATAAATAAGAAACAAAAATGAAAAATAAAAAGTAAATAGAAACAAACAGTGGCCAGGAAACGCTTTCGCCTTGCAGCACTTTAGAGAGCCAAAGTGCCCCCTGAATTTTTCATCCGCACTTCAGTTCGACTTGGATGCTTGCGCACGCTAAGTACTTTGAGCAGGAATGCTCCTGGTGAGGCTCTAAGTTCTTTTCGTAGTCTTTCTGTGCATCTGGCCGTAATAATCGAGGTTTTTCCCGTTTACACACAAATACGCACTCTAAAGCAGCCACTCTTATGAACCACCAGCAACATTTGATTTCATATGACAGCTAATTGAATATGGGCGCTGATTTCGCTATGTTATTTAGCACGGCCAAATCTCGAAGACAGTCTATAGACTGTTCTTTTCTTACTTGGACAGTACCGTGACGATTCTTTGAAAGCTAAATCATGAAGAGTCGGCACCCATAAATTATCCACAGCACACTTGCCCTCTTGGATTCCACTCCGTTAGCCTTAGAGACCAGCGGTTATCGTGCCTTTGCATTACGTGCCCTGCCCAAGCACATTTCTTCCTATTTCGACTGAAGTGCCATTAGCCCGCGTTTGCACCCTCACCCACTATGCCCGCTTCCGGTCTCCTAACGCTACCCAACTCGCTGCGTTAAAAAGCAGCTGTTCATTCTTCAATTGTATGGGACACTTAAGCTCCGCCTTAAGGGAATTACTCGATAATTTGATGTGTTTTTAACTATTATATGCAGAATAGGTCATTCTCCACTTAACATTTATAGATCGCGGCAAGTCCTCGTGCTACTTATCTTAATTCATGATCTGAATTCAAAACAAAGGAGACGTCAAGGACTCGAAGAATTACAGATCGATCAGCTTATTGTCTGTTGCTTACAAGGTATTTACTAAGGCATGTAATGCGAAGGCAAGATAACCGCTGGCCCTTAGAGTAACGGAGTGGATTCCAAGAGAAGGCAAGCGCAGCAGGGGGCGGCAGAAAGTTAGATGGGCAGATGAGATTAAGAAATTTGCGAGAATACGGTGGCCGCAACTGGCGAAGGACAGGGTTAATTTTAGAGACGTGGGAGAGGCTTTTGCCCTGCAGTGAGCCTATTCAAGCTCATGATGATGACTCCACTGGTAAGTGGCTGTTTGTATTGCAGCCACCAGGCGGGATGGTGCTCTTCCCGTCTTGAATAAACATCGCGAACGAAGACGAGCACAAAAGACAAGAAAACGGACGACACAGCGCTGATTAACAACTGAGGGTTTATTGCTGATCACACAAGTATAAATACATAGGTGTCGGCAGAGAGAGAAAGGTATACAAAGTGCAAAAAAAAAACAAAAAACACAACATAAATGTGACAACAGCAACAGAAGAGCGCTAGAAATCAGCGGAGATTATCAGCCCCCAGGAGTGACAGCTCTTTTTCCAGTAGTGTTAGCGAAGGAGTGCTTATACACCCATTTCCCTGCTTGAATATGTTGTAGGCCTCGATAATTTGTCTTGAAGTTTTTTCCCGATTTTTGGCAATGACCTTAGTTCCATGATATAGCGGTACGCACTGTTTTTTCCCTGTCTTTGCCCATTCACAATCCCGACAATGAATGCCGAGGTGACCGGAATCTACTTTTGAGACTTTATTGCTGTGTTCGCTCAGCCTTTTATTGATACATCGTCCCGTCTGTCCAACGTACTGCCCTCCACAAGGCAGAGGGATGTTATAAACAGCCCCCTTATCACAAGGGACGGAGCGTGACTGGTGCTTAGTTGTGCACTTAGCCACTTTTCCTTTGATCTCATTAACAGATCGGCACAAACCAGCCAGACGATCAGGCGCGGAAAACACAACATCGACACCTGCTTTTTTCCCCACTTTTTTCAGGGAGTGTGAAATTCCATGTAGATATGGAATCACAGCGACACGTTTGCGGTTGTTGTCCGATTCCTGGCCGTCCGTGTAGCTGATTCTGACTTGCTCATTTTTAGGGCCGACTCAGCTACTGACGTGATAAGTTCTAGGGGGTAGCCTGCCGAGAGCAGCCTTTTTACCTGGTGTGAAACGCTGGAGTGCAGTCTGTGGTCGCAGGATTTTGTTAATGAGCTGTTCAAACAGGACCCTATGATACCCCTCTTAATGAGCTTGGAATGGCAAGAACCATAGGGAAGAAGGGGCTTGTTACCTCGAGGTTCGAAAGCCCAGCAAACGTGGCTAAGAGTGAAGTACAGGCCAAGGTCTAGAAACTTGATGCGGTTGTGAACAGGGATTTCATGAGTGATCTCAAGAGGGGAGAGAGCGTCAGAAAAAATGGACAGACTACGAGACATCTCGGCTTCAAACTCCAGTCCAGAGCACTTAACAAAAACAAGGTAGTCGTCGACAAATCTAAATGTTTTTACGACCTCAGTTTTCCCAAGGCGTTCTTTGAGAACACGGTCGCATCTGGCGAGATAAATGACACTGAGTATGGGGGCGATACAGGAGCCTATGCATATGCAGTTTTTTTTTTAATGAAGATGGATGAGTTCCACTCAGTGAAGGTTGATTGCAGGTACAAGGAAAGCAGATGCAGAAATCTTGCTACAGAGATACCGGACACGTTTTGAAAGGCAACCACGCCATGTCGGTCAATGCATTCACTGACACTGGTTAACAGTTCATCATAGGGAATCGAATAGAACAAGTCTTTCACGTCAATAGAAAAAGCTAAAAGTTCATCAGCATTGTGCGTCGTCAGGAAGTCAGTTACTTGGTCCGAATTTTTTACCTGGAAAGGATCGTCAACAGAGATTACGGCGAGTTGCCGCTTAATGAATTCAGCGAGGCACTTCTGCCAAGTACCCCTGTCTGAGGCAATCACACGGAGCGGGCAGTCAGGCTTGTGCGTTTTGGCAGACAAGAACATATTAAGACTTAGTTTATCGCTATTCGCAATATCCTGAGCAAGCTTAGTGAGGTTGTAATCGTTGCAAAGTTTTTTGGACGGCTCCTTGCCTTCTGTAAAGATGCCGTACTGCATTCCCTGAACACGGCATACACAGCTTCGCCTGCTTTTGACAGGAAACATTCGTTGGGCAATACAACAAACCCCCTTCCTTATCCGACTGTAACAGGGTTAGAGACTTCCCCCTCAGAAAATCAACAGTCTCCCTTACGGGCAAGCGCCTGGGATCCTTCCTCGTTCTTGACAGGACGTCCACGCCATCCACGCTATCACTACTGCAAAAATGAGCTGTCTCTCCTGGGGGCTGATAATCTCCGCCGATTTCTAGCGCTCTTCTGTTGCTGTTGTCACATTTATGTTGATTTTTTGTTTTTTGTTTTGTTTTTTTTGCACTTTGTATACCTTTTTCTTTCTGCCGACATCTATGTATTTATACTTGTGTGATCAACAAACCCTCAGTTGTTAGTCAGCGCTGTGTCGTCCGTTTTCTTGTCTTTTGTGCTCGTCTTCGTTCGCGCTGTTTATTCAAGATGCTTAACCAACTAGCCCGCCAAAACGTGTTAATGCTCTTCCCGAGCAACTTATCGCGCCCATTCATTACTGCCACCGGCCTTACATTGGCTACAGCTTGCCTGACGCTCCTCCAAACTTACTTGAGCGCAGTGCTTTCGTGCTAGTATCGTAGGACAGGCATCCAGTTGTTACGAACGCTAGAAATGCGGACGACTAAAGGAATGGGAAGACTAAAGAGTGGAGACAATAAGCGTAGTGGGCTTGAGTGACTTTTTTACTCTCAGCGTGGTGACAGCTTCAGGTGGTGCAACCCTCCTCAGAATCCAAAGCTTGTTTTCAGCTCCTCTAGCAACTGGAATCTGTCGTGTTGGCACATACTCTGGGAGTCGGACAGGTGGACGTCGAACACCACCCACGAGAAGCGGTGCCATGCGGGCAGATTTTTGATGAGATCCACCTGCGAATACGCGCACTTGTAGAATTCTAGCACAACGATATATCCACTGTGACTACCACATATTCGAACCAGGCTGGCGAACAAAGGTAGTGAAACCTATCTATATGAAGGACATTTCCTACAATCCTACAACATGGTTAGGTAACGCTTTAGCAACCTCACCTTCTGCGGTGCCCAGCTATGCTCGACCTCCTTTCGAATCCATTCCGTTGCTTAGTACAGCTAATCGACCAATCGGCAAAAAAAAAAATGCCAAGACACTGGGTCTTTTTCAGCTCGTCTTATCGCGAGCAGCGTGTTGAAGCACCATGGCATAAACAAAAAGAAACACACTTGAAAAGGCCGCCAAGGTAGCAACGGGCAACTTCAGTAGTTTGTGCGGTGGTTGTACGATAGGCAAGGCTCAGGATCTGTTGCACTGTAACTCAGTATTCAACCAGTGCAAGCTACGAAGCTGGTCAGCTTCATACGTAAGGAGAGCGAGAGGTGTCTTCAAACCCCGCTGTCCTAATCCTCCTATGTTTTCCAGATTTTAATGAAACACTACTGAAGTTTCATTGATGAGCAATGTGGAAGCACATGTATAACTGCCCATGGAACTAGAAAAGCAGCTTCAGCGAATGCGCGCAATCTGAAAGGGTTGTTTTCCTCGGTATAGTAATGCAGCGAGTCCTCAATATTGTCACGTAGTGTTTGCGACAAGAAGTTATCAAACAATAGCGCTTGATTAAAACTCGAAAAACTTTTGAGTGTATTATCGTGCCCTTAAACACAAAAATAGGTGGCTGAGATAGAGTAACATGTCGCCAGTGTTTTTACATCGTTCGGAATGGTCATAAGGTTGCCTTCACGCCTTTAGTGAAGTTTCACTCGCAGCATTAGTTTCAGCCTTCCCTAAAGTGATGCCATTGACCCATGTACACACACTCACTAATATCAATAAGATTGAAAGTGTGCAAAAAAAAGGCCTTTCGATTCATATACAACACCTTCCGGAGAATATCTGTGAGCGCATTATTAACCCAAGCAGATTTAGTTTTATTAGTTCAAAGAAATCGAATGTCTCGTCTTAATTTTTTGGATCAGACAGTCAACAGTCATTACAAGATTGGTTTTGATACCACTATATCTTTTTCTTCTCGGTATGCAATAAGACAGCGTCATAATCTAACAATAACCTCCTTTCGCATAAATAATACCACTTTCAAATACTGACTTTTTCCATGAACTTTTAGTGATTGGAATGCACTCACAAATGACGAAGTCATTCAGCCATCTTTCCAATTATTTGAATGCCGTTTGTAATTGTCTGCCTATAAGTGTGTTATAATACGTTTCAGTATGATTATTGCTTCTGCTGACTGGTTGCTGTGTTGCTGGTTGCATTGTTCAAACATGTAGCTCTTTTCATTTAGGAACCCCTTCACGTTCTTGTATTTTTTTATCTTTTCCGATGCATTCCCACCCTGCTAATATTCCTCCATGAGATTGCAGTATGCACAAATAAAAAATAACAAATAAATATCTGCGCCGACCCTCTAGTGCACTTACTGCCATCACCGACACACAGATGCTCTTCGTTATAAAGAGCACAAGGTACCTCTAAGAGAAAGATTAAAGAAAGCCATTCCAGTAAATTTGTGACAGCGCCCAGCCAGTACTGCCGAGTTTAGCGGCCTATCACCATCTTTTCAGCATTATGTGACGGATAATGTCAACACACTTCTTTTCAATCTTCAGCGTCATAACCAAGTGGTGGCAGCAAAGCGTACGAACTAGAAGTGCTTGTCCCGAACTCCAGGCCATTGAACCTCTCTCCGTTCGGGCACTGCCTGCCATCGCTATTTGTGTTTTATCTGGGCGTGACAGTACTTCCACTCTCTTCTAGTGCAGTTATCGCACAGGTCCCACGGCAATGGCTGATACGAGGGATCTGAGACAAAGAATAGGTGCAGGGGTGCCCATGCGAACAGCCAGCAAATTCGCCGCAACGTCTGCATAAGCGAGGCAGTGATGGAATTTCTAAGCTGCACCCGCTTTTATAGATGCATTAAGCTGCTTACCTTCGGCAATATGGTGTTAGTGGTCTCCCACAAAACAGCGTACTCCGAGGAGCCATTCATGATGGCAATGTTCGTGTATTGAGTGTTCATGGCAACTTGTATGGAGTCGCAGGCCTGCAAGAAAGAGCAGAGGCGCACAATTCGCTTTGCTAGAGACCATGATTAGTTTCGCAATATTATTGTCATGGCGCCCCTTGTACGGCTTTCTCGTTTCAGATGAACAAGGATACGCCATTGTGTTTCACACAGTCCGGTGCTAGCGACTTGTGATCTACGCTGCCACTATGAGGGGCGCCGTTGTGAAGGACTCTGGAATAATTTCGCCCACCTGGGGTTCTTTAACGTGCACTGACATCACACAGCACACGGGCCTCTGGAATTTTGCCTTCATCGAAATTCGGCCGCCGCGGCCGGGATCCAACCCGCGTCTTTCGGGCTAGCAGCCGAGCGCTGTAACCACTGAGCCACCGCGGCGGGGCAGTTTGAAAATGATAGTTTAATTTTATTGAATGGCGCTTACAAGGTATAATTTGTTACGGGCATGCTCTGGAGAACAAGCTTCATGTTATTGAACCACTCTACAGCACTGCAATGCTGTGACAGACCAAAGCAGATTCTGTGTATAACACAGAAGTTTGTTTCAACGCACGCTGCTTGCGAAACGTTATAGCATGCTAAGTAAGAATGTGAAGTTACAAAGTCCCTGATGTGGCTCGAAAACAGCGCAATGCCATTTCGCCTCAATTTCTTTAAATGCACTGTTAATTGGTCGTGCATTCTGAGGCGTGCTTTTAAAATTATTTACAGCATGAAGGTCTGATATATAAAGGAATGCATGAATGGCTATCAATACCTAAAGCTTTTATGAATAGCAAATGTTTCTCAGCTGTCTAAGGAATCAAGCGGAGCTTACCACGTCCTCGGGTACAAGCGCGTACTGGGTGCATGCTTCGTACAGCCTGACGTCCGCGGGCGTGGAGATATTCGTGTGATACCTGTAAGCGATGGCTCCCATTTCAAGCGTCATGCCAACAATCTTGTTCGGGTCGGGGTACTGGTTGGTGTTCTTTAACAGCTCCATCATTATGTTCTGAAAAAAAAAATCAAATATTTTTCTCACACCTTATTCACAGAAATGGATCAGTCCCTCGCTATAAGATGTCTATTCATCTCCATAACGAGATGTTGATATTGTTGCGCCACAAAACTGCAATTAATGGAGCACAGATAAAGGACATAATAAATGATTTTTAGCGCAACGACACAACACAAGAAAGACGACAACACGGGCGCGACAACAAGCGCCCGTGTTGTTCTCTTTCTTGTGTTGTGTCGTTGCGCTAAAAATCATTTATTATGTCTGAAAACCAACTAGCTCAGCAGTTAACCCTCTTACAGATAAAGGACTAAAGGCATAGTATTTTCGGCAACCTTGTTTAGTTTTGACTGCGATAACCACTTACAAGGTTCTGTTCACCAAATGTTAGGGAAACATGTACACCTGAAGAGAAAAATTAAAGAGGTTCTGGCAATGCCAATGCTGGCACTTCGTGAAGTTGCCTTTCCTAAGCACATGTATGGCGCCTGGCAGTGCGCATTCTGGCCGGCTTGAACAGTAAGAGCACAGCAAAGCCTGGCGACACTTGGCCTCAGATATTCTTACCATAGGCAAACATGCAGAGCCTTCGTCGAGAGGCCCGTGTACTGTGCGATGTCAGTGCACGTTAGAGAACCCCAGGTGGTCGAAATTTCCGGAGCCCTCCACTACGGCGTCTCTCATAGCCTCAGTCGCTTTGGGACGTTAAACTCCATAAAACCAAACCAAACCAAAGCAAACAGCTGAAAACATCTCCTTCTAAAGCCTGTTTCACATGCCAGCGAAAATGCTAGCGAATCCTGTCGCCGCGGCGGAAAAACCTGTTTTGAGTCGTCGCTGCGACGAGCGGCGAGGTTTCAACAAGTTGGAAATTTTCGCTGCGACGCGCCGCTCAATCGCTCAGTCGCTTGCATGTGAACCGGCCTTTAGCCGTGCAGAGCGGCGGTTCTTGTGGCATTCCCGATAAGTTAGAGTTCTTTTCTTGTGTGTGTGTGTGTGGGGGGGGGGGGGGGGGGGGGGGCGGAGGAGTTGAGAACGGGGATTCCTCTTACAATAAACGGTACAGAACGCTACCGGTGTGTACGGTGCCATAGACCGCAGCTGTAATTAAATACCTTCTACTCCATATTCTTGGGAAAAGGTTGTAAATGGTGCACTACCAGAAAACAGTAAATTTATGCCAGGCGTGTAAAAGCGAACTGATAAGGGTGAAAAATTGTTACAAAACTTCTTGCTCTTGCACTGAGTGTACTAACCAGAGAAGAAAAATTGGCTGTGGTTTAGCTCTGGTTAAAGCTTGTAGAGTAGCGAGAAGTACATACGCCTGCCGACACTTAGGTTTCGCTTGAAAATAAGATACACGACGGAGCGTTCGGAGGCCGTGTGAGCGGACGCGCTGCACATGCGCTCCTCTAACCTTTACAGTCGGATTACCTCATCCTAGCCGTCTGAAGCTGGTATTTTCAGCCTCCGCTTCTCGCCAGGAACCTGCCGATACCAACCTTTCCCAGTTTGGACTACCACATGAATAGGCAAGTCCATATCTTTTCATATCTGTTCCTCACAGCGCTACGCTAAGAGGCTAAGCCTCGCGACGCAGCAGCCACCGATACCGAACGCTGCTAGAGACGCAGCTTCGCGCTCGGACCACCGTAAGTTTATCCTCAGCGAGCTGCTGCTTTCCCGTGGCAGCGTTGAAAGCATTATCCAAAGGAATTTCATACCTGGTTGCCTGCTTTTTCGATCAACCGTTATATCATCGTACGTGCCAGCCATTTAATTCTTTACACGTTAATTTGTCCTCCTAACCATGCTAACTAAACCCTGTAGGATACCGCTAGCTGCCAACCAGTTATTGTCGTAACCTTACGCAAGCTTAATTCTTTAAGGTTCTATAGTTATACGTTGCCAACTTTAGTGCCCACTAGCAAGCTGTCCGCACAGGGTCTTGGCATCCTCCTCTGCGTCCGAGATCTGACAGCCGCGTATGTCCGCAACGCTGCTGCGGCTGCTAAATCTGGGGCTAGGTCAACTCACGTATTCATAAAGAAAATGGCGGCCCTGTGCTACCAAAGTGTGTCCGGATCTTGACCTGGTTGAAATGGGCGTTGTTGGGCGTTTTGGATTGTTTTGCAGACTATTAAAACTGCTGTGACCCACAGTAATATCGCACGGATCGGACCTCTGGCACGCTAGGCGAACATTTTACTGCTACAACATCTTTAGCCGTGTGTCCAGCAAATGGGCAAGCCAACATTTGACTAGCCTGTGTAGAAGCAGCAAAGGTCCCATATAAAATTTCGAAACGATAACAGCTTCACGCGGCTGTTGTATGGGCTGCCTGCACTAGTCCATAATAACGGCGGAGAGAAAGCGTCAGGGTAAGGGCGACGTTAGGCCGATGCTGGCCCGACTTACGGAAACCAGATCATCAGAGCATGTGTTTCCTACTTCGGGCCCAGAAGAGCCCGGACCACATTGACCATTTCGTTCTACATAAAATATTTCGATTATGAGTATCAGGAAGCACCCAGATCAAGGAATAGTGCACTGGGATGGAGAAGATTGCACTCACAAAGAATGGGTAGTCGCCGGCCGAAGCTGATTGCGAGCCCGGAGGAATCACCTTGCATGTCGTGACATCGTCCTGAATGCTGCTAGATGACACCACGACCACCACGTCTGCCTTGTAGCTGCAGGGGAAGGAAAACAGATCGCATTCGGGGTTGATATCTGAATCCAGAATGAACAAAAGCATGAAGATATCCTAGAAGATTTCTCCTGGTGTAATGCATACAGGGAATAAGGATTTTGGGGATATAACACTTGAGTAAGTGCCACGGCGGCGCTTTGGATGTCAGGCTTTGAAGAAGTGCCACATGTAGCCTTTCCCCATCTTCTTCAACCCCGTTAGGTCTGGAGGCGACCTTTTCGAAAACATTCATATCTACCTCTCGCTGCTAACGACAAAGTGCCCTTGGTTTTAAAAGCACAAGGTTTGCTGCGAAACCATAGTTGCACGGAATGTAACGCTTGCTGTGTTGGAGAGTTTACTGGTATACCAGGAGGGATTGTGGTACACAGAATGAAAAAGGGACTCAGTTCAAATTAGCATGAGACAAAGACAAAGTTGATAGTTTTCTTTACCGAACCTTTGAAACTGGGAAATTGCGCCAGCAGACTTGAACTCAAGAACGGACAGAGGCCGGGCGCGCTTGACTGAACTGAATTTAATACGATGAAAGATGATGTGTATGCAGCAAACCAAAAAACTGGAGGAGACACTTATGCTCCGTCTTAAAGGTATGACGTGATTGGGGTTATGCCCGTATATGCGGATTTGTTCATTCTTTACATTACATGCCTAGAGCCCTGAGAGTTTTCATACTATTTCTGGTGCAATGCTGCAGCGGTTAAGCGATGCGCCACTGCCCTACGATTGCAGGTGCTTCAGACTGTGCGCGCCAGGTTGCTGTTCCCGAGAAAACTCTCGCGACGAAACATTAATTTTAGTGATTTCGGCCACATTTGGCAGATTTTTGATGATGTCATGAGGTCCCGTGACATTGCTGGCTGCATGCCACCTAGGTGCTACCGCACTAGAAGGGCGACGACACTCTCAGCGGCCATCGAAATCAAAGCATGGATTCAGATACACCTACTCTATAGAGCAGCCAGCCGCGCTACTCAGCTATATACCTGCCTATACAGTACCACCAAATTTGCATCTTCTAAGTCGGTGTCACCCATTGTGCTAACCGCACGCGTAACACGAAGGTAAACGCCGCAAAGAAATTATTTCCCTCTTACTTCTCACTGTATGGTGATTTCTATAATAACGAACCTGAGATTGTCAGTGAGCTTCTATCAAGAAGGAATATATATTTATTTATTTTTATTTAGAACATACTGCAGGCCTACAGTAGGCCCAAGCAGGAGATTCGACTAATCATGCTCATGCATGATTAGTCGCCAGTCTCCCCCTCCCCACTAGCTTAAATCTGTATTCACATTCGAAGTCAAGCCATGGTCACCCGCTGTGGGGACAAGAGCAGGACACGATGCAAATTATTGATCGATCAGATGTCTGTCACGGAACATCCTGCAAAGATCAAATGAGGCGGGATTCACTCGATTTACCAGGAATGGTTAGGACGGCAGTTAATTCTTGCACATTTTGAAATCAAATTGCATTTGGGTTTTCCTATCCAAAAAATATACGGCTTCTCTGCCACGAAATTCCAAGATTGGTCGACAGAGGTCACGCATCCTTGTGACGTCATCGTAACCTGCTCACCGTGGCAGCTACCCTACAGGAGTGTAAGGAAACTACTCTCCCTTGGCAAGTTCTCTGCAACGGTGAACTGCCACCGTGGGGCTCCGCGTGAGCCTTAGGGGAACTCCGGGGGGATTAAGCTGGGTCTCTCAAGTGCCGTCGGTATGGTAGTCGCCGCAGTCGGTCGCAGCAGTGGCGCATTGCTTAACCACTGCACCGCCGTGCTGTTTTGGTATGCGGACTATTCGCGATCTGTGAATGCTGTTAAGAGGGTCGTGACGTCATCAATACCACGTGACTAACAGTGAACCAACATAGGGAACCGTCAAATTGACAGATCTGAAGAGCGCTGAGCTCTGGCAGGTCGGCCACCTCCCTATATTCTAACGACCCCAAAAATTTTGGAAGCAGCCTCCCCATAGGAGGTATTCAGGAGGAGGTTAATGGGTAGATTAAGGTGGAATAGTGGGTCGGATCAGCATACTTTCTGTTGTGTCCCCTTATTGCTTTTGTGTGTGTGCGCCCCCGCATCCTCCTCCTGTTATGGGAAGCCACTCCCTCCCGTGGACGCTTCTCCGCTCCCTCCTTTCTTCGGGCGGCCAGTTCGGCTCCTGCCTCGGTCGACGCTGGTCGCACCCTCATCGGCTTTAAATAAACGAAGTCTTAAAGTACCGTGTGCGTCTTTCGCTGCATTCAACACAGCGACCGGACACGACAGTGGCGACGAGAAAGTGGATTCGACCCGCGCTACGCAACGCTATTGACAAGCCATGGCTACGCGAGGGTTTCCCAATCAGATACCAGAGTTCAACGGCTCATCGTGGTCATCGTGGGTTGGACGCCTTCAGTTCTACTTTGAAGCTAACAACATCACAGACCCAGCCTTGAAGAGGGCCAACCTGCTGACGCTGTGCGGGGAGCAGACCTACGATACTGTCTGCGCCCTTATTCAGCCAAGCACACCAGCGGCAGTGTCTTACGACGACATCGTAAAAGCGCTGCAAAAGCACTACGACCCAAGGCCATCCGAGGTCTACAGCCGGGCTCGCTTCCAACGACGAGATCAACTGGGAGGAGAAACTGTGAGCGCCTACGTAGCCGCGCTCAAGAAGCTCGCTGCCGACTGCAATTTTGGAACGCTGTCGACAACAGCTACCGGGCAGGAGGGAGACGCAGCTTCTTCTGCTAACACCACCATGCTTCCCTTGGACGTGATGTTACGCGACAGATTTGTGTGCGGACTGAGTGACGAGTCACTGCAGCAGCGCCTGTTCGCTGAGAAGGACCTCACATTCAGCAAAGCTTACGACATCGCCGTTCGAGCGGAGAGCGCCGGTCACCAGCAGAGAGGGATTCGCCGGAACACCGAGCCGGTACACCAGACAAGCAACCAGGTGCGCAAGCCTTCTGTTGTTGTAAAATCGGTCAAAAAGGCACAACGCTGCTGGCGGTGTGACGACCAACACAACCCCCAGGGATGTCGATTCCAGTCAGCCACGTGTAATTTTTGCCACAAGCGAGGGCATATCGAAAGAGCATGCATTACGAAACGGAGACTTGCCAAGATAAAGTCACCTTCCCAGCCTAATCACAGCGTCAACGCCTCAGAGAATACGCCGCTATCTGATCTCCATGGAACAACATCAGCAACACCATCTGTGTTGTACGACCTGAACACCATGAATCTCGGCACGCGACCGAAGATTTTTACAGAAGTAAGCGTACATCACCAGCTGATTAAGTTCGAGGTGGACTCCGGCGCAGCCTGTACTCTGATCAGTGAGGACACGTTCCGAACTTCATGGCCATCTGACGCACCCGCCCTGCAACAAGACGACACGCACCTGCGAACGTGGTCAGGACAGAATCTGCCACTATTGGGCTCTGCCAACGTGCAGGTTAACTACAACGGCCAGACCCATACGCTACCTCTGCTTGTTGTGAAGGGCACAGGATCAAGCCTTCTAGGGAGAAACTGGTTTTCTCCACTAGGCGTGATGATATGCGGCATACACCAGACGCCGAGCCAGAACATGGTTGAGCAACTGCAAGAGAAATACGAAAGAGTATTCTCGGAAGAGATTCCAGGAAACGAAGGGCCCCCGGTCACACTGGAGTTGTTGGACAACGCGCAACCCAAATTTCTGAAGGCCAGGCCGGTGCCGTTTGCTCTCCGAGATTCAGTTGAAAAAGAGTTGGACAAACTGGAGCAGCAAGGTGTCATCGAGCCGACGCAGCATTCAGAATGGGCCACACCACTTGTCGTAGTTCGCAAGAAGAACGGAACCATACGCCTCTGCGGAGACTACCGGAGCACCGTCAATCTTGCGACTAAAGCGTCCTCTTACCCGCTGCCGACACCTGAAGAAGTATTCAGTGTACTACGTGGCGCAAGAGTCTTCAGCACATTGGACCTCACCCAGGCGTATCAGCAGCTGAAGGTGAGCGAGTCAACTGCTGAATTATTGGCAATTAACACACTGAAAGGCTTGTACAAAGTCAAGCGACTGCCTTTTGGCGTAGCTGCAGCCCCGGCCATATTTCAAAAATTCATGGAGACAGTGCTTCAGGGCATCCCAGGAGTTTGTGTCTACCTTGACGATGTCATCATCAGTGGCACTTCCACTGAAGAGCATGCAGTGCGCCTAGAGCTCGTTCTCGAAAGGCTAGCAGACGCTAATTTGTGCATAAGCAAATCGAAGTGCTGTTTTGCGGTGCCAGAGGTGCAATTTCTGGGACACCGAATTGATGCGGAAGGCATTCACCCTACCGAGGACAAAGTGCGAGCGATCACAGAAGCACGAGCTCCAACAAACAAGCAGGAGCTACAGGCTTTTCTCGGACTCTTGACGTTCTACGACCGGTTCTGGGAACAAAGAGCTACCGTGGCCAACGACTTATACCAACTCCTTCGGAAAGATGTGACATGGACATGGTCGCCACGCCATCAGCAGTCATTCGATGCCCTGAAAGACCTGATTCGAAGATGTACCGTCCTCCGCCACTACGATGAAAGGAAGCCTCTGCTTTTGGCTTGCGACGCATCACCGTACGGAGTCGGCGCGGTTCTATCGCAAACTGACGAGCAAGGAAGGGAAGCTCCCATCGCCTTCGCCTCACGTACGTTGTCGCAAGCAGAACGCAACTACGCGCAACTTGACAAAGAAGGGCTAGCCATCGTCTACGCGGCGACACATTTTCACCAGTACATTGCCGGCCGGAAGGTGACCTTTATAACCGATCACCGACCGCTATTGGGCATTCTGGGACCACAAAGGCCTATGCCACCAACTTTGTCTCCGCGAATGACACGTTGGTGCATCAAACTCTCAGCGTACGACTACGCTCTGGTCTACCGCAATGGGAGTAAACATCAAAACGCCGATGCGCTAAGCCGTCTGCCACTAGACGCAACTGTTGACGAACCATTTCCACCAGGAGACGTTCTGATGTTCGAAGCACTGCCAGAACCTCCGCTTACAGCAGGCACAGTTGCAGCATCTACGCAGAAGTGCGCAGCTCTCCGGCTAGTTTACACAGCTGTCCAACAAGGCAACGTGCATAAACTCAAAGGGGACAACTTCGACGCTTACCGCAGGCGAGCTACAGAGTTGAGCACCCATCGCGGCTGCATCATATTTGGGTCCCGAGTTGTGATGCCGAGAGAACTACGCGCACAAGCTATGTCTCTCATCCACGCCGGACATCGGGGCATCGTTGCAATGAAAAAGTGTGCCAGAAGCTACATGTGGTGGCCTGGCATTGACAACGACATCGAAACAGTGGTGCGAGAATGCAAGCCTTGCCAGAGCAGCCGGAGCGCCCCGCCGAAAGCTCCTGTCCCAGAATGGGAAAAGCCAGACACACCATGGCACACACTGCACATTGATTTTGCAGGACCAATTGAGGGCTGCACTTTCCTTGTGGTCGTAGATGCCTACACAAAGTGGCTTGAGATAAGGCAAATGGGACAGACGACTTCGGCAGCAGTCATTGACAACCTCCGATCACTATTTGCAACGTTCGGCCTGCCGCGCAAGGTAGTGTCGGACAACGGAACACCGTTTGTGTCTGCGGAGATCCTCAAGTGTTATCGCGACAACGGGATCTCATCAGTTACATCGGCCCCCTACCACCCAGCGACAAACGGACAAGCCGAGCGCTACGTAGCCGAGCTAAAACGCGCCCTTGAAAGAGATCAGACAGGCTCGCTGCAGCGCCGCCTTGCGCGCTTTCTCTTCAAGCAGCACACGACGGTTCAGAGCACAACAGGCGAGACCCCCTCGAAAATGATGTTCGAGCGTGAAATGCGAACCCAGCTCACAGCCATCCTCCCCGAGCCAAAGGCAGAGACGTTCCGGGAAGAAAAAGCAATTCCGCGCTGCGGCACGCTTAATGAGGGGCAGCGCGTCCTCGCCCGACAGTTTCTGAAAAAGCCACGCTGGGAGGAAGCTACAATTGTCAGACGCATAGGCCTGCGCTCTTGGCTCGTCAACATACATGGCACAGTAGCACGCCGACATCTCAACCAGCTGCGTAGATTTACGACGCCGTCTGAGAGCTGTCCGCCAGCGGAGAGAACACGTGCACCATCTTCCCACATAGCCTGGCACCTCTTCCCGGAAGAAGAGACTTCGCCCAGGACAGACCTAGGAGACACAGCGAACAACAGCCAGCCTACAAGTGTTTCTCCCCCGAGCGCACAAAGCCAGCGCGCCTCCACGCGTGAGCGCCGACCCCCTGCACGATACCAGGCAACTTTCTAAGGGGGAAGGAAGTGTTGTGTCCCCTTATTGCTTTTGTGTGTGTGCGCCCCCGCATCCTCCTCCTGTTATGGGAAGCCACTCCCTCCCGTGGACGCTTCTCCGCTCCCTCCTTTCTTCGGGCGGCCAGTTCGGCTCCTGCCTCGGTCGACGCTGGTCGCACCCTCATCGGCTTTAAATAAACGAAGTCTTAAAGTACCGTGTGCGTCTTTCGCTGCATTCAACACAGCGACCGGACACGACACTTTCTTTTGACAACCCAAAGGAACGTTCAGTCCTAAGCAATACGAGATGGAATACAGTTTGGGCATTCATTTTCTTTGCAAACACGCACAGTTTTTCAAATACGCTTTGCAAACACGCACGAGTATGCATTAACCGATGACAAACGTTTGTAGAATCTCAGAGGCACACTACCTCATTTTTTTTTCTGATGAACAACTTTGCAAGAAAAATTTCGACACTTGGCCTGAGGTCTTTGTGTGTGCATTGCTAAACTCAGCTAACTTCGGAGTTAATGTGTTGCGCACTACAGTTAAGGGTTACCCTGTGGTTTACAATCTTCACGTCTTTGCACTGGTACATGTTTTCAGATAATTTATTGTACTTTTCATCTTTAGTGGACCGGAATGTTACATGCAGAGATAGCAATAAAGAATATTTTGTAATTATTTGTAGGAATATATCTAGTAGCCAGGACACTACACCCGTTTCAAAATGCTACGTGAGTGTAAATACTTTAAATGCTGTAAGCTTTAAGGGTATCACGCAATATCTCTAATGCCTTATTGTTCTTATATGCGGAATTGGTCATACATTCACGGATCCGTGGGAGTCTTCATACCACTCGTGACGCAGTGGTGAAGCGGTTAAGCGATGTGTCACTGCCCTGGGATGGCAGGTACTGCAATCGATGTGGCTTGTGCGATCCAGGTTGCTCTTCCTGAGCAACCTCTCGCGACCAACTGGGTGGGCAACCTAGGTTTATGCTCTTGGATTTTCTCGAGCAATTTTCGCACACGGTGACCACGCTGGCTGTCCTGTGACATGTGCTCCTTAAAGCTATCGTGTTAATACGGCTCGGAATTTTATATGCTAGAGGCAGTGCAGGGTGTTAGGCTGCGTAATAGGCTAGCACTACTTAATTTCTTTAAGGCCGGTCTTGTTAATGCGAACGCCCCCGAAAAGAGTAACAGGAAGATCAATGCGGCAGATAAATTTCCGCATTTTTTTGCTTGTCGCGGTGTCTATAATAGCGAACCTGTGATTGTCACCGAGTCTCTATCGCTTCCAAAATCTAGAACATCGCCCTCCCCACAAAATTCCAAAGGACCCCACAAATTTTCTAAGCCCACCCTGAAAATGAACTAAGGGGGAGTAGTAAGAAATAATCGGCGCATGAAGGTCGATTAGTGGATGGAATTAGTATGCTCCCATGTGATAAGGCTAAGGTAGGCGAACATACTAGAAGGACATGACTCATGCACACCACATAAGGACGCAATTGAACCAGTTCTAACCAGTGTTTTGGCAGGAAGGTTGCAAGAAAAACATTACTCATTATAGACGTCACAGCACGCAACCTAAATCCTATTGTATTTTGTTTCTTTAGGAATGTTAAGAAACATCTCATTTTTTGTTCTCGTTTGTTATCTTGTAAGTACGCTTAAAGATTTTGAGCGCGCATTTCTTGCTTGGGTGTCACTGCTACAAATCCACAGTTCACGTCTGCTTCGGAATTAGAAGTGCCTTTAGCAGCGACACCGACAACCGTGTTAAGAAATATCTGCTTGTACACCCCATTTCTAAACAGCTGTAGATCTGGCTATCGGCAGTGACGCTTATAGCGCACCTTAAAAGACAGTCTGCATATGCAGGCACAGCCTTTTACGTTTTCCTTACCACTAGTATGCACGAACCACTCCTCACCGATTATAGGATCTCAGAGGTACAGTGCGTCTATATTAAACAGCACTGCTGTACGAATTTCAACAGCTCACACCACGTATTTTTACACCGGTCATATCTTTAGCTAGCGTGCGCAAATCTTTAGCTAAAGCGCAGGAGCTGAGCTCCTGCGCTTTACGACGAGGCAAACTTGCGGAACGCTCAATATTAAGCACGGGCTCAGTGAGGCTATGCTTAGATTTGATGTCTTCGCAATTTTGCTCTGTCATAAGCTGCAGGAGCACTGAAATTGCGGCCGTCACGCACGCCAGCAAAAGATTTGGCCGGCTGAACGTGCATTACTAATCTTAGCTAACCCTCGAGTCAATGTTTTGCGCATTACAGTTGAAGAATTACGCAGTGGTTTGCAATCTTTTCATTTTGAAGCGAAAGCTTCCCTACGGGACCTCGTGCTTCGATCGCCAGATGCCTAGTTCTGACCTTCAGCCGAGTGGCAGGTCAAAACCATGAAAAAGAGAAAAATAAATTTAATCAATATCCATGATTGGGAGTCGAACCCGCGGCTGCGCGAACGGATCACCTTTAAGCACAGCTCAGCGAGACCACTAGGCTATCGCCGCAGCCAGCGCGCCTCGTGTTAAACTGCACCACACTCTCGCGCCGTGCATTGGAGAGCGTCGCCTTCATCAAGTTCCATCTGCTCCGTCCCGCGGCACTGCCTGCTCACCGTCGTCTTCTACGTAGCACAAATCCGTGTTTTCCCTCCGATTCGAATGTAGTAAACATTCTATGTATTTTTTTTTTCACTGGCTCTCGTGTTATGATAATTTCTCGCAGTTTTCTTATTCAGAAGACCTTAGTCTTACCTTCTCCTGATTATGAAATAAGAATAAGGGATTTCTTGTCGTTTTTCGTTGTCATTTCTGGCCACCAGTGGGGCGCAACCGCATCGAAATGTCACGCGAGTCCTGTTGACATTCTTACAATGAGACCAGCTGATACCTTGCGGAGATGAGGCGAGTGGTGTTGCTTTCACTCATTTTTATTCGCATTAGAAATATTTATTACCTCAATATTTTTTTATTTAGCTCGTCCGCATACACTTGCATATCACACAAATGTCGGTAACAGTAATAATAAAACCATATTTGCAAGAAAAGTTTTTTTGATTGCCAGAATTTCTTGAAACGAGACTAGTTTAGCGCCTATATCATCACGTCCGCATGTCTTTACGTACAAAATGGTCATCGTAACAGGCGAGCTGCCACCCGCAATGGATTCTTATTTCCCTAAAGATTTGGGCGCCCAAGTTAGAAGCTACTGAAGGCACGCTATCCGCGCTGCAGCAGGCAATGACGTCAAAACTCACTCTTCAGCAAGGGTTTGTTGGAATAGTTCGGTGTACTTGGTCATTGCTTGAGCGTAGTTGAAGGTACCGATGGCGATGATGGTTCTCCTTGTTTGGTCGTTGCGTTGTAAATTTTTGAACTCCTGGAAAGGTTAATGCGTAGTTGTAATCCCTAAGTCAGCATAAGTGCAGAAGAGGTGAGTGCTGAGACTCTGCCTTCAATCGGGGGTAGAAATTATTGCGGTACAGTTTGCAGTGTTCGTGGATGGGAGACACTGCAGAGAGCACAAACTGCAAGGCAGGGTAGCAGTGCTTCTTTAAGTAGTATCCGCAACGAAACTACTTTTCATCGTAACTTAATTTGCTTCTGCAATAGTAATTTTTCGAGCACTCTCTAAAGGCCTCTTAAAGGAGTACAGACACCTAACTTTTTGGGTGTTACCGCCGCGGTGGCTCAGTGGTTACGGCGCTCGGCTGCTGACCCGAAAGACGCGGGTTCGATCCCGGCTGCGGTGGCTGAATTTCGATGAAGGCGAAATTCTAGACGCCCGTGTACTGTGCGATGTCAGTGCACGTTAAAGAACCCCAGGTGGTCGAATTTTCCGGAGCCCTTCACTACGGCGTCCCTCATAGCCTGAGTCGCTTTGGGACGTTAAACCCCAATAAACCAAACCAAGCCTAACTTTTGGGTGCGTGTTTTGCTCTTTGTAATGATGCGTAAGGCATTATTATATGTGGATTACCACGTGGTGTTCTACGGCCGCTAAATTGTTTACTTTCAAATTTCATTCGAGTGCAGTTTCGGGTTCCGTTTCTGCCGCTGAATGATGAGTGTGAGGCGATTGGTGATGACTGTGAGGCGATGATGACTGAGGCGATTGGTCACGTGAGGCATCAAGAAACTGTAATATAATCCCTGCTTCTAGATTCGTTGTCATTCTGACTCTTGAGGAAGGCTGGTTGAACACTGCAATGAATTAAAACGATGAAGCAGCGATTATATCGCAGTTTTTCGATGCCTCACATGATATACAACGAAACTTTGACGTCACAGCCATCGTTCGATTGTTCAAACCGAAACCGAAACAGCTGACTGAAAAATTCGATAATGAATATTTAGCAGTTGTAGGCGAATACCAGATGGTGATTCAAGCGCGGTAGTGCCTTGCGCATAATTGTAGAGAAGAAAATATGCCACCAAAATTGGTTGTCTATGCTCCTTGAAGCTTGTGCCCATCAGTGCATAGGAAAAGGCACAAAAGTGTAATCTTTTTTTTTTATATAGTGTAAACATTTGCAGTCTTGCAAACCCGCGCATAAATTTTGACGCCAGTCTTTCTACGCTCCGCTGAGACGCAAAGCGGGTGTTGAACATCACGAAAGTCTTCTCTTTGTGATGGGTGGAAGGAAGAATACTTTCTTATGTTTCTGGCTGTACGGAAATTTAAATGCTGAGGATTCGGCATACGTTGAAAAGAATTCAAGAGGCTGTTTTGGACAGTTAGTTCAAATGGATGCCTGAAGCCTTCAGCGCCTTTGAGAAGCAGTAGCTTCTTTCGGAGCCTATAAATTTGCTTGACATCTTAACATCCCAAAGAAACTCTGGGTGTGAGGGACAGCGTAGTGGGGGGCTCCAGATAATTTCGACCATCTGGGGTATACGCCTGATTTTGTTACCATCAAAAAACAATCTTTTCAGCGCGGCCGGCAGCTTGCGCTGAACTCCTGCAACACATTTGCAGAGCCGAGGAATGCGAGGCGTGAAGGCAAGGCGGAGTTTCCTAACTGAACCTTGAGTTTGCAACTTCCTGTCCGGTTTTGTAAGCCCTCGCACTGCTGCGATAAATACAGCGGGTCTGGATATCCATTTAGACCGTAAGCCATATAGACCGTAGCAGCAAGGGAAATGCGTAATAGTTGGTTCAGTACCTACTCCACACCGTCTGACTCAATAAGCATTCGAAGCAGAACTCAGAACCTTGGATCGAGCGGTCACGGCTGTACTGCGTTCTTACCACAAGCGGGCACACAGGCAGGATGCGCCGGACATTGACGTGCCTCAATTTTTTTGCTTTCATTGGTTCGGGCTAACACCGAAATGTAACACAATTCTAGTGAACTCAAATTTCGATGCCAAGCTTACGGAAAATGAATTAAATGAATGAACAGCATTAATTCCAAAGAATATGTGCAAACAAGGCTTGCGTCTTTACATCACTTCTTTTATACAATTTTTTCCCAAAAGATTATTAAGTACGGACGAGCTGCTCAAGTTTACGCTTCGCAATCGTTAGCCAGTACCTGTACTGGAGCTGCTGGCTGTAAATGGCGTCAGGTTTGGTCGGTTTGGTGTCCAAACTAAACATACTGTTAGGGATGCCGCTTTATCGCTGTAGGAAATCGCGTCTACGGAGCCAGCAGAAAAATTCAGCTTGCATTGACGCTTCAGAGTGGTCGCAGCATTTCAGCAACAGTGGTGGTCACAACAATGTGTTCAGAGGTTGTGGAAGGCTTACCAATAAAACGTCCTTGGCCTTGTTCACCCACTCTTCGAGTTTGGCTATTGGCGCAATCATGGTAAGGAAGCCGTAATTTAAGATGTTCTCTGACGTCAGTGCTGTCAGAGCCGATGCGTTAGTTCGTAGTGCGTTTGCCGTAATGTACCTGAGTAGGAAGATACAAAGGCAGCTAACTGGTTGTCGCAACTCACTCGTGCGCAATATGCTGCAGCTAATATCGTACACGTACATCTGGTTCGCTAACGCCCACTAACTAATGTCTACTGCACTGTATTCAGATTCTTTACCGGCTTGAAATTCATCGTGCGCTGCCTCCTTGTCGCGCCCATTTCACGTCCAGCAAAACACTGCCAGTAAACGCATTGGCATTGTTATGGATGCTGTTAATCACTATATTCCTAAGTCCACGCTGAAAGGAAGTGATTGAGAGCGTTACTGAACTGAAGTCACAAAGCCAAATTGAAAATTGTTTTTTTGTAACATGGCAGCCAGCAAATTCTCTGCATGTACTGCAATTCGTGATTCACTGGTTCGAACAACGCGCCATCCTTATTTTATTTTCAGCACATGCATCTTCCGGTCATTGCTTCGGACACCGCCAGACGGCATCTGTACTGAGCATTACAGCGCCGTACAACAGCATGCCAAGTGGGGTCTTATTATTACCCTCCGTCGTTTGTTTGCTGTACCTCGGCTGGCGTATGCGATTCGGCTAGATAACAGTCAACGTCCCTATCCGAAGTCGCGTCACGCCAAGCCACATTTATTTATTCAATCTAAGGTGTCAAGGTCGGGAAGTGTGTCGCCCAGGAATGGCAGGAGCAGCTAAAGTAAGTGGCTGGTCTCAACTTAAACACCGGTCTGAACGCGGCATGTCTTTGTCATTAATGTCGCTGGTGTTACTTAAGCACGGTTGATATGTGTATGCAGCTTCGATACACTGCCTCGCTGCAGGATCCTTGATGTATCCAGTTCGATTCCCCGGACCCGACATAGGAAATAACCAGTGAGCATTGAATAACTCTTTGGGAAGCAGCCTACTTAGCGACACATTTAGGCGACACGGCAGCTAAACAAGCGGGCCACGTACAGAACGCAGGACAAATGCGATTTCAGCCCTCAAACCTTTTTTTGTCAGTTAGGCGCTGATTGAC
Organism: Amblyomma mixtum; assembly: GCF_055824585.1. Classification (NCBI taxonomy): domain Eukaryota; kingdom Metazoa; phylum Arthropoda; class Arachnida; order Ixodida; family Ixodidae; genus Amblyomma; species Amblyomma mixtum. The sequence goes on from NC_143019.1 coordinate 8,213,492, forward strand.
GCCGCGGCAGAGTGCTCAGCATAAGCTAAGCAAACAACAGGTCAGACCTAGCCGTCCACAGTTTTGAACCTTATATTGTTTTTCTTTTTTGTATCTTTATCTTTTACATTGCAGTTGTGGTTGAGTTGGCACTGGGAAGAGTAGAATTCAAACTTGAGTCACGTTCAGTTTTGTGAGCTCTTTTCCTTTATTCCCCCATACACGCAGTTTCAGTGGAGCGTAAAGCTGACCTAAAACTGCCTTAAAGAACATTGATCTCGATTAATAATTGACTCCTGTGCGTGGCGTACGTGTACCCGCATTTTGTTTCCGTGAACATACACCATATTTTGTGTGACATTTTTTTAGTTACATATCGCTTGCGTTTTCATTATAAATGGGTTATAAGGGCATTCTTTAGGCGAACGATAGAATATTATGATTAGTCTGCGAGTCTTTAGTTTTTGGAGCTCATACAAGACGAAAACGCTAGAAGGAAGACATTCACATTGTGTCGATGTACGGCTCACGTTATTCGTATTGATGCACGGCATTAAGTAGGTTTAAAGGAATAGTTCAAGAAGAAAGGCCCGCTTTTAGCACGTCAAACGTCGTTTCTAGAGAAATAGGTTTTCTTAATAAATGCACAACGTCCCTAATGACAATATGTATGGTATATTCGGTTGAACATCCCGAAGATGCTAATGGTAAATGCATAACGCCGTAATGGTGGGCTCCAGGATAATTTAGGCAGCATTGGCGTATTTAACAGGACATGGCAAAGCACAAACCAGGTTTAGTAATTTGCATCTCGTGAAATATAGCCTTGGCGAAGAGTGCTTGATCCCACTATCTTTAAGGCGAAAGCCTTTAATGCCTCATCACTGTCAACAGAAGGTTGTCAGCGGAGGCGTCACGCTTTTTCTAGTCAGACCAGAAAAAAAAAAACGGTTTGCGCGATGGGAATCGAACCACCATCCTTCCGTTCCGGAACCGAGCGTGCTAATGGCTACGCTACTTCCTGTCAATGCATATGTAGTTCTCCTTGTCTAGGACGCTGTTTCCAGAAAGGCGTGGAATCTGAAGGATGCCTCCCAAACGCCCTCCAGTGTCTCCAGCATTTAAGGTTCACAAACGATTGCGTACTTAACATCTTAACCACACATCAGTGACACAAGCAGCAACACCGCGCTAAAGGCTTTCGCCTCATCGTACTTTTGGTCAACAAAGTGCCCCCCTGAATTTTTTTGCTGTTGCATGATCCCGGTCTCTTCCAACGTTTTCTTTGACGTTAATTTAAGACTCGAAGTTTACGAGGTCATGGACATCAAGACGGTGGCACTTGTCCTCAAATTATCAAAGTCATGAGTCCTGCATTATTCAATAATTAAGCCGATTTTAATGCAGTGTGTGATTACTGAGGGGGTTTTATTTATAGTAGGGCTGGCAACATAGGGCACCCCGTAGACCCCATACGTCCATTAAAATCGGAGGTATATTTAAGGCTCATATTGCTTTGAAGCGGTACACAATTATTGCATTAGTTTTTTTGCAATTTTATTAACCCTTGTGCAATTTTCAATACATCTAGGATTGCGGTCCGATGAGAAATGTTCGCAGATTTGCATTATTTTTTTTTTCAAAAAGCACATTTTTGTTGCCTTCTTCCAATAAAATGCACTGAAAGAAATCCTACCGTGCATGTGTGTGCTATAGTAATTGTGTACCATTGAATCTCCTTTCATATTCAGTTATGAAAAAATTAGGATTTTTTGTTGATGTACTAGTAATCTGCGAAAGCAAAAAAAAAAAACGACACCCTGGAATATTGAATGCGGAATTGGGTGCACTCTTTCACTCTAATTTTATGGCACACAAAATCACAAAATCATAGCTGAACCCTCTTTTTTTGTACACAGTTGCCAACTGGGTAGTACAAGCCATAATTTTACTCTTTTACTGTCCTTTTTCTTGAAAATTTCTGTATCTGACCAGTTCTGTCATTTGCTCAGTATCTCTCCAAGTTTCAACTTTCGTCTCTCTCACAGAGCTATATCTCGGTGCAGCATCCATTAATATCCGAATGCATAAGGTAAATCATCATTACTATAGTAATAATTTCATCAGTGGCTCTGAGCGCTCCGTCAACGAAGGTATTTTCTGGTATGTTCATGGGCGCGCTTTGTGACGTAATGGTTAACTAATTCGTTGAAAGTTCTGGCTCGCCAGTGGCAGCACTTCTAGAGAACTGCTAGCTAAGGTGGTTGATGGAGAAAAGGCTTGACAATAATTTCCGCGAAATTTAACGTGCGAAATGTTCATTTAACATCTGCCTACTGTATATGAAACCTCCTCTCCCGATTGCCAAGGTGTTTAGAACGAAACCCGCTTCATAGACGGCAGTCGGAAGCCAGTTTAGAGAAATACGCGAAATGGGCAAACTTATGTTTTTTAAGTCTCCAACTAAAACCAAAAGAACGTTGTGAAAATGACAGCCATGCAGTCACGAAATTATGCACTTCAATGAAGGTAAGAGCCTGGAGTTAGATCTGTCATCCATTATAATACATACATACACAGCAAATGCCATTTTTCTTAGCTTAAATAACTGAATGAATTAGTCGGGCTTAGAAAAATTTCCTGTTTTGCTTTTTACATCATTTTGGTGCAGGAGTCAGAATTTAAGTTCGGAAATAAGTACACTGCTATTCTGGCTGGACCAAAGAGGCCTAAAAGAATGTGAATTACTGTGCAACTTTCACGCAGGTGCGTGTTTTAGAATTTTTTAAAGAGAAAGTTCGCATATTTTTTCGTTCCTTCTTATGCCATCCTGTCCCTTTAATTTCCATTCGATGCGTTTGAAGACCATTTGCTAATGAAAAGCGTTCCGTGACAATATCAGCATAAATGTGAACGCCTCATTTGGTTTGCAGAAATGCAAGCAGAGGACTAAATTATAAAAATCTAGACGATGTTATTACAAGGCTTTTAGGCAGCCAATCAGAAGAGCAGCGATTTTATATTATAGGAAAAGAAATCAAGCATACGTGAGATGCTGAGCCCAAGATCTCTGCGTTACGCGCAATGACCTATTCGAACTGACAACGGAAAGGGCGATCTGTCCTCCTATATTAAGTTGCAGCTACATGTTCCACAGCGTCGCCTATAACATCGCTGCCGTCGCTGCAGTATAACCAAGCACTGGTGGGGAGAAATGCACACCCTCTCCCATTTGTGCGCTTGAAAGCTCCGTCTTCAACGAATGCAGACTCTGTCGAGAAAACCAGATTATCGATAGAGGACATCCTAAATAATATATCCTTGGGGTTCCTTGGGAAGGATATTGTCAGGGCCAGAAAAATATTCCTTGGACGGCAACTAATTGGTCGCGGTATGTCACTGCCACTTTGTGGGAATGGCTCAGTGATACTAATTGTGATAAAGAAGTCTTCGATTCCACCGCGAACACAGCTTGAAGAGAAGCTGCCTGTGGTGGGCGGAGCAAACCGCCTGAAGCAGCAGTTGTTTTCGCTCCTGCGTTCAATGATAGCAGCTTCCAGCCGAAACTCCCTATCACTCGTCACTCACCTAATGTCGAAGGAAAGTCCCCCTTTGGTCTTTCTGTACCGACCGATGACTTTCTTGAATACGTCAAAACTTGTGAAATCCACCGTGGGCGCCACCACGTTTTCGGTGATGAAGACGTCCGTGTAATAAATGTAGGTACACATTCCATCACCTGGGTACATGTTCGGGATAGTTGCCGAGTCCCCCACCGTGCAGACGAGTTCTTTCACTGAAAAAATGAGGCAGCAGGAAGACTGTTCGCACAACTAGCACAAATGTGCCCAAAGTCAGGTATTTGTTCAAGAGGCGGTACTCAAAAGGTCCGTATTAATGCAATTTTATGAAGGAGGGTTTCTATCTACAGTGTTATAAAACGAACTCATTACGGTTACCAACCAGAAATTGGAAAAGATTTACTTGAGCAGAGCAGTTACAGCATCTGCTACAGGGGCAGAGGCTAAAGGCTGTGGCGCCTGACGAGGCCTCTGTCCCTCTGCAGTCGACGGAAGTGCAATACAGTTTGCGCATAACATGAAGGTAAGGCACATAATTAAAACAAATGTGGATAAATTTTGCCAATATACTCACAACATTAACACAGTATACGGACTGATATAAATACAATAATATGCAAAGATATTATACAGAGATTTTGTTCAGTATACATTGGAGGACAGTTATAACAAAAATAAAGTGAAAAACCATGGCAAGCAGGCCAAACAGAAGTGGTAGCCCATACAGGCCGTATTGTACCGATGTTGAATGAGGAATGGAAAGTTCTTGTTCATTCACTTTTAAATGAGTAGAGTTATTTCTACAGAGTTTGCTCAGTACCATGTGGCTTTCAAGTGCTTGAAGCCCTACTGCTAAGACAAAATTAACGGACCAAGTCCAAACGGGTCGGGCTTTCAATGGCACTTTCTGAATGCTAGGACTCCCCACTCCCGTAGCTATAGCAACGCTATACCACGTTTCACATATACACTACCATCGGCAGCTCCCCACCAGCGCGGGGCGGTGTGAGTAGGAACCGCCACGTTGGCGGTACAGGCTGCTAAACCTTAGGACCGGGACGAATCCCCCCCCCCCCCCCGCTCAGGAGGGGGAAGAAACAACTTTATCGACTCCCAGAAGTGAGTCAGGTGAAGGAGGGGGGGGGGGGGGGGGGGGGGGGGGGGGGGGGAAGCGGAATACAGTGGGCCCTCAGGCCGCTCTAGGTGGCCGAAAGTCCTTGGGCTTCGGCGACCCCCGCGGCCCAGCACAGGATCCGGATTCGATCTTCCGGCCATGAGCTGCTCAGAGCAGCCTCCCATCGCTCCTGTCGCTCAGCCCCCTCAAAGGGGGAAGAGATAGGGTTGTTGTGTCAATTGCAATATACGGGAATAAAGTCTTCATGCAGGCTCGAGCAGAGACGACAACGGGGTGAAGCGTCTTTTGAATGAATTACGGAATCAAGGTTATCGGACTGCATAGTGCTCGTTTGTGATGGACACCAAAGAACTGGCTCGGCTTGGGACGGATTTATGGGGGGTGGGGATAGCTGAGGCGAGAATTGCGGTAGTGTAAAGTAATTTCGTGGTAGGTGAGTAGGCATTCACTCCCGCTTCGAAAGGAAACTAGACCGTTCGCTGCCCGGTTGACGAGTGCTCGGGCGTGTTCATTGGCGACTGTATTCCCGGGGTGTCCCCAGTGCGCTGGAACCAATGGGACAGTGATTATGCGCTGGGGAAGCGCGATGAATTGAAGGGTACGGTAAGCGGGCGCGTGGATTCAGCGCATCGCGAAGTTACGAATCGCCGTTTTTGAGTCTCAGAAAATATATTCAGCCTGAGTGTGAGCAACTGCCGGAGCAGTGGCAGCTTCTTCCGCCTAGATTGGTTGAGCTAACTTGTCGAGGGTCACGCAGCAGAGGAGGTTGTGGGCTTTATTCAATACTACCACTGCGAAGACAGGGCGGCGAGAGTATTCTGCCGCATCTACATAAGCGGCACGGGTCGAAGGTGGGTAGCGCTTATGAAGTGCCTTGGCTCTGGCCACCCGAGGGTCGACAGTGGATGGGATGCAGGTGAAATGTAGAAGACGCCCGAGCGCTGCATTGCGTCTGCGCACGTTAGAGAGCCGCAGGTCGTCCATATCCGGAGCCGTGTAGGAGCCCTATACCGGAGCCCCACACCCTAAACCAGTTCGCTTTCAGCGCAGAAGCAATTGCTTTGAAGGAAAAACAACAACGCCGCCGAAGACGAAGCACTCGGAGCGTTGTTTCGCAGGATCCGACTTCGTGCGGCCGGATTGTGGCAAACAGATCGGAAATTTAAAATCTTCCCATCCTTGACGTTATCACCGAGCTTCACGCTATTACAACGCTGTAAGCGGAAGCATGAACTTTAGTCGGCGATCACGGTACCATGCTCAAAGCTGGCGTAAGAAAATTTGTATGCTATAACAACACCTAGTACAGATTTGAATCACATATATTGCGGAATTCTCGAAAATTGCTGCAGTTGCCTGCCCTTAACGGCCGAGTGAACAGACTACTAAACGTTCCCGTGTCCTTTTTTTCTGTTTTCATTTTCTTTTGTCAATGGTTACCAGTATCAGTCGGGCGTCACCCGTCGTGCTGCCAAGCTTTCCTCGACTCATTTTTGCCCTTTCCTGTTCATAAAACTATTTTCCTGAATGTGCTTAGCTCCGCAAACGTTCCTGCGGAACCTATGGCTCGAGTAGAAGTCACAGTACGAGAAGGCCGATGATACATGCATTCTGAATTACCTGGAAACTTGTTTTCGTGAATTTGAAACTGCCTCTGAAAACGAATCAGTTGAATGGTTATGGCAGCGTCTTAAAATTATCATCAAAACTTGTATCGACCGGTACGTTCCGACTAGACTGAAGAAAACAAAGCAGCGCAACCCATGGGTCACCAGAGATATCACTCACGCGAAATGCAAGTTGAAAAAATTGCGAAGAATGGCGACTACAATGACGTACAGGTTCTAAGTCAAAAAATAAAAACGTTGCTATCGGCTGCAAAAGAAAGATTTTTTAATCACACTCTTAGTGGTTTTCTGAGAAATTCTCCAGAAAAATTTTGGCGCTATCTTGATAAAAGAAAGAAAATAGTAAAGCAAGTGAGAGTGGGAGGCGAACTTATTGTAGATAAATCGAATGTAGAACAACACTAATAAATACTTCCAATCGGTATTCGCAAGAAACACGAGCCAGAGCGATGCACACGACGAAGCACATTCTCGTGAAACTTCTATCGATATTATCAGCTTTACTCAGAGCGGCGTGTATAAGCAGCTCATGCAATTAGACGAAAAGAAACCTATCGGTCCGGATGGAATACCTACACGCTTCATGATACGGTACGCTGAATGGATGTCCTTCTACTTGGTAACTATGTTCCGAAAATCACCCGTAACTCATTATAATTATTAAAAGTGGCAATCGCACAGTCATGAACAACTATCAGCCTGTGCCACTTACTTCAATCTGCTAATGGAACATGTTATTGTTATTGCGAAACATATCATTTTTTTAGAAACAAACGGACTACTTTCTGAATGTCAGCATGGGTTCCATCGAGGGTTTTCAACAGTGACGCAGTTAATTGAGACAATACATGACCTTTCTAAAACTATAGATGACCGTGGGCAGCTTGATGTTATTTGTGTAGATTTTGAAAATGCCTTTGATAAGGTTCCTCATGGCAAATTACTCCTGAAAGTGCGAAGGGCTGGCAATAATGAAGATATCCTTATATGGATTGAAGAGTACTTGGCTAAACGCAAACAGGCGGTACGTGTTGACAGTTGCGAGTCTGGCTTTTTGTATGTATATTCTGGTGTGCCACAGGGTTCTGTGTTGGGGCCACTGCTGTTTTTGGTGTATATCAATGACGTAGTAGCTGCTGTTGGATATTCGGTTAAACCAAAACCCTTTGAGGATGACTGCCTCATTTAGGCACCTATCACATGTGAAGGAGATGAGATTAACATTTACCAAAACCTGCAGGCTTTTGCACTTTGGTGTGAGAAATGGGAAAGTAAAATTAACTTCAATAAGACCACATTTACCCATATAACTATCAAACACAATATAATTTCTTTTCAGTACAATACTGCAGGTCACGATTTGGTTAATGTCAGTGCGTTCAAGCGTCTGGGGGCGTCAATTTCTCACAACCTAAGTTGGCCCAATGATGTCGAAAATGCGTGTGCGGTGGCACATAGAAAACTGTTTTCTAAGAGGAATGTTGGGGAGAGCAACGAAAGATGTCGAACTTTTAGCATACAAATCTCTCATACGGCCTTCCCTAGAATATGCATCAGTAGTATGGTCTGCTCACCAGAAGATTCTTTCAACGGACAGCTGACTAGCGGATAGAAAAAGGATAGATAGCCGTTTCGCGCGCTGCCCAGGACAAAAAAAAAAGAAAAAAGAAACGGGCTAAAAGGGGCTTCCTGTGAGCCGCACAGAAGCGGCGATTGGCACAGGCTGCTTAATCCGTAAAGCTATCCAGGGCGAATATGCGTGCCGTCCAGGTCGAAGGACTGAGGAAGCACGTCTGTTCTAAATTCAAAACAAATGCCCAAGGCCCGAGTGCGGAAGCCACCAATTGTGAGCCCGCTAGAAAGCGCTACGCTTCTCCTGCAATATACAGTCTAGCCCGTTTATAACGAAGCCACTTATAGCGAAATAGCGGTTATAACGAAGGGATTTCAATTTCCCATTCCCATTTTTGCATTTTCAATACATTTTGGGTCCGGTTTTAACGAAGTAAATAAGAGCGCGTCAGCGGATATAACGAAGAGATTTAATACCAACTGAAAAATAATCTGCCAATCAACACATTTTTCCGTCCTTGAGGCAATTTTTTCCGCGAAAATAAGAGAAAAATTCGGCTGACGGCGTCCTTTCATGGCGTCGTCTGCTCTCCTGCGGAGCGAAAGGTTGCTTCACTGCATCGCATGGCACGCCGGTCTCGTGTTGCGCCGTCCTTGAACGGCGTCACGGCGTAGAGCGGTAGAGCACGCCGCGCAGGGGAAAAATGTAAAAAAGAACAGAGACGATTTTTTTTTTTTCGATACCGCTATTGACGTCACTGCAACCGCTGATGCTGCCGCCGCGACGGCCTGCTTGGAGCAGCTTTGGGATTCCGCTAGTGACTTCAACCTTGTGCCTGCGGGTCTAAGCTACATGGACTTCGTTTTCGCCGACGAAGACCTTGTTGCCACCGAGGACTTGACGACTGAAAAAGTTGCCGGGAGTGTCATGGAAGAGACCTTGGCGGAGAGCGCCTCCGACAGCGAATGCGACGATGCTAGTTGTGCCCCTAAGCCGGTCACCTCCGCAGCGGCCATCGCAGCTGTTGACACGCTACGGATGTACCTCGGGAGTCCGGAGTTCGACCAGATCTTTGGTTCGCAGTTGGATGGTATGGAAGCCGCAATCGTGAAGTCCGCACTCGCGAAACGTGTTCAGTGGACGCTGGACGACTTCTTTCAGCGGCAATAAATCGGTATGCCGATGTTTGCATTTTTTTTTCGTAGTCCGCATATTACGAAATAGCGGATATAGCGAAGTGATTTCCGATTCCCATCGACTTCGTTATAACCGGGCTAGACTGTACATGTATTTAGGGTTTACACTTGCTCTCGGCGAGGAAATAGAGCAAATGCTTTTTTTTTCCTTAATGTTTCAGTTGAGAAATTTGTCATTCATAACCTTGTAAACCATAATATCTGGCTATGAGGCTCTAACACTGGCCGTGAATTTTTTTTTAACGTGCCCCTGAGAACAATTTTTTTTTTCATCCAGCAATAAACGCACATCCGCCTAGTGCACATACAGAAGTTTTTTTGATGCTAAACGTCACCTGGTGATTCCTACCGGGTTTAGCTTTGCGAGGCATGGTTTTTGTGGCTACCTTTTCTGTCCTCGAAACTTTAAGAGGCCCAAGTCACTTCACAGGCTGTTAACGGAGAAATATGCGCGAAGACATTTATCACAAGCCGAGCCTTGCAGGAAATATGCAAATCAATGTTTCTCGGGTAAACTGTGGCTAAGGGAAGCAGTCATGAAAACCAGTCGAGAGTAGTCAGCGAACGTGGGTCCCAGGTTTAGTTAACTCATGAATTCATAGTTTCGGATCGTATATGTGCGACAATACGAGTTCAACCGAGAATTTTTGGAACTATCGAGAGCCCGCTCTTGTCAACTCCATCTGGCAATAGGGAAGAGAGGTGGAGGGTATAACCCGGTGCCTAGGTTGATGATTGTTGCCCCCCCCTCCCCCCTCCCTCCCTATTTTCATTGCCCAGTGTCAAGCAGAGAGCGACCATTCCTTGCGACATTAGTGCGGTTGTAGGTCCATGGGCGCGGACTAGTTCAGGAAGCGATTTCCCCGCAACATTCCTCGAAACAACCGGCTTTAACGGCTCCAGCTTCGCCTCTGAACCTAGTCGTTGGGTCATTTTGTCGCAGTAGACGCCACTTTAGCGATATGCAACAAAGCGCGAGAAGTCGGAACCGACTGATGATGACGGACTGGAACAGCGCTTGGATATAGGTGCCGTTTATGCAAAAATAAAGAGCTTACATAGAAATGCTTTCGCATAAGATAGTAAGAAAACTTTCAAAACTTCGTATAGAAATGAAACTGCATCCATAAAAAGAAACATTATCTACCGATGCACTCTAAGCAGCTCTTACACACCTGCTTTCACTCTTATTATAGGATTCACTAGATTGCAATGTGGTTTGATGACACTCTGGGGAACAGCCACATGCTTTGCAATGACCAGCGAATAGCGCAGTAGGAAACATCCTGAATGAAAGTTTAATATCAGTCACCTATTGACTTTCTTCTACTATGGCCAACTAAGTGTTAGAAAGAAACGTGGTGTACACTGTACGAGTTGCACCTACACTTTAATGTTAACCCACATTCCGGCACCAGCCGCTGTCGACGCAGGATAGTATGTAACCGTTTATGTACACAGGCTTGTCATTTGACAATTCAGATGTGCGGCTCTCGCGCTAAGCAAGAACGGCGATTGGCTCCGTAGGCGATAGGAGCAGGGCGTGCCAAGCATCTATTCAGAGCCCAAGAGTAGTACATATAGGCATATACTACCAGCAGCCTACACTTAAGCCTCCTGCGTTTCTGCGTCCTCCTAAAGATCAACAATACCTACCTGGGGCTGTCATTGTTGTTGTCGTCGTTGTGTTGTAGTCGTCGTTGTAGTCGTCGTTGTAGTCGTCGTTGTAGTCGTCGTTGTAGTCGTCGTTGTAGTCGTCGTTGTAGTCGTCGTTGTAGTCGTCGTTGAAGTCGTCGTTGTAGTCGTAGTCGTTGTTGTAGTCGTTGTTGTAGTCGTTTTTGTAGTCGTAGTCGTAATCGTTGCAGTCGTAGTCGTTGTCGTTGTCATTGTCGTAGCCATTGTCGTCGTCGGTGGCATCGTTAGCATTGTTGGTATCATTATCATCGTAAGCATAGTAATTCCTGGGGGCGGAATACCTGCCGGCTGTGTTGCGGGTCCGGTTGTCTGTTCACTGCTCCCGGGCCCGGCTGTCCCGCCTCTCCCGACGACAATGACAAGGGGGGGAGGAGGAGTGCCTCCACCACCGCCGCCGCCGCCGCCGCCGCCACCACCGCCGCCGCCACTGCTCTCCTCGATCTCGTCCTCGATGTCGGCTCCTGCGTGGATTGCATTTTGCCGCTTAAGAAGGGCCTGAGGAGCGCCCTCAAATGAATGTCAAGCAGCCGAAAGTGCATGGCATCGGTCTGCTGTACTTTGCGAGTGTTAATTTTGTCACGGTTAGTTTGTGCATGCAATAAATACTGGCTGTAGACAGCACATACGATTTCTTACGCTGATTTTTTGGCTCAAAATGAGCTGCTGTTCTAGTGAAAAGAGTGAATTTCTTTCAAAAGGCAAACACCATCGAACAATGCTGCAAAATTTTCTTACGATTCCGGATGTTGAAGAGGATTATTTTGACTGCATTTAGAAAACAAGTACTTTTTGGTGCTTTTCAAACTATAATATTTCTTTCTTAGATCTTCAGTTTCTGGTTGCGTTAGAGCTACATTGCTAGATTTTATTATGTCACAACCATACAAAATTTAATATTAGGCCCCATCCCACTGCGAGCGTTTCATGTCTTTTATGCTGGCACTTCACTCAAACAATTTTCAGAGTATTACTTCTTTGAATGCCGCTCAGTATAGCAATAATACTAGTATTTAAAACAAACGCGCAATTATAACGTTACATATTTGCAACGCACATAACAACTAGAACCTTCGCCTGTCGGGCCAAAGTTACCCCAAATACCCATAGAAATAAAATATGCGGGGGTTGTCCTAACACAGTTGTTGCCTATGAACGTATATGCAGTTCATTAAAATGACGCTTTTTTGTTTGCACCTATTTAAACCCTGCAAATATCTCATGGAACCCTTGCTTACAATTTTCAGTAAAGTTTTGTGTATTATTCACGCGCCCATTATCAGGCATTAAAGTAGGCTAATATTTCATCTGAATTATCCAGTGCTGTATATATCTAAGAGCATTTAATATGAAGCGTGCTTATTACGCTATTGAGAACTTGCGCGTACGAATCCTCGCACAACACCGGGACGCCATTTTAGCACGAAGTCCGCGATGCAATCAATCAAAAGTCGTCCTGTTTTCTGAGCCAACTCCTGCCTTGTTTAGGCGTTACAGATATAAAAGAAAACGCAATTTTTAAAACCCTGATACAGAGGTCAAAGCACTTTTAAAGCAATCCCGTGCTGCAAGCTACTGCCAGCAAGCAAAAAAGAAAAAAGCTCTCCAAGCTTACCTACCACCCGTTTCAAACCAAGTGTTATCCCTGGAAGCAGCGTCCGCAGCCGGCAACGCGCCCAGAAAACCCATTTCAACCGTTGTAGAAAAACTTTTTCCGCTCTCCAAAATTGCAAACCGATTATTGAGATCTGCGGCCGTTTAGAGATGCACCGACAGACAGCAAACAGGAAGAGATCGCTCGTATCAGGATCACAATGGACGGTCGTGAGGCTAAAGAGCATCACGTGGTTCCTGTCTTAGCAGGAGACAACTACGTTAAGCAGCTGGGAATGTGTAGTTGCATTCGCAGATGATGGTTGCAGCCACAAGGAACAGAATTCGTGTACGGACTTCTTCGGTCTGCACCAGCTGTGATTGTTGATCTAGACGGCGCTTGAAGCTGGAGAAGGGGGGAAATGACAGGACAGTACGCTGGGCGGCAATCATTGTTTCGTCTTTCCCTGGCGGAGTGTAGTTCGTATCGGGGTGCGATAGTTTATTGTCGCAACACGTACGCGAGATGAGAATATCAGTGAAAACATCATCCTTGCTTTGTCTCATCAGGACAGCTGTCAGGGGCACGTTTTTCGCCTGTGCGGAGTTGGCACTGGGAACGGTTTTGGCGTAACACCGCTTAAAGCTGCTTTGTCTGCACTCGATGATGTCGTGTTCAACACTACTGAGACGCGCCTTGGCAACACACGCAGAGGACAAAACTGGGTGGTCAATATTCCGAGATGTCTTATGTAACGTCACTGCGACGTGGAAATGGCTATGATGCACGCATTGAGCCAAGAATGAGAAGAAAAGCTGAAAGAAATACACGCTGTTCTACTTACCTCCCCAAAAAAGGTGTCACTGAATTTCGCGTGAAGCAGCATGGAAGCTGTCTGTTAAATAATTTGTGTCCTACCGTAGCCCGTCGTGGGGTAAGCTTTGACCGAAATCTTCCTTTGCCTTGAAGTGTTTCCAGGGGATGAGTTCAACGTGATACTCACCGCTTCCGCTTGCGACGAACACTGCGAGCACCACGCCGACAACGATCAGTAGCAAACAGCCTCCTACGATGGCGAACAAGAACTGCTTGTCGTCTCGATTTCCGCCGTCACTGCGAATACGAACCCAACGGTGAGGCAACAGGGAGCGAAGCACGCTTTCTACCAAGCGGGGTGCGCTTTTGCCCACTCTGTTTGGTGGATGCACGAAATGCACAAATCTGGCTGGAACCATTACATGCAACGACTCGCCGCGTAATTCTGCAAGTTTTTGCAGTGTGTATCGCTGTTTGTTTTTGATGTTAACGCGCAGTTTTCATTGCAGTTCGAAAGGGGAATTCACGACACTTGAAGACTGCTGTCGTGTCAGCTGCACTTATTGAGTGTACATGAGGGCGCAATCAGCGACTGCTGGTTCTACCTGGTGTTGTGCGCCTCGAAAGCTAATCAGTATCAGCTGACTAACGGCGGCCCATCAAAAATGGCGGCTGCATTTTGAGGGCAGCTCAATCGCATTTTTAAGTAAACCGCTAATATTTCATCATTGTTTAGAAAAATTTCTTGCTTCCGTTAGTTTTGTCTTCAGTGGTTCCTTAGCCGTCTGCCAGCCTGTACGCTATATTATGACATTTTATTTTATTTTGTACTTGGTGCATGATGGCTTTAGCTGCCTATGTGCCATTAAACCCAACACAAAACAACACATTTTATTTTATTTTTCTATTGTGCTTGTATAATGGGTGACTATATACTGCCACGTATCATTGTAGGGTCCGTTCGTGCGCGCTTGAGGCCGCAGGAACGGGGCGTTATCACTTTTGCTCGTGGCGCGAGAAGCGACCGAACTAATCTCGATTGATCACAGCTAAGAACTGCATCTCGGTTTGTCCAATTACTGCAGTTGATTTTGACCTGTTATCTCGAAGTTTCCTTGCCGGCTTTAAATTGAGCGATGCAGCGAGCGGCGGGCATTCGTTGTTCGTCGACTGACGAGCGCGTTTGTCGCTTACGCCGCTGCCAGTGCTGTTTAGTTCTTTTGCGGGCGCAAGTCAGCCCAAATAAAGAGCTTCGTTTGCGAGTCTTGTTGCTCTCTTCCTGACCGCTGGACTGCCGTCACTACAACGTGACAATACGATTTGGATGCTCAGCGGCAGTTTCAATAAGCGGGACACCGTTTGTTTAGGATTAAATAATTGTTTCTTGTACACTGCGGTTCTTTCTATCCCTCCTGAACAAGCTTTGTGCTCAACAATTCACAATTATCCTCTGACCTGACTGCTTAGTCAATGTGATAGTTCAAGCGCCCGAGGGAAGCCTCGGATGCTTATGTTCCATTTTTCATAAAAATAAATAATATGAAGCAATCAGTGCTAACTGTCCTTTTAGGAACTTCCTGAATTAGTAAGTCTACTGTTAAATAAATACACTAATAATAAATTTAAACACTGACGTTGGCAAACGAAAAACGGGTAACAGCGCCAATCTTTCTCCTTTGCGTACTCTTTGTTGCCGACGCTATTAACTGCGTTCATAATATGAAAACAGGCATTAGAGACTGCCTAGCCCACATCAACACCTATTCGATACTGGCGTTTTATTACACTGCGTAAACTTCGTTGGCGCTCAGACGCAGCATGAAGGGACAAATATTTATAGAGTGTATTATAGAAAGTGGGAGGCTCACAATATCGTGAACAAGTTTTAAATAAACGGCTATTTCGTGCCGTCAGTGCCATATCTGCGGATGGACTCTGGAATGCTCGTTCGTCAGGATCACATACGCAAATATCGCCGTAATATCGTGACAAGTATGGAGTCCATATGACGTCACGTATGTTATAGCTTGCGCACTAATTAAGCGTAATCCTCATAGAGTGTTTTAAACCAATATGGAAAACATACGAACGATATTGGGATTTCAGTTATTGCCTCATAACACTCGATTTCCGTTTGAGTCACTCTGGCAAACGGCGTTTTAGGAAGAGCTTTCGCCTCCATAGCCAGTAATAAGTGTATTAACATAAGGTAGCGGCAAAGCAGCACGCATGAGAAAAATCACGCAAGAAAGCATGATTTTTATTTGCTTATGTATTTATTTATTTAATATATACTGCTAGCCTCATTGCCGAGCCTGCTGCGGGGTGGGGTCATTTTATACAAGGAGAGAAAATCACATAAATTTAACGTTAATAGAAATCCCCAGCTTAATAAAAGGAACGGTCTGTGTGCTCTCTAAGCACGCATGCCCAAAGCAAAATTGGTGGATTTCTCGTTGCACGAAGTGCGTCGTACCTATCGAAAATTAACTGCTTCCTACATTATGGTGGCACTGTTTTATGATTCTTATAGATAATGTTAATCTTCATTAGGAAGAATTTTCAACTGGATAAATCCTTCGGAGGTATTAGATAACGCGAATGAGTTCGTCCCAAGAATTCACAAAACGTGTTCAAATATGATAAAAAACGAAGCTTCGAAAATGACCGAAAGTCCGAAGGGAATCGTAGACGGTTACATAAAAAAGTACAAACACTACGATCCCAAGGCCAAAGTAAAAGTCGTACTAATTCTGCAGGTCTTATAGTAAGCACTCTCGAAATTCCGCATGAGGACACTCATTGTGATGGCAACAACCTCCGAACATTTGATTAATTACAATTCTCTAACTTCATTTTTTGCTAGGGGGCAAACCATTTTTCGCTAATGACGTGATATCACAGTCCGTGCGGCCACCGATAATGACTGCATAGATCAAACAGAATGGAACGTAGGAACGGTTAATTCACACTCGCTACTCGAGTGGTTAAGATTTCACAGCTCTATGATCGTAATTAAAGGCGGCTAAGTCTAACGAACTGCGGATATCGTAAAGCCGTACTTCTATGATAGTTGACATTACGTGTTAAAGGAAATAATAAGCGGAATCCTCTGTTTGCGAGAGGTTGGATAAATCGACTCTTCATTCGTTGGGAAGAGCTGGCACTTTATTTTTGGTGTAAATTTTTAGAAGCAGGATAGGCGTCTGGTGCTTGTACGTCTGAATGTCCCGCATTACCGAGATACCGTGAATTGCGGACTCCACTGCGCCACAGCGGCAATCAAGCGATGTTAGTACAAATTTTCGTCGCCTGTATTCCCGGTATTGATTCACGAAGATAAAAAGCTCGCCTCTGACGGCCATGGAATACAGAAAACTATCAAATTTAAAAAGGGCTCTCTCGAGATAATGGAGCATTTTGGGCTCCGAATCTGGAATGCTTCGCACGCTTCGTGAGAAACTGCAGCAGAAATTGAATGGTCAACGGCAGTTCTTACCGAACAGAGTGGCTTATGAGGGGCACCTGCTTGAGTTGCGAAAAGCTATTTGAGCGTGATGACAGATGCTGCTTATAAATCTGGTGTGAAGAACTTAATGTTCATACTCACTCAAAACCACTTTGACCGATGCCTGTAAAAGACAACAAAGCGAGAATAAGAACATCGATTGACAATGATTGCAGAGGCAAAGTGTCCAGAAATGATGCTCAGGTAAGAAGTGGTCGTCTCTTCTCGAAGCCAGTAAACTTTTTTATTCGCCACGTCAGAGCATGCATTCCGAGGAATTAGAGAACTCATATGAGCCGCAATATTGCGGAGGCCGTTCTGCTTTGGCATACACATCACGGCGAAAACGAAGCCGCGAGTAAATTAGGATTTGACTTTTTACCCTCTTTTGGCGCGACTGAAACCTGATTCTGGATGATGGTTTGTGGGGTTTAACGCCCTAAAACGACTCCGGCTACGAGGGACGCCGTAATGTGTCCGAAGAATATCCTCCCATGAACTGGGATGAAACATTGGTGAGTTTTTTAAAACGTTTAGAAGGTAACAATTTTGTGCCGGAAATATGAGTGAAATTGTTCTCATTTTTAATGTATGTTGGGAAAGTACAATGGAAAGAAAATTACGAACTTTTCGAATATGTACTTAAGTATGTTGGTTGCACTTGTACGAGTTTCGATCAATGCATAATAGTGTATTACCTCTCATTAAAACGCATGTGAATGCATTTGTTTGGTCTGACTGCCACTGCAAAACTTGCTCCGTCCCCCCTTATTGAGAACTTTGCAACACGCGCAAAACGATAAGGCATCGGCAATGACCACCAAATAACAGGATAGGTTTTTGTAAGTAGTTCAAAAACGGATAACCTGGCTCCTCGCATTTCTACGGCGCATACGAATATCGAATCGCTTGGTCAGAGGTCGTTGTACAGTGGGCTAGTTTAGTGTCGATATCGAATGAGATTATCGCACCTGAGCGAAAATATAATAACGTTTTTGGGATACTGCAGAAAGCGTCATTGGTTTTCGTTTTCTATTCAAGACGAAACCGCACATCCTGTCTAGCTTAGGTCAACTAGAAGCATCAAAATGGTCACGCATTGCATTCGCGGTAAGCTTCAAACAGAAACATTTACGCATTCGAACACGTGCGGCGCGCCTTGTAGTCGCTGAAGTGGTAAGTTGTAATAATCGGAGGTCCTACCCTATAACCTTCAGGAGTCAACGGTGTTTGGGCGAACACATTATTAAAATTTATTTTTTTTTTCGTTCTTTATGCGTTGGGAAAGAACAATTGGGTAGAAGTCGCGAAGGTTAAATCACGATGGAAATAGAGCTCCTCATTGCTCTAATGTGCGTTGATGTGCGTTGATGTGCATTAACATATCTACGAATGCAAGAAATGCTTAAGCGCGATATACCTCCTTTCCAGACGCATGTCAGTGCCTTTACTTTGTTTGGCCACCATCGCAAACTGCTCTCGTCCGGACTCTCACCTTATTAAGTACTCCTGAAGAGGTGGAGAACGATACGGCTGCGAAAACGGACACTAAGTAACAGCACACGCTTCAGACGTACCTTCCACGGCATGGCCTCTAAATCTGTCAAGGCTGCCGCGTATGCGATGTTGAAGTAGAGTAAAACAAAATTTTCAATGCCCGTTGTCGGGAGAATATACAGTTCGCTTGTTTACTGCCTATATTAGCGCGTATCAATTCCAAGAGAAAATGTATCGTATTTTCGGGCATTCTTACGAAAGCTGCAATGGTTCTCCTGTTTATTAATTCAAACAAAATTGTGTGTCCGATTTATTTATATATTCTACACCAATCGCTTTCTTGGAAAAATTATACGTTTAAGTTTAATAACCTTCTAATTTAACAAAGAACCGCGGCACGCAAACTTACATATCGTCAGTTCGGCGACCACCGATACTGTGCACCTGAAGTCCTAAACGTCATGCATTACATTCTGGTGACCATATGAAATAGATAGACTATTGGCCGGATTTTTAACACCGTACTTTATTTTTGGGGCGTCATACTATTCTTATGCGATACAAGAAAAAAGGACGACCACTCGCCAACACGCACAAGGTTCTCCGCAAAAGTGACCGATCCTGCGCACGCTTAACCACCTTTTCTACGAGTGTTCATTCGTGCAACGCTTGCATGCATAGTTTTAAGTTCTGAGGTTTGATGGGTTTTAGCAGGGCGCAACGTACTGGTGGGGCACTATGGAAAAAATTCTGGTTTCACAACTACTTACCCGACATCGTGCTGAATCCTGGAAAAGAAAACTCCTATTCGTTACTACAAGAAAAGCTTCCTGTGCGACTAAGCAGCCATATACTCTATCACCGTCACAAGATCAGGGGGAACGAATGGTTGAATGTTTGGAGGGAACTGAAACAGCCACTCATTGAATAGAGGATGAAGTTCAAGAAAAAGTTCTCACACAAGCGTTTTTTTTCGTTACGTGCTGCTTGTAATAATCGCTGAAAAGTCAGCTGTTAATAATAACTGGAGTTCTCAGGGATCGAAGGTTACCCTCTTCCCTTCTCGAACATTTTGTTCTTACACAAAATTTTACAGCACGTTTGCCTGGGAGCCCAGTCACTGGCCTCGCCCAGTAAAACGTCATCCTTGACGTAATCATGACTGAAATATTTTTTCTTGCTTTTATTTTATCCCGCCATTAGGCAGCTGCTTCAGGTCTTGGCGTACGTGACTGACGGGGCTTCGCTTCATCGTTACGTTGTTATTTATATGTTCTTTTTCAGTACTATCGGCATGACGTTCATTTGACACCTGTAAAATTTTCACCGATCGTCACTGACACTTATGCATCTATACCTGTTATGTCGAAGGAGGCAAGAATCTTAAGGGGCTCATAACAAGAGCACTGCTAATTTGGACTGTACTTTGGCGTTTTCTCGTGCATGTGGTGCACGACAGCCTCACGCGAGGACGCAGTACGTCGTAATAAATAAATCAAAATAACTAATAATGAAGAAATAAATTCTTTCCGCAGAACATCCCGGTAGGCTAGTCGGTTCACAGCGTCAGAGTAATAAAACTGCGCGCTGAAAAGAGAATGAGAAAGACATGCCCCTTTTGTCTGTCTTCCCATGCGTCTCGCTTCACTACGTTTATAGAGCACGTAGTTTCTTTGCTACGCCAGAAATTTGTTTACATATTCTTCACTCAGACATCAGATGTGCGGGTTGGCTCATTTGCGATGCTATAAAAATGCTGCAGGCCCACCTGTAAACAAACAAGGTCACACTAGCTATGCGTGTATGAGAGCGGCCGCAATGAACCATGGCTTAGAGATCTGACGCAATTTTTGTGTGATTTCAGCAAAATTCCCCCAAAAAGAGATTGCATTTCTTCCCGAATTATACCGTTCGCGGATTGCGCCTACCTGCAGCTGTTATCGCTTTAATTCCGTGACGTTAACGAGTCGTTAAATCGAAATGAATGTATTCTTAATTACGGTGAGCGACAATAAGAACTTTCGGAGCAGTTGATTCCTGTTTTAATCGCCGCGCTGAAATTGAGCTGGCAAAGAAGGAGTAAAAGTTTGAATATCTACACCGGGCACTGTAATAAGTACGTATGAAAGGAACATAACTTTATCAAGCCCTAAATTTCTGGATATAAAGTTTAAGGCATGTACAGAGGGCAAAACACATGTCTAGAACGACCGAACTGTTTGTTCCGCAGGTCCTAAAGCCGCTGCGACCAGGAAGGCGAAATATGACGATGAAGTCCTATGAATTTAACTGCAAAGGCTTACATACAGACAATTTTTAACCAAATGTTATCGCTAGATATCGCGTGATCAGCCTGAAACACGCCCTGAACGTGTTCTAGGCAAGCGTTTTGCCCTCTGTACTTAAGGCATGGGAAGGTTTTAGAAGATTGTTTGTTTCTTTGGCGTATGGACGTTCCAATTTAGTGTACCGTTTAAATAATCTCTTTCTACTCCCCAGATGAGGTGGCTACCCCATTATAAATGCGGTCAAGAGTTGGACGCGCTATAAATTTATAGTGCGTGTAGTCTTTTCAGACTTATGTATGGTCCCCAGATTGCCATTGACTATAGGGCATCCAGTGTGGGCTAGAGACGACTTGAATGCGAGTGTAATTTTCTTGCTCCTCCCTCTCTTCTTCGGAACGCGAGAGGAAAAGGGTGATTTTGCAGTAGCTACATACGACGAGCAGTCAACACCGTGAAGATATTTTAAGCGTACTGGCAGGTATAATTAATGCGGCGATATACTTTACTAAGTACCGGCAATAAGAGACACATCGTGTCATACCCTTGCACCCCCTTCCTCATAAAACGGTAGAAACATAGATTTCCTCAATGAAAATGCGCCACACAGGAGCTATTGAAAAAAAGTCTGTCGAGAGAAAAGACAGGCTACAAAAAATACAGCGCAACAACGGTGAAGCTTTCACGGGCCGGCGCTAGTGGCTATGAATTAACAACTAGCACTAGTGAGTCTTGGGAGAGAAGTGACACTTACCAGACACTACAGACATTTGCGACTCGTCACCTGTGAAACATACAAAGCACGACAGTTAGATGTATCTCGTGTCCAGGTTTTGTGAAATTTTTCATCGATCGACACAGATGCAGCAACCTTTGGTGAAACGGCTAAAAAGTGGGCAAGTCGGACTACATTTACCGCCTCAAGAACAACGCAAAGAGGGTGGTGGGACATGCTCACGGATTTCTCTTGAACTGCGCATTCAGAACAACATTGTTCATTTCAAAGCACGACTTAACATGGTCCAAAGAAGAGTATTGTGCGAATTTCTGATTAAGACGGGTAAGGTCGGGTTAGTCCGGAGCAGCGTCGCTCAAGCTGCAGTCATTGTGAGGGTGACATCGAGGATGACTTTGGCTAAAGCTAGCATAGCAACAGCCCATGGAGAAATAAAATAAATATTGCAGCGACTCGGTTCTGAACCCGTGGCGTTGCGAACAGATCAGATTTAGTGGCCACTATACGAGAGCACCATGCTATCGCCGCCGCCGATCACACCTCGGGTGTAACTCTAACGCACTCTCGCGCTGTTCGTTCCGCATCGACGTCTTCATGACCTCCACCTGCGGCGCGGACAGATCAGATAAACAAGACCTCGATCAGAGCATAACCTGAGACTAATATCGTCGCCAGACGTCCCGACGACATAGAAAAGCAGAGCCGTGAGCCAATTAGGCTAAAGACGTGCTTTCGCACGCATACTGCGTTTAGCTGCGTCAAATCCCTACCAATTTTGCTTCAAAAAAAAGGCGCAATCAGCAGGGAGTAGGTAGCACAACTTATTTCGTGCTCAAAGAACGTGGTCTACAAAAAAATGTTTGGGTGGCGCTGGGCACATGCAGCCGAATTCCTTGAAGACCGATCTGCTCGGGCATCAAGCAAATCATTCATGATTTGCTTGAACGAAGTCCACCTGCGTCGTCGTTAAAGGATTTCAAACTAAAATCATTTCAAACGCTGAAACTGAAGTGTTTCCCACGTGTGTTCACCTTGTCCTCCATATAACTTTGGACAACCGAGCACAGACCAGCTACGATAGGAACGATTATTCTGCTGCAGCTGCCTTTTTTACTACCCTTCCTGTCAGAGCCACCGGCGTTGGTGCTGAGTGGAGTTAAACGAGATTTCCTATTTTCTTAGCTTTACTCTGTGTATATAATGCCATTTGTTTCGTTTTTGTGCCACTCCTTTTTCTGAACGTCTCCGAGGCAATCATTCGCTGCTCCGCCTGCACAAAGTTGGCTGCACGGTGTAGCTGACAAAAAATTTACTTACCCATAGTTAGGCTGGTTTTTCAAGGCGGTTGTACAGGGCGAGATCAGAAGCAGATGGGAGCTCTGCAAATAAACGTGAACGAAGTGTCCAATGTGAGACATTGCAACGACAAAATCAGCAAAATAGTCTCCGTCTCTGCTATTTTCGGACTATAAGAAAATTTTTCAATGACAATTTTATTCAGCAGCTTATTGCGCAGAGCAGAAACGTTTTCAAATGTTTATGAAGTTCCGCTTACTGTTTCGTCATTCTGTTATTCAGGATTTAACTTTCCTTGTTATTGCACATACGTTGTGTTTTATTGTATTTTTTTAAGACTTTTAAGCGAGCGTTTTTATGTAACTGGTTTACGCTTTTGAAACTAAAGCGTCATTGCCTTAGGGTTTGACGTGTTTCTGTGGCACCTATGGCACCATTTGTTTTATTCTTTTTGAAAAACTTATACAACTAAGTTTACCCGCCTTGCGCATTAATCAGAGTAAGCTCTTGCAGCTGTTGTGACAATTTCGGTTAATCTCACCCTCTGTCTATTCCATCCCTCACTTCCCACGGCGTCCTCTCTCTTAAATGTGGAGTGGGGTGTTACGTTTCTACACTTTGCACCTGCCAACCGTGGCAGCTTCTGGCAACCTGCTGGGCTGGAGGCCACCTGCCAAACGTGGCAGGTGCCACGTTTTGCAGGTGGTTGCCATTGTCCGGAGTTTAATAAATAACTTAATTTGTGGTGAACAAACAAGCTAATGCTGGAAATAAACTCAGTCACTAATTAAGGTCTCACGGCCGAGGCTGCTTAATCCATTGGTGCGATGCGGGAACACATGGGTGAACCAAAGCTATAACCGCTTTCTCTGTTGAACAGAAAAAAAATGTCCCATGTTTGTCCCAAAAATGTCCCAGGTGAAAAAACCCAGAACGTATTGTTCCTTCTGCGTTGCGCTTATCGAGCAGCTTTGAAAATTTGCCCTAATTAACTAGACAACAATATTTAAACTTAATGATATGCCCATCTAGCACCAAGCGCACTTATTAATTTATGTAGCGGGTTTAGAAACGATTCATTCGGTTTCTTCTAGCAGCGTAACCCCTGCACGCTCCGTTTTTTCCTGAAGGTAAAGGTCATGAAATACAAAAAAAAAAAACACCTGAGTGCCCTCTTGCACTATAGTATTAAAAATCAATGGAAGCGCTGTAGCATTGCTGAGCGGCATGGACACTAATAACACGAGGAAAACTGCTGCAGACTCCGTCTTCAAAGTCTTTCTCTGCAACTATGTTTTTTCTCTGTGTTTTGACTGAGGAAGGGCTCATTCCAGTAAGCGATCCAGACCAATTTTTTCGCTCTATGAAACCGAAGGCTGTGTTTCAATGGGAGATCTGTGTTGAGATTCTGTATTCTGACTGGACGGCGCGCGGTATGGTCTTTAGATTTCCTAGTCATCTTGCAACTTCGAAGATTCGGAACCTGCTCCGGATCTCAAACTGGAAGCCGGCATAAAAATTATGCGGCCACATAACTACCCAACGTGTGAACAATGCGATAGAATTAAAGCAGAAAATTTGTCTTCGTCCCCTCCAACCCAGAACCTGCCCTTAAAAGGGGCCCCTGCTCGCTGGACGGGCCGGATGATACCAGCGTCCATACACTTGATTTATACTTCCGTCTCCCGACCGATGCCAGACGCACGTGGCGACTAACAATTCTGTTCCATGTCGCACGCTGACTAGAAAGTGAGCAGTCCCGCACTTTCGCGACACTCTGAGGCTCCAGAGTCTATGCACCAGAAACGCCTCACCCTGCAAGACGCTGTGTCCGCTTTCGGTGTGACAAGGCAAATGCTAGAGATATGAGACACTTCCTCTTTGGTGGCGTCAATTCAGGCCATCACTTCCAGTTTGGTGACATCGCTTTTGATTAAGTAACAGCCCGTTCGCTTGGGTGCCGTCGTTCGAACTTGTGACGTAATCGACCTCTCTACCAGTCAGGGATATTTATGAGTAGCACAGGGCGCGCCCCCTAGTTTTCTCCCGATGTGAACTCTAATGCTGTCGTGTCTTCTTCCCAGTTGTTTTTTACATGGCGTAAATATCGTTTAAAATCGTGCCCGCTTATTACGAACCTGACGTTCACGCCCGTTGCATTCGCTGTATCCGATGTTCGCAATAAGTGGACACCTCCTTTTAGAGCAAAAATTAGCAAGTCCGCGCGAAGTGGCGTTTGTTTTGCAAGAACTACTTCGTGTGAGTTTACTTCTTGAAAGCTGAACATACCGTGGCGCTTTTCAGGTTGTCCTGGGTGGTCCTATTGTTCTCGCCGAGACCCTTGCTGCCAGAATGTACTTGACGGACGGGATTGGCTAATCGTGCTTCAAGCGTACAGAGCGGCTGGCTGGAAGTCGGCCGCACTAATCAAATTCCTTATGGTTTGTTTGGTTTGGTTATAGTGTGCTCGTATTTTGCGTACAACGGCTCTTTGAGAACACGGCTCTGCGATGCCACCGCACGAACGTAGCCATCCATATGCATGAGCGTCGCGCTACCACAAATCTACATGCGCCTGCTCGGATCTGTTTTAGACAGCATCATGTGTCATTTCTGGGCACATGAAGCGACGAAAGCAGCGCACGTGCGCAGAGAATGTATCAGCTGCACTGCCTGCTACATGTCATTGTGTGCGCGCATGGTAGCAGCAAGAAAACGTGGAGTTGACTGGTCAGGCGAAAGAGGTGCCCGTTATAAGAGGTGCTCATAACGAGCATCTCTTTTCCATCCCCTTGTGTGCAGCTTGACCAGCATGGCACTCAACATCAGAAATGCCTATCGTAACTTCATCCATGATCATGCGCAGTTGCTGCTGCTTCCACTTCGGATGTTTCGACGAGCCGGTGCAAATGCTGGCAATGACCGACCTAGTAGGCGATCGGCGAGTTCTTCACCGTCGGTTACGTACACTTCCAATGGCGCCTTTTTATTTTCTTCTATTTGCGGTGCCTTGGGGGTGAGAAACGCTGCTCTGTCTCCGCGTTTGCTGGAAGCGCAAGCTCTTAAACTTTGAGGCCGAATTTATCACGCCTCCTCGTTAGCTATAACCAAGTTATGAAGGTAGAGATCTTCGTTGTCACTGAAACTCATTGCCATTGTCCTTATGCATATTTTTACAGAAGCATTGTAAAGGTTCGTAATAAGCGGCCTTTCGTTATGTCCGTGGCCCCTATCTGCGCCTCGACTGCAGTAATGACAGCCGTGAGCGCTTTCCGAATTCTAGAAGAAAGTACGGAAGTAGCTTGGGGACGCTGCTGACAACGGTGTCTCATTAGTGCTTCGAGACGATCAACGCCCGCTTCGTTTCCTCCGAAACCACTTAAAGCCCTGCTTAAAGACTGCATCAGAGTGCAGGCACTTCTTTTAAGGCGTAACCTTTACTTGACCCATTGAGCAAAAAATTCGCTGTGGCTTAGCTTGGTTAAGACCGGTAATTGCGAAAGCAATATCCGTTGGTTGGTTGGTTGGTTTATTGGGTTTAACGTCCCAAAGCGACTAAGGCTATGAGAGACGCCTTAGTGGAGGGCTCCGGAAATTTTGACCACCTGGGGTTCTTTAACGTGCACTGACATCGCACATTACACGGGCCTCGAATTTCTCCTCCAAAGAAATTCAACCGCCGCGGCCGGGATCGAACCCGCGTCTTTCGGGACAGCAGCCGAGCACCATAGCCACTGAGCCACCGCGGCGCCATGGTACAGCTGGTAGTGTAGCTGGTAGTGGTGCTTGTGGTTAGACTTGTGGTGATGCATCAGTTATGCAATCCAATCTAATCCAAACCAACGCAATTCAATCCCATCCAATCCCATCCATTCCAATTTAATCCACTCCACTCCAATCCAATGTAATCTAATGTAATCTAATCTAATCTAATCCAATCCAATCCAGTCCAGTCCAGTCCAATCCAATTCAGTCCAATTCAATCTAATCCAATCTAATGCAATCAAGGTGAAATGAAGGTCAATGGTGGTCACCGCCGCGGCACGGCAAAGGCGTGAAAGTGCAAGTAGCATTGCTTTCGCAATAAAAACCATGTGTGTGTGTGTGCTTGTGTGGCGTCCTCATGCAACCTGGCAGCTGGCAGTTAAATAAATGATTGGTCACGCGAGGTTGCTCCGGAAGAGCAGCCTGGATCGCAGAAGTCCCCCGGTGGCAGCACCTGCCACCCCAAGGCACTGGCAGGTGACGATTAAATTAATGATTGGTTGCGCGAGATTGGCCTGGAAGATTAGCCTGGATCGCAAAAATTGACCGATGGCAGCACATGCCATTCCAGGCCTCTATTTCGCCACTAAACCACGGCGCCGCTGCGTCAAGAGTGGCATGAGGTTTCCCAGGAATCTATTAATGTTAAGCAGAGGAAGACCAATACTGCATATATGTGGTTAACCCATTAGATATTGCGTCATACCCTTAAGGCGGAGCGGGGGCCGTGGTACGGCGGCGACTGCCTGTACAATTAACATCGGTCAATTAACCAGGCGGGCACAGTTGAATGTTGCGAGGTTCTCCATACGGGCAAGAAACGATACGTAGTCAGTTTTGCAAATCGGGGATGGAGAGCCTGTATGCCTGGACAGAACTCGCAGAAAGCACCATGTCTGAGAAACGGCAGGCTTGGACACACACGCACACATTCGGTTCGAAATGGCAGGTCCACGCAACTCTCAAGAATACAAAGGACAGAAGGAAAGCGCAGAGTTCAATACAAGCTGAGATCCACACGCGAAGGTGCAAAAGCGTGGTGGTAGAACAAGAGCGCTCTCCTCAACGCCCTAAGGCTGGAACCAATGGCCAAGGTAGGATATCGCCAGGCGGCGCCCGGGGCTCAGTGCCTTAGCCACGGAATGCAGTTTTAAAGGCGGTGTTTCTTTCCTGCTTGAGATGCAGTCAGCTGACACCGTGCAAAAGTGGGCAAAGCAGTGACCTTCCATGTCCGAAAAATATACGTTAAAGCAATATGGCTTTGGGTTTCCTCTCGAGAAGATGCGCCAAAATAGGAAGCAGGCCTTCCTTTGATTTCGCTTGACAAAAGCTTAGCAGAAACGGCAGGGAATCGAACCGGCGTTCTCGAGCCCAGCAGCAGAAGGCCGTGGTACGATAGCCTAAGGCGCTCACCTGGGAACGGTGGTCGCCGACTGGGGCCTAGGTAGACGTTGATGCGCTCTCAAGGGCAGCCTGGTAAGTGCAGGGACCGGGAGCGGTGCGCTGTCGTCGGCCTGGGTAGTAAGTGCAGCTCGGCCAAGAAGAGCAGCACTGGAGTCCCTAGAAGGGTGGCAGGCAGGGATTGCAGAGTGAGCCGTTGGAGTCACAGAAACTGGACAGCTCGAGCGACCGGGTCTGAAAGAGCTCCGGCACGTGCAGGCGATGATGATGATGTCCTCAGGCTGAAGGACATCATCACGTGCAGGCTTGCGCGATTACGGCCCTCCTCTTCTTTTGATCGCCGTTGGCTTGCTACCAGAGGTGCAGTAAATTTTCATTTTGAACTTTTATTCCCTCAGAGGACCAAGGGCGCATGCAGTAGAGGGGTAAAAACAATGTTTAAAGAAGTAAAATAGTTGGCTGGTGGTCTAGCTTTGCTTAGCAAGAAAAAAATTCAGGGGGCACTTTGGCTCTCTAAAGTGCTGCAAGGCGAAAGCGTTTCCTGGCGTAATTGTTTTTTATTGTTCATATTTTATTTTCTACGTAATCTTTACTTTCGGTTTCTTTTGTTATTTTTATTTTCATTTTATTTTTATTTTTGTTCCTTGCCTTATTTTTATCTCTTATTTCTTTTATTTTACTTTGAAACCTATGCATTCATTAGATGTGCCTTTATTCAGACTCAAGCCCTGAGCCTTCGCGGCGGAGTGGTAGCGTCTCTACTTCAAATCCCAAAGGCCCTGGTTCGATTGCCCGACAACAATTTTTTTTTTTAAGCAGTGACGCCGAAACGCGGACAGACTTGCTATGATTAATTGATCACGACAGTATGTGGCATTAAAGGCTTTCGCCTTAATATCGTGCGAAAGCACAGTTATGAGCAGGTTATGGCCGTCTTTTTCGTCTTCAATGCCTTTTACTCACTGTATTCAGGCGGCCTATATACAGAGTGTTTCACTTAAGAGTTTACACAATCTTTAAAACTAAGCTTTTTGAGTTAGAAGAGCGCTTTTTGCGGCATAGCACTGTCAGCGGTGTAGTGCATCAGAATAGAGCTAAGACCTGCCGACCAGCAGGCTGGTTAACTAATATTGAATAGATAACTTTTCAACTATTACTGTTAGGCTACTTAATTATTGAGATGTGCGTAGCACACCATTAGTAATATTCATATAAGCTTTAAGAATTTCGAAAGCGCGCTTGCCTTCGGCGCTGTGGCGCAACAAATTTTGGATATTTCGACGAGTTAATGCACTGGAGGGGTTGCTTTGAATAGAAGCTTCTCGACAGCGCATGTATTTTGGAGCGATTAAGCCAAAACTAGCTGGGCCACAGTGCCGAGGGTAACCGCGCTTTCTAAATTCTAAAAACTGATATGGATATTACTTACCCTGGTCTACACGCATCTTAATAATTAAGGAGACTAATAGCAATAGTTAAAAAGTTAACCAAAAAGTTAACCATCCTTCTTAATCAAAAACCAAGAAGTTAACCAAAAAGTTAACCATCCTTCTAGTTAGCACCTCTTAGCCCTATTGTGATTTAATACACCACTCACAATGCCACCCCGAAGAAAGAGTTAGAACTCGCGTAGCGTATAGTGCGAGTCAAGTTGCAGACCCTTGTCGGTGGAGGTGTTGATGTGTAGAACTAGGCCCGCCTTATGAGTCCTTCAACTTTTAGTGTTTCGTAGTTGTTTAATTGAGATAAGGGAGTGTGTAGGTCATCCTACTGATGACAAAGGCTTGCACCAATCGGCATAGATCATTTTCTTTAACGCCTCTTCTGTTGTTTGCTATGCATCGGATCAGTCTAATGGTCTGGTGTACGGAGACGTTTAGCGTTTGGATGGTTTCCGTGTTTTTGCGGTTCTCTTGGATGGTCAGCGCAACGATCCGAATGGAATTCACTTGTATAATTGAGTTTGCCTTGCGCTTGTATGTTTATGTTGGCTGGCGAGAGGTTGCATTTCTGTACACGTCGGAATCGCTTTTTCATTTAGCAGCTCCGATTTGGAATGAGAACATTGTAGTCCTACCGTTTGATCTAGGCTTCTATGGTATCGACTGCCCTCTGTAGGGATTCTTCTACCTCCCCATCATTTCGTACAGTTATCCAGTGGGTTATATCGTTGGAATAGAAGGTATATCTGAGATCTGGGATGGCTTCGGGCTATTTCGGTAATTCTAGGAGTGCCAGGTTAAAAAAATGGTTGAGGCTTAGCTTAGGTTAAGCCTAGTCAGATGCGAAGCATATTGTCGCCGAGTTGCATATCGAGCACGCCGCTTGGCTAGACGTTCTTCACGCTCTTCATCAGTCTCTGTAGCACGCCGCAACTTTTGCTTCTCATTCCAACGAGCAGCCCTGTCTCCAGGAGGCATCGCTATCTCGTGTACGCCTAGCAGAGGCAGGCGCACCCCTTTGTATACCGCCGCTCCAGCATCACGTGTTCACTACAGCGCACCTAGCGGCAGAAGCAGGAAACACATTGGTCGCGACACCTCGCGCGACGGCGCGAGCTGGAGCCCCGTTTCTCCTATGTCGTTACGTCACGCATCACGTGGTCCTCCTTGGTCGCGACGCCTCGCGCGACGGCGCGAACTGGGCCCCCGTTTCTCATCTGCTGTGACGTCACGCACCACGTGGTCATCCTTGGTCACGACGCCTCGCGCGACGGCGCGAGTTGGGCCCCCGTTTTTCATCTGCTGTGACGTCACGCATCACGTGGTATGACATGGAGGTCACGAAAGGTCAATGGTAACGACACCGCCGCGCTCGAGGAGCTGGGTTGGGCTATTTTAGTACGCTTCGCATAAAAGGAACGGAGGGAGCACAGAGCCTTGCGGCATCCCAGATATCTCATGTGAATGAGGTCCGAGCGAGATTGTATCGTCGAGGGGTACTTCTGCCGTACTCTTGTCCAAAAAATTTGACGCCGATTACCTTACTTGCTAATGCGAAATTTGAGCGCAGCTCATCAGCTTCCATTTCCTTTCCTCAAAAACAATTATTAACAAGAAAGCATTACTAGGCTATGTCCGCGGCTTTTTGTCATCAAAACCGTGTCCGCAGCGATTGTGCGAAACTATAAAGAGATATCGTCTGTTGCCGATCGTTGTTGTTGTTGTTGTGACTGAGAGAAGGATGAAAAGGAAATTGCACGGGCCTGCTACTGGCTCTAGCCAAGCCACCACCGCTGCCAACGTGCAGATAGAGAAGAGGTAAGAGATCAGAGGAAAGAGAAAAAGGCAAGAAAAGACGCGCGTCGCAGCAACAACAAACGTTGGCAACAACTGCGTCCGCCGGAGCGGACGCTGCTGAAAAAATCAGATAAGCGGCCGAAGCCGCGCTCGCCGAAGCGAGGTCAGATTGTTGCCGATCGGATCATTAGTTAATCAATTAGAGCCAGAAAGTGACCAATAGTGGGCGTGGTCGGCCCGGGAATGGCGCGAAGTTTGAATCGCCGGAAGTGCGGGGCCACGTGACACACCAAGTGATGAACCATGTGATTGGCCCACGTGACCGAAAAGGTGGGCGGAGCCAGCGCGCGGCACGAAATTTGGATGTCCGAAATGAATACCGAGATGAGACGATGGGGGCTTTGGAGTTAATCGAAATCTAATCAATACTAACAAATTATAGAAACGCCAGTAGTAAATTAAGATGAATTAAGGTGCATGAGAGGGAATTAAGGTGAATTAATGGTAAATTAAGGTGGATTATAATGTGACTTAATGATACAATGGAATGAATTAAAGGTGAATTTCAGTAAATCAATTGTGAATACGTTGTGAATTAAGTATGAATAAAATGAGTCAATTCCGAATCAAATGAATTAAGTATGAATCAAATGATTAATTGTGGACTACTTGTGTAAAAATTGTGAACTAAGTTAATTAAGTGCGATATTTCGGCCGCGGCGGCTGAATTTCTATGGAGGCGAAATTCTAGAGGCCCGTGTACTGTGCGATGGCAGTGCACGTTAAAGAACCCCAGGTGGTCGAAATTTCCGGAGCCCTCCACTACGGCGTCTCTCATGGCCTTAGTCGCTTTGGGACGTTAAACCCCATAAACCAAACCAAACCAGCGTTGCATATTCTTTTCCTCTGCCCGGCGGATCCTCCCCCGCGGGGCCTGGAGCACCTTACCACTTGGGAGGCTTGGGAGACCCTACTGCGCTCCGAGGACCCGGCCAAGCAAGCCATCGCCACCGGCCGGGCTGCCAGCGTCATGAGCCTCCGGGACATGAACGTTTGAGTGCAGTGGGGCCGTGCGGGGGCCCAAGGACCGACGTGTCCAAAACTCCCTTGTTATAAATAAAGTTTTCATCATCATGCACGTGATGTGAGAGTACAGCGAACAAACCCCGGGGGGCACCGGCTTCAAAAAAAAAAGTTACATAACCGCCGTGGTCGAAATTATTCCGGAGACGACCACTACAGCACCTCTTTCACTCCAACGTTCCTCGGCGCGGTTCAGGTGTCCGCCGAGATATGTGAGACAGATACTGCGCCACTTGCTTTCCTCAAAAAAACATCTTTTTACCGGCTCATCCTCTATGTTTATTGAAGGTTTGCTCTCTCTCTCTCTCTACCCGGGTTCGAACGCGACCGTGGCGGCCGCGTTTCGATGGAAGCGGAACGTAATGAATGAATGAATGAATGAATGAATGAATGAATGAATGAATGAATGAATGAATGAATGAATGAATGAATGAATGAAAAACTTTATTATACTACAAGGGTTCTTTCTCGCAGCGTAGGTGGAGCCCTCAGTTCAGGGCCCCAGTGGCCTTTGTAGTCTTGCGAGCCCTGTCGATCAGCTTGAGGTGCTCTTCAGGCTTCGAGCTGGACAGCGCAGCCTCCCGCTGCTCTGGTGTTGGTGTGTTGTTTATCGGCGCTGCCTGCATTTTCTGACAGGCCCATGTAACGTGATAAAGCGTTGGGTGTTCACCGCATAGCGGGCATTTGTTGTCATATGTGGAAGGATAGATTGTGCTGAGTAAAAAATGGCGCTCGTGTGCTGTGCGGTATCAGTGCACGTTAAAGACCCCCAGTGGTCGATATTATTCTGGAGACCTCCACTACGGCACCTCTTTCTTCTTTTCTTTTTTCACTCCCACCTTCCTCCTTCCCTTACGGCTCAGTTCGGGTGTCCATCGAGATATGTGAGACAGTTACTGCGTCATTTCCTTTCCTCAAAAGGAGGTTTTCAATTTTCATACATAAACTTTATATTAAAGCATGCCCGCTGTTTTCTTTTATGCAAGAAATACAAGCAGATAATTTCTTGCAGAGTCGAAATTTGCGAACAAGAGGTGACGGTCTCTGTATGAAGGGCACGACGATTGATCAGGGCCAGCTTGCTCGCGAAATGATTAACGCAAGTGCGACGACACGCATGACAGCACGACGATTGCACTCATTCATGTTATGTGGGGATACAATGATTGCATTTGGCCGGAAAAGCGCACGGGCACGGAAATAGCGGATCTTGCCGCCTAACCTTTTTGCGAGCAGCGTCCTAAACGCGTCCTTGCTGCTCTCAATCCTCCCTACGCTTACCAGTTGTGGCCTGCAATGCAAAGATGTTATGTACCACGCGCCGGCAGTCTGTGAGCTGTCAAGTGATGTAGCTGATGTGCGTCGAGCTAATGCAGAGCAATAGCTAATGGTGTCATTTGACGCAGGGATGGCCACTGTCGTGTCCGGTCGCTGTGTTGAATGCAGCGAAAGACGCACACGGTACTTTAAGACTTCGTTTATTTAAAGCCGATGAGGGTGCGACCAGCGTCGACCGAGGCAGGAGCCGAACTGGCCGCCCGAAGAAAGGAGGGAGCGGAGAAGCGTCCACGGGAGGGAGTGGCTTCCCAAAACAGGAGGAGGGTGCGGGGGCGCACCATGGGGGGGCATCTGGCGACAGCGTGCGACGAGGGGCAAGTGGTCGTTAGGAGGAGGATGCGAGTGGTCGTTAGGAGGACGATGCGAGTGGTCGTTAGGAGGACGATGCGGGGGCGCACACACACAAAAGCAATAAGGGGACACAACACTTCCTTCCCCCTTAGAAAGTTGCCTGGTATCGTGCAGGGGGTCGGCGCTCACGCGTGGAGGCGCGCTGGCTTTGTGCGCTCGGGGGAGAAACACTTGTAGGCTGGCTGTTGTTCGCTGTGTCTCCTAGGTCTGTCCTGGGCGAAGTCTCTTCTTCCGGGAAGAGGTGCCAGGCTATGTGGGAAGATGGTGCACGTGTTCTCTCCGCTGGCGGACAGCTCTCAGACGGCGTCGTAAATCTACGCAGCTGGTTGAGATGTCGGCGTGCTACTGTGCCATGTATGTTGACGAGCCAAGAGCGCAGGCCTATGCGTCTGACAATTGTAGCTTCCTCCCAGCGTGGCTTTTTCAGAAACTGTCGGGCGAGGACGCGCTGCCCCTCATTAAGCGTGCCGCAGCGCGGAATTGCTTTTTCTTCCCGGAACGTCTCTGCCTTTGGCTCGGGGAGGATGGCTGTGAGCTGGGTTCGCATTTCACGCTCGAACATCATTTTCGAGGGGGTCTCGCCTGTTGTGCTCTGAACCGTCGTGTGCTGCTTGAAGAGAAAGCGCGCAAGGCGGCGCTGCAGCGAGCCTGTCTGATCTCTTTCAAGGGCGCGTTTTAGCTCGGCTACGTAGCGCTCGGCTTGTCCGTTTGTCGCTGGGTGGTAGGGGGCCGATGTAACTGATGAGATCCCGTTGTCGCGATAAAACTTGAGGATCTCCGCAGACACAAACGGTGTTCCGTTGTCCGACACTACCTTGCGCGGCAGGCCGAACGTTGCAAATAGTGATCGGAGGTTGTCAATGACTGCTGCCGAAGTCGTCTGTCCCATTTGCCTTATCTCAAGCCACTTTGTGTAGGCATCTACGACCACAAGGAAAGTGCAGCCCTCAATTGGTCCTGCAAAATCAATGTGCAGTGTGTGCCATGGTGTGTCTGGCTTTTCCCATTCTGGGACAGGAGCTTTCGGCGGGGCGCTCCGGCTGCTCTGGCAAGGCTTGCATTCTCGCACCACTGTTTCGATGTCGTTGTCAGTGCCAGGCCACCACATGTAGCTTCTGGCACACTTTTTCATTGCAACGATGCCCCGATGTCCGGCGTGGATGAGAGACATAGCTTGTGCGCGTAGTTCTCTCGGCATCACAACTCGGGACCCAAATATGATGCAGCCGCGATGGGTGCTCAACTCTGTAGCTCGCCTGCGGTAAGCGTCGAAGTTGTCCCCTTTGAGTTTATGCACGTTGCCTTGTTGAACAGCTGTGTAAACTAGCCGGAGAGCTGCGCACTTCTGCGTAGATGCTGCAACTGTGCCTGCTGTAAGCGGAGGTTCTGGCAGTGCTTCGAACATCAGAACGTCTCCTGGTGGAAATGGTTCGTCAACAGTTGCGTCTAGTGGCAGACGGCTTAGCGCATCGGCGTTTTGATGTTTACTCCCATTGCGGTAGACCAGAGCGTAGTCGTACGCTGAGAGTTTGATGCACCAACGTGTCATTCGCGGAGACAAAGTTGGTGGCATAGGCCTTTGTGGTCCCAGAATGCCCAATAGCGGTCGGTGATCGGTTATAAAGGTCACCTTCCGGCCGGCAATGTACTGGTGAAAATGTGTCGCCGCGTAGACGATGGCTAGCCCTTCTTTGTCAAGTTGCGCGTAGTTGCGTTCTGCTTGCGACAACGTACGTGAGGCGAAGGCGATGGGAGCTTCCCTTCCTTGCTCGTCAGTTTGCGATAGAACCGCGCCGACTCCGTACGGTGATGCGTCGCAAGCCAAAAGCAGAGGCTTCCTTTCGTCGTAGTGGCGGAGGACTGTACATCTTCGAATCAGGTCTTTCAGGGCATCGAATGACTGCTGATGGCGTGGCGACCATGTCCATGTCACATCTTTCCGAAGGAGTTGGTATAAGTCGTTGGCCACGGTAGCTCTTTGTTCCAAGAACCGGTCGTAGAACGTCAAGAGTCCGAGAAAAGCCTGTAGCTCCTGCTTGTTTGTTGGAGCTCGTGCTTCTGTGATCGCTCGCACTTTGTCCTCGGTAGGGTGAATGCCTTCCGCATCAATTCGGTGTCCCAGAAATTGCACCTCTGGCACCGCAAAACAGCACTTCGATTTGCTTATGCACAAATTAGCGTTTGCTAGCCTTTCGAGAACGAGCTCTAGGCGCACTGCATGCTCTTCAGTGGAAGTGCCACTGATGATGACATCGTCAAGGTAGACACAAACTCCTGGGATGCCCTGAAGCACTGTCTCCATGAATTTTTGAAATATGGCCGGGGCTGCAGCTACGCCAAAAGGCAGTCGCTTGACTTTGTACAAGCCTTTCAGTGTGTTAATTGCCAATAATTCAGCAGTTGACTCGCTCACCTTCAGCTGCTGATACGCCTGGGTGAGGTCCAATGTGCTGAAGACTCTTGCGCCACGTAGTACACTGAATACTTCTTCAGGTGTCGGTAGCGGGTAAGAGGACGCTTTAGTCGCAAGATTGACGGTGCTCCGGTAGTCTCCGCAGAGGCGTATGGTTCCGTTCTTCTTGCGAACTACGACAAGTGGTGTGGCCCATTCTGAATGCTGCGTCGGCTCGATGACACCTTGCTGCTCCAGTTTGTCCAACTCTTTTTCAACTGAATCTCGGAGAGCAAACGGCACCGGCCTGGCCTTCAGAAATTTGGGTTGCGCGTTGTCCAACAACTCCAGTGTGACCGGGGGCCCTTCGTTTCCTGGAATCTCTTCCGAGAATACTCTTTTGTATTTCTCCTGCAGTTGCTCAACCATGTTCTGGCTCGGCGTCTGGTGTATGCCGCATATCATCACGCCTAGTGGAGAAAACCAGTTTCTCCCTAGAAGGCTTGATCCTGTGCCCTTCACAACAAGCAGAGGTAGCGTATGGGTCTGGCCGTTGTAGTTAACCTGCACGTTGGCAGAGCCCAATAGTGGCAGATTCTGTCCTGACCACGTTCGCAGGTGCGTGTCGTCTTGTTGCAGGGCGGGTGCGTCAGATGGCCATGAAGTTCGGAACGTGTCCTCACTGATCAGAGTACAGGCTGCGCCGGAGTCCACCTCGAACTTAATCAGCTGGTGATGTACGCTTACTTCTGTAAAAATCTTCGGTCGCGTGCCGAGATTCATGGTGTTCAGGTCGTACAACACAGATGGTGTTGCTGATGTTGTTCCATGGAGATCAGATAGCGGCGTATTCTCTGAGGCGTTGACGCTGTGATTAGGCTGGGAAGGTGACTTTATCTTGGCAAGTCTCCGTTTCGTAATGCATGCTCTTTCGATATGCCCTCGCTTGTGGCAAAAATTACACGTGGCTGACTGGAATCGACATCCCTGGGGGTTGTGTTGGTCGTCACACCGCCAGCAGCGTTGTGCCTTTTTGACCGATTTTACAACAACAGAAGGCTTGCGCACCTGGTTGCTTGTCTGGTGTACCGGCTCGGTGTTCCGGCGAATCCCTCTCTGCTGGTGACCGGCGCTCTCCGCTCGAACGGCGATGTCGTAAGCTTTGCTGAATGTGAGGTCCTTCTCAGCGAACAGGCGCTGCTGCAGTGACTCGTCACTCAGTCCGCACACAAATCTGTCGCGTAACATCACGTCCAAGGGAAGCA
Source organism: Amblyomma mixtum (assembly GCF_055824585.1). Classification (NCBI taxonomy): domain Eukaryota; kingdom Metazoa; phylum Arthropoda; class Arachnida; order Ixodida; family Ixodidae; genus Amblyomma; species Amblyomma mixtum. Next base: position 8,250,842 of record NC_143019.1, read on the forward strand.
TGGTGGTGTTAGCAGAAGAAGCTGCGTCTCCCTCCTGCCCGGTAGCTGTTGTTCGACAGCGTTCCAAAATTGCAGTCGGCAGCGAGCTTCTTGAGCGCGGCTACGTAGGCGCTCACAGTTTCTCCTCCCAGTTGATCTCGTCGTTGGAAGCGAGCCCGGCTGTAGACCTCGGATGGCCTTGGGTCGTAGTGCTTTTGCAGCGCTTTTACGATGTCGTCGTAAGACACTGCCGCTGGTGTGCTTGGCTGAATAAGGGCGCAGACAGTATCGTAGGTCTGCTCCCCGCACAGCGTCAGCAGGTTGGCCCTCTTCAAGGCTGGCTCTGTGATGTTGTTAGCTTCAAAGTAGAACTGAAGGCGTCCAACCCACGATGACCACGATGAGCCGTTGAACTCTGGTATCTGATTGGGAAACCTCGCGTAGCCATGGCTTGTCAATAGCGTTGCGTAGCGCGGGTCGAATCCACTTTCTCGTCGCCACTGTCGTGTCCGGTCGCTGTGTTGAATGCAGCGAAAGACGCACACGGTACTTTAAGACTTCGTTTATTTAAAGCCGATGAGGGTGCGACCAGCGTCGACCGAGGCAGGAGCCGAACTGGCCGCCCGAAGAAAGGAGGGAGCGGAGAAGCGTCCACGGGAGGGAGTGGCTTCCCAAAACAGGAGGAGGGTGCGGGGGCGCACCATGGGGGGGCATCTGGCGACAGCGTGCGACGAGGGGCAAGTGGTCGTTAGGAGGAGGATGCGAGTGGTCGTTAGGAGGACGATGCGAGTGGTCGTTAGGAGGACGATGCGGGGGCGCACACACACAAAAGCAATAAGGGGACACAACAGCCACATAAGGTTTGTTTGCGCACCGGCGTCAGACCGTGCAGGTGGGCGTTTGTGTATAGCTACCTGCGACCGTTTCAATATTTTCAAATATTTATTCCAACATTACACCATACAGATATAATGTCGAGGATGGCAGGCAAAAAGCCTCCTGGAGGCTTGACCGGTCCTGCATCCCGGTGTACACTTGGCAGAGCGGCGGTGGCAGTCAGCTCATCAGAACACAAGAAGTGAATAAAGAAAAGAGAAGATGAGGAGAATTCCATTATATCTTTTTTCGCAGCAGAAATCGATTATTATGGATTTTTATGGCGCAAGGATATCTGGGGCCAAAGAGCGCCATGGTGCAAGGTACTTTTTGTTTACTCAAGGTGGGGTCAAAGACCCATTTCCCAAGCATTTCACCCTAAATAAGGCGAGCACCAGACCAGGGGAAAGCTTGTACCCATTGTATCATCGGTCAGTAGCCGGCGGCACTGGGGGCATCGCTCTTTCTGGCTGTGCTCAGAGAAGGACGTGTTGTCGCTGCTAGTTGGTGCTGCAAAGTGTTAAGAAGTTAGCTCAAAGACTAGAGACAAAGGGCAAGCGAAGAGCGCGTATTAATTGTCATTTGTGTCTCTATTTTTTACGCTGACTTCTTTATATCAAATTTATTCTAGAATAAAAGGCGTTTGTTGCTGAGATGATAAGATTTCAGATTAAATATACTTCACTCGTCACTAGTAAAAAAGTGGTGAGGTCATCGTCTGAAAGTGGAACGTGATGCCCGTTTGAAAATGAATGACGCTAGCCTCAAAAAGCCGTTGTTTGCTTGCGGAAAGTGCCGATGTTGCTGATGCACGTAATTCATTTTTCACTTTGTCTGGGTCATAGCAAACATCTGTTTTCAGTTAACGTAGCCCCTGCGCATTAGAATGACATTTTATTGCTACAGACTAAGTTCAGTGTGTTTTCATTCTTGCTCTCAGGTTTTGCCCCTCAAAGCTCATTTTTCTTCATTCTAAGCACACGGATTAGTCTCTTCTTGGAATAGGAAAGACTTCCACAGTGGTTTAGGTACTGTTCCTAATTTCATGAACGGCATGTGAGCAATGAAGGGGGGCATTTACTGCCAAAACTTTCAAAGTGGTATTCACACAGGCAAGCATGGCGAGGAATTTTGACTAAGCCACCTGTCAATGAAATTCCCTCCGTAGAACAGGAATCTACAAAAGCGAAGGGAGCCAAAAGTAGTATTACTCTATGTAGAATAACAAGAAGTAAAAGTCAGCGAGGCTATTCGAGGTCTCTGTCAGAATACCGAAGAGCGTAATTTATTAAGTGGCCAGACATCCGACAAAAATATTTGTTGACGTCGTGGAGACCTCGTGATATTTTGAATAAGCTTCAAATAAATACGAATCCTCATCAAGAGGAAGCCCACCTAGAGATATTATAAACATTAATACGAAATGCGCACGGTTTCTCTATCTACCATAAGATCCAGAACAAATTATGGAACGCAAAGGGTAAATAATCAAATTGCAGCTTTGTGTAATACGCACCCATCTTTAGTGGAAATAGCTCAGGAAGCTACAAGTTCTATTGCTTTTAAAAAGAAATTGAAGCTGCTTTTTCCTATTTTGTAATTTTGTGTTTATTTGAGTGGGTTGGCACTGTTTTTTGCTCTTTTTTGTTGTTTTATCAGTGTTATGGATTTCTTTCTTTATTGCATATTTGCACTCCATTGTCTGTTGTCAATTTTGCAAAAGATTTTCAATTTGTTGGTATTAGTTGTGCTTTACTTTTCTGGTAGATAGTTCGGGCGTAACGGTGTCATGTTTGCTTTTTTAAGATATCAGGAGTGTCTTTGTTTGTTTCTCTTTGAGATTAGGCAGGTTCCCTTAAAGTGTTCTATTCTTTTGTTGTAAAGTTTTTGTTTTTTTTATTGCATGTGTGATTTGCCGTCTTGTCACCTCTGTCCTTATGTGTTTGCCGGGGTGTTGGCCTCGTCAGGAGGCATGCTTTGTCTGCCTCCTTTCGCCTCTACCCGGGGGCATATTGTAAATATGGCCGAATAAACATTTCATTTCATTTCATTTCAAAATTTAAGTGGTCGAATTCACGTAAATCTAATTAAAGTGCTTGGTCTTCGTTTCGGTAAAAGCGTTCTTCATGAATGCTAAATAACAGCACACTGAGGCCTGGACTACAATGTGTATTTTACAGAAATATATGTTTTTAATTTTTAACATAGCGAGATTTAGTCTCGCATCATGCTCTAAACAATATACTGACGTAAGCCGTCCGATGCAGAAGATTTAATCAGGTCCAGAGATAAGGTGGTTTGATAAAGAAGCTCCATATTGTACCCTTTTCCTCCCTCAGTGAATCTTGAAACGACAGCTTCTTCCGGTTTAAAATGTGCCGCATAACAAGTAGAAAAAGAAAATTGTCAGTGAAGAAGAAACAGACGTTGGCCTGGAGAGAGTAGGCGATACGTCACAACGGCCGCGAGTGTGGCTTTGAGAGCCCCCATGGTGCCTATGAAAATGTACATACACCGCTGTCAGTACAGCCGTGTAGCTTTCAACGGTTGTACGCAATGTCCCGCATTCAGGTTATGCTCAGGCTAAGATGTGTATAATACACGCAATTCTTTTAATTTTAATTTATTAACACTGCTTCTGTATAAAAAGTGAAACATTACGCTGAAAGAAATATGATTGTACAGATAAAGATGAACTTTGTATTTTTATATAATCGACAAAACATGTTACTTTTCAAGTGTCACGCCCCACCACTGTAACGGCCCCACGGCCAACAGTATTTGCAAATAAATAAATAAAATAAATAAATAAAGACACACCACTAGCCAAACCAGGCGCAGTAAGGGCTATTGCCTTCGCAACTTACTGGGCTTAACCAAGCTAAGCCTCTGCAAATTTTACTCATCATCGCGACAATAAGATCCAGTTTGTGTCAAACTTCTTGCCGTATTAAATTAAAGTACATTCTCTCCTTACACGACACACCTTTCTTCCCTCATTTTGCAATGCTGAGGGAAGCCGATATTCTTATTTTTCGGGAACACCTGCCAAAGCACCGTCATGGCCTTCAGCCTCATGGTCGTTACCACCATAACTGAAGCGCCTGCTGCCTGCGAAAACTGAGCGTTGTCAAACTGACTTTGTAACTTTGAACCTGACTGAGACATTTCATTTCAATACATCTAAAAACGGCGCACAGAAAATCCAGGAAAACAAAGGGAGAAACGGACAGGACAGGAGCGCGTTTCCGTGTTTTTCTGTGCGCCGTTTTTAGAGGGATCGTTGCCAACTAGCCCAACTTTCTGCTTTAATCATTTCCTTGGTAACGTTTCACAAGTTCCCTCCTAAAAATTTTGTGACAGCGCCCTGAAAGCGCATTACTTGGGCGATAGATATATCGTCGCACTTCACAAGCAAAGGAATACAATGTTCCGGACCAATTCGTAAAGTTAATTCAGGCACTTCTTGGCCATAGTTTTAGTGGAAAAGACTACTGCGTGGTGTAAATCAAGCTAGGTTTTACTGTGCGTGTTTTGTGCTGCTAGTTCCTGTCACTAAATATTGAGCCGTCCTTCGACGGCTTCCTCGCGTCCGCACTTCATTCATCGTCGACGTAAACAACTCGTCCAAGCTCCGTATATACTGCGATTTCGATCTCACGGAAGCAGCAGAGACACTGCGGTGAAAACATTCTGGATTCTGTTGTTCCACAGTTCACAATTAAAAGGCCCCATTCGATTCGTTCTTCCCAAATGACTTGTCACGCTTCGTACCTAGCACAGCGTGGCAACCGTCGGAACAATTAGAAAATTTATGCGCCATTTTAATCGACCACTGCTTGAGCAGTTAGTGCCCGCCAGGCTTTGGAATTTTCTTTAGCTTTCCACATTGGTGGGCCAGCACATCACCAAGGAGACGGAAAACATTGAATAAATGAGCCTCACAAAGATGCCTCTACATAGCTTTTGTGTACAACTCCTGCCACTACCACTTACAAATGCAAATGTTCGCTGCTACAGTCCACCATTCAACTGCAGAGACAGAAAATAAACTCCTTTCTTAAGGCTACTTTGCCGTGCGGATGCGGGCAGGTTCACGCTATCATGACGATGCAAACGCCCTTCGTAGGACGAATGTTATTCTTTGAAACATTGACTGCAAGCAACAGCAAACCCGAGTAGCGCCGCACGAGTAGTCGCAGGACGACCCCAAATGCTCCGTCGTACACCTCGCTCGAAGCTCGTGACATCGAGTGATTCTTCGGAGACTTGAGGAAATCAGGGGCTGCCACCACTCTCCGTTTGCGGCACGATTCTTCTAAAGTGCACGAAATGCTAAGGCGACCACCAGCGTTTCCAGGAAATTAGAAACTTTTCCAAGGGTGGGGCGTTTGACACAGCATTACTGTGTGCCATTTGTTCGAGGTTTGTCTTGACCTCATTACGAGAATAGGTTGTTTTCTGGGTATTTAAATCTCCAGCTAATTCTGGAAATCCTCTTCCTTCCGGCGTTCGAACTGTGCGACGACAGGAAAAGAAAAATTCAAATGTTAAAAAAACCTCCCCACGGGCGCAACACTTCTCTGTCGCAGGAACGCCAGAACTATAAAGGTGTAACTGCGTCACAGTGAACGTAAAACGCTCTAACTGAACTCCGCTTCCGGTGACCGTCCTTATTTTCCATAATGACGGCTGTACGAGTGCTAGTGTCAGCAGCCCTGTTACTCCAATACCAATTTGTTCCCCACGCAGCTGAAAATTACAGTGAACGCGTTGTTCAGACGCTGCGTTTTCTCATAGGGAAAAGTAATCACTTGGCAATAGCGACGTGCAGTGGCTTCAAGGACTCCTCTGGAAATAACCGCACGCATCAGCTTCCGTGGGCCTCGAGTCGCTGGGCGCTGCCAAATCGGAGATTCCACGACATGATCGAAAATAACATCTACTCCAGCATCAAGACAAGCGTGGTAGTACTAGCATTTGGAAGCCACAATCTGACGTGCCTCGAAGACATAATGAAGAAAGAAAGCTCCTTTTACTTCGTGGACTGGATACTGATTGGCGACGGTGGACCCCACAGTAAAGGCGTGAATCGCAAAATGTGGCCCTCTGCTAGCAGCAGATTCCAGTGCATAGAACCGCCAGCCAATGACTACAACGACGTGAAGCGTAACACTTACCAACCCTCAAGCACCGAACTGGCATCGTCCTTTTACTCACAGGAGTGCACGACGCTGTTTCATAGGCTAAAAACAACGAGAGAGATTCAGGCAGGCTTCAAAAATAACCCGATTCGTGCAGCCTGTTTAGCCCCAAATTTTCAGAAATCAGTGCGTCCCTGCAAGCATGTAAGATCTCAAGTCATTCAGAGTCTTTTGCAGTTTTATAACGCTACTGTTTCTGTATCCTTGTACCATGATATACCAAGCATCGCTAGGGATATCTCCACAGCGGATGTCGATATCATGTTGCATGTCGGCGCTGCGACAGCCTCTGCCATGACGAGATTCAGCATTCCACCTGTAGTCTCCTATACGACCGAAACATTTTATTCGCCACGTGGTGAAAGGAAAACTGTGTCCTCCTTCAATATTGTAATAGAATCCGAACGCGCATTCTACCTGCTGCTCACTGTCTTAGTGTGTTCTCTGCTTGTGCTTGGAATCGCAGATTTTCTGGAATTCCGGTTCTCTTCAATCGAAACGACGCTGGACTCGTCCATGTTTCTCGTTGCGTCGTTCTTGGCCACTTCTTCGCCCATGCCCCTCCCCAGGCGCTGGCTGCTCAGCAGGAACCTGGTTTGCGGGTTCTGGCTTCTCTCTATTCTGCCACTCTCGAACTACATTAGGAGCGAGCTGACATCACGGCTCACCATCCAATCTCCTCCAGAAAATCTCGACACGCTCGATGAGCTTGACGAAGCCCTCGACCGGCAGAGTATCTTCTTGTGTTTGGCTTCAAACTCAGTCACAGAAGACGGTCTCGGGCGAAATTTCACAGGCTCTGCACTTTACGTAAAGTTAAGCGCATTATACTGGAAGCAAAGGGAAGTACTTCCATCGGACAGGAAATCTGCCGTAGAGTGTCTCCACTGCGCCGAAAAAGAAGGACACATCTGCTTGATTGACCGTATTAAGGAATGGAAGGTAAACATTGAGGCGCCAGGAGTCGTGGAGTCCGTGGACAATTTGAGGCCCTTATTCGGGATAACGCCTGTTCGAAAGAACTACGCTTTCGCAAAGGCCTACGCAAACTTTCTGCGCAGGGCATTAGAATCGTCAATGCTTACACTTGACAGGGAAGACACCCGCCACAAGATTCGCAAGGGCAGACACGATTTTAGTTGGACAATGAGCCTGCGCGTGGAGCAGATTGAAGAATTTCGCCTCTTCTTTTCGTGCTTCGTGGGGATACTAGCATCCGCTGCAGTTGTCCTTGCGACTGAAGTCCTTTGGGGATGGTGTGTGAATAGCAAAAGGTAAGCAACCCCCAGCTACTCGGAATATACAAGCGCCTTCCACTAGAGCACTTTTTTGCTGCTGTATGTTCCCTCCCATTGGCCATACCTTGCGGTTTTCTCTCAATCTGAGGCCGTATTATGTCCGTCGCATTCATATCAAACGAATTCACTACACTGAATGAAAAGAGAGAACGAAGGAAGGAGAAGTCGCTGGTTGAAAAACCTGCGTTGGGATTAATATGTGATCAGATATAAAGGGATATGATCACTTTTTACAGCACGCAACTTGTAATATGACTACAGTTTAAGCAACAATTACACCTTTTTTAAATTACATGACTCTTTTTGGCATATAATACTTTATTCTCCTGAAAGGAGAAAATCCGCAATGTCTCAGAAAGAGATGCGGCAGCAAATACATCCCGCAGCAACACAGGTAATTGGTCCAATATTTGAAATGTATTGGTAAAGGCTAGTGTTACAAAGGACCGGTGTGAAATCACCCATTTCCAATATTGGGCCGATCACCCGTGCTATTTTGGGTTAGCCCCTATCATTGTCCATGTTTGTCTAGGCCGCCAAGTCTCATACACGAGGGTAGACTGCTCCGTGTTAGCGATGCCCAGTTGATCCCTGAGAAGCATTAAAAATTTCCTGTGTTACTTCTTTCTCCCCGTTCAATAATATATCGTAGTTTCCAAAACGCGCCTAGCTAGATCTGCACAAATAAGGGCCTAAGCAATGGCTATCTATGCGCAAACTCCGGTTTGCGTGGCGATGAGTTAACTTTAAGTGAACTATGCGTGTTGATCTCGTACGCTGTGCTTTTCATCGTATGTATCACCGCACCATACAATGACAGTGACAATTCTAAGTGGCACTGAAATCCTCCTTAGTGACACGCTGATGGCCAGAATCCTTGTAAAATATTTACAACTAATATCAGATCTGTGACAGTGACAGAGATAACTGAATAATAAAGCATTGGCAAGAGAGCTAATAAAGCACTGGCTGAACGCTAGAGCGTCAAAAACGCCCAACGAAGAAAATGATTGAAAAACATGTGCCATGCAGAGGTACTAAGGAACAATTAGAGTACTTCGAAAAAAAAAAGTTGGTTACTGCAATATGGTCTAGAAAATTCCTTCAATATCGAGCAAACTGATAATGATTAATATATCATTGGACTCCACCCAAGCGCAGCAGTTAGGCACTGAAGGAAAGCTGTACAGCTTTCATAGGAACTTCTAAGTTAAAAATCTCGTCCTCAAGTTTTTCTTCAATTGCAAAATTTTTCGACAAAGCTGTTTAGCTTTGCTTTGTAGCCATTACACTGCTCATTTATGTATGCTAGAGAGCACTTATTTCTTATTAACGGTGATTGCTTAGTAGCCGCCGTGGTGGCTGTTTGCTGTCCCGAATGATGCGGGTTCGATCCCGGCCGCGGCGGTCGAATTTCTATGGAGGCGAAATTCTAGAGGCCCGTCTACTGTGCGATTTAGTGCACGTTAAAGAACCCCAGGTGGTCGAAATTTCTGAAGCCCTTCACACCGGCGTCATTCATAGCCTGAGTCGCTTTGGGAAGTTAAACCCGCCACAAACCATTGATTACTTATTGCCATCAAGACCCCTTTCTTCAATGACAAGCGCGAAAATCTGATTTGGGCTATGACAGGCACCGCATCCTGCATCCCGAAAACTTTTTTTTCAATTGACTGGATGCTAGCACTGCTAGGCAACTTGAAGGTTTGTAAACTGTTCATGGGTATTTCTGACACACATTTCTTTACATTTCACAAAGGACTCCTCGAAGCGGGAACGCAAAGACCTGTGAAAAGATCACCACCACCAGCCAGACTTCGATGAGCCTCGAATCCGTGCATGTGGACAAAGGGTCCGGCAAAAGGCGTCCAAGAAAGGTATTTAAGGAAAGAGAGCTATATGATCCAGAAATAGTTCATGCAGCGCTGAGTCAAGAACCCACAAGACGGCTCGAAAGCGCCACTACCTAGAAGAGCAGAATCTTTAAGACTGCCAGCACACGGGTAATGGACTGAGCCCGAAGTGCTACCACGTCCACTGGCAAGCATGTCGACTGCAAAGTAACTAACAGGAGCCATCTGGTGGTTCGGTGCCGCTCTACCGATCCTAGAGCTGCAAAAACGGCAGCCGAAAGACAAGGTATACCGGTAACCCATTACCGACGCAAGTGACGCATTGGTGCCAGTGAATTCTTATTCGCAGATATATGAGTGATTCTTTACGTGCTCCTCGGTCGCCATTAGCGAAAAGATTCATTTGGGGTTCCGTGTGGGATACAAATCTTTCTACTTAGCTGTGCACGAGCGGAGACGAGGACACAGATTAGCATGCACGGCAGCTTCAGATGCATCGTGCAGGCTTGACTGCGCCAAGGATTGACCTAAGTTGTGGACATCTGAGCGGCGCCCATAGAGCTGAAGCAAGTACTCTCGGCAGACGGGGACGTCATCGCGGTAAAAGAAAATGGCACTTGAAGCCACTAAGTTGTTCAGCAAGAGTCTACGAAAGGTTTGAACGGCAGCAAACATGTGAATAAAAGCTCGTGAACGTCACAATGTCTCCAATGAGTTTATCCGCCCCATTTTCGGCTGATCCGAGGTGCATTTGTGTGTTAAGGGCATTTAAGAAACATTTAATGGCATTTAATGGCTGTTTAAGAAACAGCCATTGCTCTAGCCATTGCGAGATCCTCGGCAGAAACCATTGCCAGCAACTCAAAATAGGTGATACGGAACTACGCGTTGGAAATAATCTGCCCACAAGCAACACGGATGCTGCAAACTTCTAAACCCACACGGCGCATTCGCCTAATCTAAACGCTCATGCCTCTCTCGCTGGTAATGAGGAGGCCCATAACCTAGCTCGAGAACTGGTCTGCCGAGCTCGATCGAGGAGCCCGCCGGCCCAATACTCCGACAAGGGCAGGTTGTTTTCTCGCAGAGAAATCCTGCAGCACCACAGGCTTACAAGGCTCCGATTCACCCCAGCAGGTAAGACGCTCTGCAAACGACAGGCCTAACACTGGCGTAAAGTTCAGACTAACAGCTATCCAAATCCCCAATTGTGCGGCTTCTTTTCGAAAGGACTCTACTCAGACAAATGCAAAAATTGTGATAGCAAAGCTGATCTAAATCATTTGATTTGTAACCGGCCTCAGACCCTACCCGCGAGTCACTTCATTACCGACTGTGATCATTGGGAGGCTCTAATGCTCAGCCCCGACCCGGGGACACAGATCAAGCTACTCCAGCCAGCTCAATACACCGCCACTGCCCAAGCGATTGCGGCCGTCGTTTAAGCGGGGATCGGCTTCGGGTAGCTGCTCTGTATCCGCTGGTAATTAAGATTCAAAACGACCACCATCGAGGAGCCCAGGAGTAACATGATTCTACTTCTGGCACTGTGCTGAATCACGTGCTCCTACTCCAAAGGTCTCCACATAGAAACCTGGAAACAATGGCGCCAAATTCCTAAACCTAATGAAACGCTATCCGCCGGTGCTTCGTGCTATGGTGCACGCACTGTGAAGCGCAGTGACGTCACACCTGTTTTCGATTGCATTTAGGAATATTCTAGGGTGGTATACTAAAACTCTGAGTAGCGTGTAGTAGCTCTTCGCAGATTGTCTTTTACTTCCCAAATGAAATGGTCCGCTTTTAATATAGTCGAAAGTATAAACCTATGCGGTTAGTGTGCAGCTAACGCTTTCTTTTCCAAACATACTGAAAATGCCTCCCACGGCGCGATTCGCCCTGACTGCTGCTGGCAGACCCCGTCAAAAACAAAATGTGAGCACGGTGTGCATCGTCCGTAGTTCTTACAGAGGACCGTACTGTTAGTTAAGAAGGTTAGCATGTTAATTCCTTTAGTTTGCAATACTGACAGTACGTGTCACGTCTACAACGCTGCAGAAAAGTTGTCATTTTTGCGAATAAGGTGAGAGCATATTGTCACTGAAACAGTTTTAATATTCCCCTCATTCCGCCAGTTTTCCTTCGTGATTGCTAAAACTGATGACAGAGAAATAATAATAATTGTTCTCAAATCAAATCACGCAAATTTTAACCTCCCGGTGGACTAGCGTGATGAGGATATGGAATTCTGTTTCATGCATCATCAAGAGCTCTTCCTCAACGATTTTTTAAGATCTACACGCTGGCTGGCACGTGTCAGGAAGATTGCTTCACAGATTTTAAAGTGGGCTGCTTTGATACTTCATTGTTTATTTTTTTAGAGACAGGAAATAAACACGATAAGCACATTGCTCAGGCACTGCATTCTCTAATTGACAGAAATAACTACAGCCATAGCAACGTGCAAGGTTTCCTGCGACTTAAGCTACAATGGAACTGCATGCAGCAGCTCTTGCGGCCATTAAGTCGGTAAGAGCTACCGAATCCGAAATTCTAGGACATGAAAACGATGATCAACTTTACGATGTCATGTCTGCCGTACTACCGTCAGCAAAATACTAACCGGCGATTACACATTGGTGGTAACCTTAATGATGAAGGCTAGCAGAATGCTTTTGCAGAAATATGCCGATTAATACACTGAGGATTTATGATTTACAAATCAGCTAGCCCGTCTCGCGCGGTTACGATGAATGCAGCAATACTGCAGGTCGGTAATATCAAGAGTGCTGACGTCGTCAACCTTTGTTAACCGTTAAGCCGTTTCTTGAGCTTCTTGCTTTCAGTAAGCCGGCCAGTTCAGTTAGTTGGTACCATACCATACCGTTAAGCTAGTTGATACATTCGCCGTCTATCACCGGCGAAGTGGAGCTCGCCAGTCTGCACCTCAGGAATCGTGCGCGCCTTGTGTTTGGTATCGGCGCTTCCCTGAAGGCGCGAACATCTCTGCGGGCCTTGCTCCACTTGTGGGCCCTGGCCACCCCTTTGCGCGCCACGTCCTCCGCACGAGCATCTGCGCCACGTTGTTCCTGTGTGCGACTGATGTTATTTTCACCCGTACATGACGGTTCCAGGACTGGCAGCGGAACACCGCTGCTCCCCGACAGTGAAGTTTCCCAAGCCGACGGGGAAGCACTACCGCACAGCCAAGCCTCCACAGGAAGGCACTTTGAGATGGCCCTTACGGTGCTGTCCCGAAGCTACTAGGCATAAGAGAGAGAGGGAGAAAGGAATTTTAATGAGAGGAAAAGGTGGAGAATCCAGGCATAACATAGTCAAAGACACTACTAGGCATAACATAGTAACAGACACTATTGGTCACATGTTTAGGAGAATCCCCCAAGGTGGAGTAGATTTGTAATAAGGGAGTAATTACTCATTGACATCCACCCGAGCGCAGCCATACGGCTACAGAGGAAAGCTATACAGTTTTCTCGGAAACTTTGTAAAACAAATCTACTCCACCCTGGGGGATTCCCTTAAACATTTGACCAACACAGTTCCCACTTCGAGTTATTGACCAATTCGCTCTCGCCCTACCGTAAGCTTGCCGTCCCGGTTAGCTAAATTGGTAGACCGACTGCTCCGGTGAAGCGGTGGTCCCGAGTTCGAACCCCGGACCAGGACCAATTTTTCTTTAACTACCAAGTCTCTGAGAAAGCTGTATAGCTTTCCTATGTAGCCGCATGGCTACGCTCGGGTGGATGTCAATGAGTAATTACTCCCTTATCACTGACGCTATAGTCGGACGCAATTCAAGTCAGAAGCGACAAATGCCGCTATAAGGAGCCCCTCTAGCGAATGGCGTTGACCGATTCTCCCCCGTGACCGTGTGGATTTGCTGGCCTGAAATTGCAAGGGGTGGCAGATTGAAAAGAGAAAAATTGGAGGCTTATCAAGGTTAAGCCCAGTGGATGCGAAGCATGTCCTTAGCGTTTGGAGGCATCTTGACCGCATACACGCCCGGCGTAAAGACGCTGGCGCGGTTGCGGGCACAGAGACTGACGCGACGGCGGGCGCGCGCCGCCTCATCCCTGGCGTGACGTCACATATCACGTGATGCAGCGATGGTGGCGCCGCCGCCGCGTCGCGCGCGACGGCGCGAACCGAAGCGTGGAGGCCTCCGCCGGGCGACGTCCGACGGCGCGATATGAGGCCCCATCTGCAGCCGCTGTGACGTCATCACGTGACGTCACATCATGTGATCTCACTTCAAGGTCAATGGTGGCCACCGCCGGGAGGCGAACGACGGCGCGATATGAGGCCCCATCTGCAGCCGGTGTGACGTCATCACGTGACGTCATGTCACGTGACCTACTTGAAGGTCAATGGTGGCCACCGCCGGGCGTCGCGCGAAGGCCCGAAACCTACGTTAATATGCTTCGCATAATAACCACGGCTTAATCGGATTAGCCGCGGCGTCATGAAAAACAGTTGACGTCATTGTTTGGAGGGCCCCCTTGGAGAGGTATCTACCGTTGCGTTCTCGAGTTGCATCCGACTTAGTGATAGACACAAGCGCCTACGTCGAAATTCGACCGCCGTGGCCGGGATCGAACCCGCGTATTACAGGTCAGCTGCCGAGCGCGCAGGGACCGCTAAGTGCATGCATTCTCAAGGGTTGAATTTGGCTTAGAAGTTGATTTGCGCTATTAAAATAAATTTAAGTGCGCCGCATGGACTATGACATGTGTTCTTTCCGTCCAATACTGATGCCTGCTTTCTCAGACATGGAACAACACCGTTCACGGCTAGCAGCCAGACACATATCCGATGTCTTCGGTGCGAACAATTATTGCTTGCCAGAACAGACGAGTATATAACGCGCATCTTAGCCTGTACATCGCAGTTAAGAGAGTCTAGTCGGGAGGACCATGTGTGGGGTATTTCTCCCCAGACTTCACACAATTTTTAGAAACAGGCTTTTTGAGTTTGAAGACCACTTGTTTCCGACATAGCATTGTCAGCGGCGTAGTACATCAGGACAATACCGAGACTTGCTAACTAGCACGCAGTTTAACTAATATTTAATATTTAACTTTTTAACTATTACTGTTAAGTTCTTCAAATACTGAGAGGCGTGTAGCGCATCCTAAGTGATATCCATAACGGTTTTTAGAATTTCGAAAACGCGGTAGCCCTCGCCGCTGTGGCCCAACCAATTTTGGCTATTTCGTCGAGTCACGTGCACTGTAGAGGTCTTTTTGCCAGCACGCTTCTCGAAAGTGCATGTATATTGGCCCGATGTATCCAAAATTCGGTGGGCGAAAGCACCGCGGTTAAGTACGTTTTCGAAATTCTAAAAACTGATATGGATATTACTTATGGTGGGACACACGCCTCTCGATAAATAAGGAGCCTCACAATAATAGTTAAAAAGTGAACTATTCAATATTAGTTCACCAGCCTTCTAGTTGTTAGCACATCTTAGCTGTGTTCTGAAGTACTACACCCCTGCCAATGCTATGGCAAAAAAAGAATTTAAAAATGCTGTTTTAAAATTGCGTACAGTTTTAGGTGAAACGCCCTGTATTGTGCAAGCACTGTTGGATGTTCGGTGTGAGCACGGCAGCCTACTTCTTGGTTTGCGCGATAAGGGCACCCTCTGCTATAGCATCGCCGCCAGGGCCTCATTCAACTATTCCATCCAGGCCAGAGGTTTTTGTTGTTGTGTGATCAGAATGTACTTGTCCTCCTAGCTTTAACGCGCGAAGGACAAAACAGGTTAAACCAGAGCTAACTGCTCTTAATATAATTCTAATGAGAAGTCGACAGGCTTGAAACAAAATGATTTTATTTGTGATAAGATAAACTTGTTCCTCAATTTTTTTTATCGATAACATACCTTTTTGGAACAGTCGCATCAAATAAGATCAAGATTATTGTTTAGGCACGTAACTAGCAAAGCTTACATGTTTTTATGTGGAACGGATTCCATAGTCGGAAAACTAACCGGAATCCCAAAAATAACGAGATAAATATAGAAATGGATTACAGTTGCATTATCAATCTATGCTTTCATCTTGGACACCGTTTCTTCTTGCCTTCGTTAACCTTTGAGAAGCAGGCCGGAGATATGTTCATCTACAGATCTCTCCGTCGTTTATGACGGTCAAGCTTTACCTCGTTATCTCTAACCTGTCATGTTAGAAAGACAAAACTACCTTAAAGTATAGTTTAGAGAATTAGTGTCACTCGTGGAGAGAGAGCAAACCTTTGATAAACAAATATAGACGATGAGCTGGCGCAGACCGTGAATGCCGGCATCATCTTGGTCCGGGTCCCTAGTCCGGGATGCCGCAAGATCCCGCCGCCTCGCGAGCCCGGCATGCGAGGGCAGCACGAGGGATGGGGGGGGGGGGGGGGGGGGGGGGATATGGAGGGAAGTGGGGACTGCGTTGACAGGCCCACACCATGTGGGACAGAAAACAGAGCTCGTCACAGTTTGAGCACAAAGCATTTATTTTCTAGCCACAGCGAGCAGTAATGGCGGGACATACCAGCAAGTGTTCGTCTGTAGCTGTCGCAGAATGCGTTAGTATGCCTTCGACAGCCTCTGTGCCGGTTTAGGGAACTGGCTATGCCTTCTTTTGTAATCTTCTATAATTTCACGAAACCGCAGAAGCGGTCGCCAAGGCTCATCGACTGGGGAGGACGAGGAAGTAGGTGCTGGGAGTATAAGTGCTCGAACAGCCACATTCGAAGCTTCGTTTCCACGAAGTCCCCGATGGACCGGCGCACACACGATTCGTCTAGGCGTGGGTTCGAAGTCTCTAACGGCTTTGTACAGAATGGCATAGGATAGAGGACATACCTCGCCCTTGACATAGCTCTCGCAAGCGAAACGTGAGTCGGAAATTACAACCTTGTATTGAAGGTTCATTCCGTGTTGTGTCAGCCCGGTGCCCGTTTAATCTGGCACTCATTGTTTGCCCGGTTTCCCCGATATATTGTTTCTGGCAGAAGGAGCACTGGAGCATGTAGATAATATTGGACGATGTGCAGTATGTGCAGACATCGTCCAATATTATCTACATGCTCCAGTGCTCCTTCTGCCAGAAACAATATACCGGGGGAACCGGGCAAACAATGAGTGCCAGATTAAACGGGCACCGGGCTGACACAACACGGAATGAACAGAAGGCAGTGTCGACCCATTTTAATCAACGCCATCGCAAATTCGACGAACTCAAATTGTTCATTCTTCAGTCAGGCTTCAAATCGACTAGGGACAGAAAATACAGAGAAGCATTCCTAATCCACAAATTTAAAACACTGCAACCAACAGGGATTAACATGTCTAGAGGAAACCTGGAATCTCTCAGGTACATTCCAGGGTTAGCATAATTTTAAATTAACAAATGTCTTGCACGTGCTCAGACCATTTCCTAGAACCTCGCATAAGTATATTATCTTTTCAGGAGGACACAGGGGCGGGATGGGGGGCACGGGCGTGGAGGTAGACAGGGACAAGGGCTTGTCCCTGTCTGCTTCTATGTCCGGGTCTTTTGTTGCGCCCCTGTGTCCTCCTGAAAAGTTATGAACCAACACGGCCAAATACAAGTACTTCCGAGTATACTATCGCTCTTTGCACCCTTCCCACGTCATATCTTCCACCACATTTCCGGCCTTCTCACCGTCTCCCTGTGACTCACCCCCCCCCCCTTTTTTTTTTCTCCTAATCCCCTACTATCAGTTCTCGGAAACCATGACATTCCTGTTACCCCCTCCGCCCCACCTTTATGGCTTTCTCTGAACTCGAGCCATCCCCCCCCCCCCCCCCCCCCCCCCCCCCCCCCCCGCCTTGTCCTTCCTTGGAAATGCCCCGCCTTCCAGTGCCAGCCTATGTTGTTTGCCTTCTTCTCATTTCCCTGTACCACGCTGACTAATCCTCTTATCTGAGTTTTTCAGGTCCTACAGCGCCTCCCCCCGTCGCAGCCCCTTCAAAGCCTTTGTTCATTACACACCCCCCGGATATAAGTTTTTCCACTATTGCAGCTTAACGAATCAAGGTTCACCTCCCTCCCCTTCCTGTCACGCATCCCCTCTCACACCACTTTCCTTCCCCACCCCCGGGGCCTTCCTCCTCGGAGCGAAGGCCCTATTTAATCCCTGCCAATGATGAACGCTTTGCCCAGACGAAGACAAGTCCCCTTGTCGAAACGTTGGCTCAAGCAAATTTGGATTTGTTTCACCAGGCCAGCTTGGATTAGCTACTGATCCCGAGAAAATATATTAGAAACGACTACAGCCGAGTCTCTATCTTGAAGGAAGCTGATAAAGATATGCGGGTTTTGAAGGAGGTCGCAATGACTTTTTCGGGGGAAAATCAGCGTCTATTTCGAAAAATTTTTATACTTAATGCAAGTTAAGTATGGTTCACAGAAGCTGATTGAAAAGGCGGTTCAGTGGCTGTGTTTTGCACAGTCATGGACGCAAACATTTTCAGAGCACGTCCATCAATTCCGGACAAAAAATTTAAAAAATGGAGAATTCTAAGATACTTTTACGATTTACGTACATTGATGGTGCATTCTTCTGATACGTAGAAAAATTATACTTTTAAAGTGTTTCCATCAATCGCATCGAACAGTTAAGAATGCTGTGGGGAAACCAATGGTGAATACTTTTGATGATAGCAAAAACGTTAATAGGAAAACAAAAATTCAAGACTGCCGTCGGGTGATCAGCGGATGTATTGATTGTTATAAAAAAAAAACTACATACATGAAAAAAATTCGTTCATAAATGGTTTGCCGCTCAAAAATGCTTTTGTCCGGGATTGTTGGGAATGTTCCGGGAATTCGCACTTTCTGCTCGGGACTGTGAAAAGAAAATTGTTTTATCTATTGCTTCGCTTAAGCCGCAACATTTTTTTCTCATCCGGCGCATTAAGTCAGCGTATGAGCCTTCGGAGGTAAGAAATGAGATACAAAAAGAGAAGTGAAATTCAGGTGTGGGATTGGAAAGCCGAAAGGGTTCCGGCTCTATACGTGTTCTGTGTGTCAGGAACAAAGCTGGACTTACTTGATTTGATTCACACCACATGTTCTGCAGAGGGTGGCCCGGTCGAGACATGCTACACGGTTCGCGAAGAAGATTCGCGTTTATTTCCATGAGGAATGGCATAAAATATGGAATTCGTAACAACCCGTTCGCAATAATTGCTACGCTCGACAGATGCAAAAAAGCGTCATTATTCCCTTGTACAAGGAGACAACGCAACTACGAAACATTCAAGCAGGTGCCATACAGCGAGTTAGAACAGGGTTTGCAAGATGCGTGTGTCACACGAGTCCACGGCAGTAGTGAACTTTATGCTAACACTGAAACAGTCCTGCTGTGGTCCGTTTACGTGCCTTCGGAATCAAGAGCATTGGTTTTGCAATCCAGCTGCCGCTCCAGTTTTATCTTTGCTCGAGACCG
The DNA here is from genome assembly GCF_055824585.1 of Amblyomma mixtum. Lineage (NCBI taxonomy): Eukaryota > Metazoa > Arthropoda > Arachnida > Ixodida > Ixodidae > Amblyomma > Amblyomma mixtum. The sequence goes on from NC_143019.1 coordinate 8,269,538, forward strand.
GCGATATATCCCTGTGCGTATGCATTGTGACCCTTTACTTTGCGTCACAGTTACGTAATATCTCCGTGGATGTTGCTAGCTGAGTTGAGTGCACAATGGCGATGAGATCTGCTTCAGTGGTGGATCCAGGAAGAGACCCTACGCATGCACTTCAGAGCATTGGTTTTGCAACGGCCGGTAGGATGCAGTGCGGACCACGGATGTTTATTCTCTCTCTAGTCACGTTGTCATCTATAGACTGGGTGGATTTTCGGAAACAAACATTTTAGGTTTTGAGCGATCTATGTCATGAGCAGTGACAGAAATAAAAATATTAATGCAGCGAAACTTGCAGACACAATAAAAGGAGAAAGAACTTTGATAGGATTAAAAGTAAAAAAGAAACACAAACAAAATAATAAAGCCATTTTGATTTAGTATGCAAGCTGGCTCCAGCAACCGCCCGATTGAAAGGGGCTGCCAGTGTAAAAACACTGATAGATAAGTATTATAATACTTATCTATCAGTGTCTTTACACTTTTTTGCCGCTCAGATCGGCTCTAACATAACTTTCTTAGCCACGGTGTGTCTGTTTGCGGCCTCGGTAGGCCATTGGAATGATCTTGGCTCAACGAAATGCATAACGCTTCTGCTTCTCCGTATCTTTGGCCTCATGCTTGCATCTGTACCGCTAAGTATTAGGTTGCCATGCACTTTTTATTCCTGAAGTCCAACAAAAGAATCACTCGCCTTCTCACTAGAGCAGCGCGTTCTGCTCTCCCCGATAAACATTTAAACTGCACTAAAGAAGAATCTGAACTCACCTTTTTAGTGAGGGAACTCGATCAACGCATTCCAAGCATTCTTAGAAACTTGGAATTATTTTCCTGTACGGCCATTTTGCTTAATTTAAATCGGATTAAACGTCCCGCTCCCGCCTTTTTTTTTAATTCCCCGCAGACTGTGGGAGGAGTCAACCAACCTTTCAGCCAGTCCCGTGGCGGCTTGCCGCTCTGCAATCGGCGGAGTTATCCGTAGCGGTCGGCGAAAGCAAATTGTCCTCGAGTATTTTTATTTCCCTGAGCCTAATTTTCAGCTATTCATTCTCTCACTGCCCCTATTTATTCACGAAAACCGAAAACAAAAAACAAAGTTCTAGCGAAGCCCTCACGCGACTGCCTTAAAGGCACTCTACGCATTAGTTGATTCCTCCTACCTTGAGCGGTGAGTTCAAAAAAAGGCGGGAGCCGGGACATTCAAACCGATTTAAATTATGTAATCGGACGTGCAGGACAATAAACCGAAGTTTCTAAGAATGCTAAGGATCCCGCGGTAAAAAAGAGGAGTTCAGATTCCCCTTTAGTGCACGTTTAAGCTCTTTTCCCGTACGTCCTGTGACGGGATACAGTCAAAGATCGCTCTCATCGCCGCCTGTTGGTTGCCGTTGCAGTCGCTTCCAGGTCCTCCGAGAGACACGGCAAATGCTGAATGCCCATCACTGGTTCTTACGAGGTCGACGTACTCTACCGTGTGGCAGGTAGAGGCCGAAGTTGTCTCGCTGTGTTTCCAGCAGTATTGAGGCTTGATCCTTGCTCGGTTGTGCCGCTGTTGAGATGTCAGGTGCATTGTTGCGGCCGGGCGTGCGTCGAAATGCCGCAAGTGCAACAATCGCTGCTCCGTATAGCTCTGCTCCGACGAAGACTTCTATGGAGCGCTGCCTCTCGATCCGTTCGTCCCCCCTGCACGAGGACCACTGAAGACTGGCTGGGCGCTGAGGTGCTGAGAGGTGTTTTCGCCGTGCACCTCCGAGGAGAGCTTGGGAAAAGAAGAAAAAATGGCAAAAGGAAACCATGCTGAGCTTAGACATTGAAACCTGGAGTGCTAGCATTCCTTCGACGAAGAAATGCTAGAGTTGGAAGCGGTGATAACTATACTCCTGCCTCCACCGCTTTGACTGGTAATATTTTACACTAAGCATTTCCACGCGCTGTGCTAGTATAGAGTAACATTTGCCCATGAAGTAAAATTTCGGTGAACCAGGCATTCAATAATAGTTATGCACACATGCATCTTGCTTCACACAAAGAGACTGGTTATTGGTTACTGTGGCGCAATACTACGCGTACTGGTGACAATGTCTTGCCTTGCAAATGAAATAACCTGTATTCCAACTCTGTAGTTGCTGCATGGACATAGCCTTTTATCTGCCGAGAATAGAAGGCTGTGTGGTCCAAAATAAGAGAGTTCATGAATGAAATGAGTTTAAATGTGTTTTTTGTGTTTTTCATGGTGCTTGCGCTGCCGTAAGGATGATTTAGTCTTGTCCCTCTAGTACATTAATTGCCTAACTATAAATCGAAAACATCTGCATAAAGCCGAAGTGTAGATGTCTCTAAAATGCATGTGCGCCTATGTCTTTGTTTTGTGCATGCTCGTGCAGCCACAAAAACACAGCATGCAGTGTTGTTTTTAGAAACTTCTCTCTGTATTCTACAGGGTGCTTCGACTAAATTACCACAAACTGTAAAAAATGACAATGGGTTCTGCGAATATTCCACTAGTGCATTATTATAGGCAGTCATCAAGTGCAGGAGAACATATTTGTAAATGCTCTTATATTGCAAACACAGCCGCCGCGATGGCTCAGTGGTAATGGTGCTCGGCTGCTGACCCGAAAGACGCGGGTTCGGTATCATCTGCGGCAGTCGCATTTCGGTGGAGGCGAAATTCTAGAGGCCAGTGTACTGTGCGGTGTCAGTGCACGTTAAGGAACCCAGGTGGTTGAAAATATCCGGAGTCCTCCACTACGGCGTCCCTCATAGGCTGAGTCTCATGAACCTCATAAACCAAACCAAAGCAAACCTATATTGCTAACTGACAAAGACCAATCAGCCAACATATTTGGTGCTAATTTTAGAGAAGAATTTCCAATTTAAGAGTTCCAAATTTATTGAAAAATGTTTATTTCAGTTATTTTCTTCAAAGTGACTTTTGGGAGGTTCTTTTTTTAGAGCTTAACACAAAGCCCAGGCAATAAAAAAAAAATTTCACATCCCTATATGCCTCCGCGTGTCGCAGTGTTCACGCCCTTAACATTGCCTACAGTGAAGGAACAAGGTTACGCAAAGCCGCAATGAACGAACAGGCCACCGAGGGCAGCGGTGGTTTCCCGATAAACGGGGCTACTTCCTTTCGCTATAAATATAATACAGCAGCGGAGAAAGGCATGACTACGCCACCGCCATTTTACGGCACAGCACAGGTAGTAGAGGAAGCGCTGCCACAGGTTATTTCTTGCTGTACAAAGTGTTTCGTCTACGATGCTGTATCATGATTTCTGCAAAACGGAGCGCCCCTATTCACCCCATAACCATCGCTCTGACCCAAGTTACAACGTTAAAATCACTTCGAAGATAACAAATGAAATATCTATATCCGGATTAGGTATACAAATTTAACGTGTATTATTGTGCGTGGAGGTTAATAATTAAGTAGTGAGATTTTTTAACGCTAATTTCCTGATTTGGAGCATTGAAAGATATCGTGACCTCGTCAAGGCATTTCGTATAATGCTGCGATAGTTGAGTCTTAGCATAATATGTTGTCGTTCTTTAATGATTTTCACAAATTAACTGTATCGACTTGCATAATATCCTTAGCTCTTAATTTTTTCAGTAAGTTGGTCTAATCTTTTTTGGTTTTATCTCATCACACGGAAACGTTTACACCGAAAGTGACTCCTCGATCATCGCTTTGAGGTGAATGGCACTGTAGCCCAACTTCTGGTATCCGCGCCGAAAAAACCATGTCGGCGTAACGCAGTTCACTTCCTAAATCTGCTGTTTCTGGCGACACCTGTGTTTAATATTTTTTGGCCTCATTAAGCGTTGAAAGACGCAATTTTCAGTGAAAGCAGCGTATTTGTGGTTAGAATGTGGTAACCTTTCAAGGCATGCCAACATCAGTTTACCCTCAGTGTTCCTTTAATTAAGGTACGAGTTAGAAGACTTGTGCAGTATGTGTCATTCGTAGAGGGAACACCAGAAATTGTTAAATCGGCTCTTAACTCGAGAAAAGTAAGTTTTACCGCGAAGCTAAAAAAGAAGGTGCAGAGAACTCGAAACAAGGAGCCTGAAGCCGCGCTCCAGCTTAGCGGTGAAACACACTTCCCTCCGCGTTAAGAGCCGCTTTAAACTTTGGTTATGTACCCTTTAAGTATAAGAGACTACTGTACGGTACTACCACGGCGGAATAAAATTCACCGCCTCTAATGGCATGGGTAGAGCTACGCAACTGAATCTGTGTTCCTACACACATGTTTGCAAACGTCATTAGTTCTGCAGCCTCTCCCCAAACGAAGGCTTACTTCTGTCTTTGGGAATCAATGTAAAACATTCGTACCCCATCTATAGTTTTTGAAGGTATCATCTTAATTATCCAAAGAGAAAGCCGATAATCATTATTTTCTGCCACGCCTTCAACATTACAATTGCCATTACAATTGCCACAGAAGATTTGACAGCCGTCGCCGTAGCTCAGAGGTAGAGCACCGGACGCGTAATTCGCAGGTCGTGGGTTCGGATCCCACCGGCGGCATGTGGTTGTTTTTTCTTCTGCTTTTCTAATCAATTAGCTTTAAGCGATAACATATTCAGTAATATTCTAAATATATCAACACCACAAAATAAATAAATTAATTTTTAAAAAATTCCCTGTGCCCCTTGGTTTCTTTGGCTGTTGGCTTCTTTCAGAGGTAGCAATGTTAGTTACGCACACGATGATCTTAAACCCCCTCGTATATATCTAAAATAACTTCTCACCTAGTTATGATTCAAACGACGGCCAACAAGGATCTCAATGGTGAGTACTACCACTGTGACACCCAAGATGATCAAAAAGCACGAAAAGATGACGCGAAGCTCCTCAATCTGTCCTGACTGCGTACTGGTTGCACCACTGGTCTCGATCGCGCCATACCGCAGCTCATTTAGGCTGTCTTCTTTGTCAATGACTTCCAGTGAAGCTTCGAAGATCTTGCGCAGTAACTTTCCATAAGCCGTCGCAACTGGGTAGTTCTTGCGCACTGGCGTTATGCCGAACATTGTCCTCAATGGTTCCACCGACTCTACTAAGCCAGGAGCTTCCTTGTTGACAAGCCATCTGGGGGCGTTGTTGATCAAGCAAATGTGTCCTTCCATCTGGGCGCAGGCAAGGCAGTCACTGTAGATTCTCGTCTCAAGCTTCGACCCCCGAGTTTGTCTTCTGAACAAGGAGTGGAGCTTCGTATAAAGTATGTTGCCAGTGTTATTCCTTTCCAGATTGCGCGCCGTAACTGCGCGCTGAACAACGCACAAAGCGACTCTTCCGTGGTCGAGAGCGTCTTCAAGCTTGTCCAGTGAGTCGAGATTCTGCGGAGGGGATCGGAAGCTGAGCCTTGACGTCAATTCACTGCGAATGTAGTTTGAGAGTGGTAGAATGGCGAGTATCCAGAATCCGTACACCAGCTTTCTGCTCAGAGCCCAACGCTTAGTGGAGGGAATGGGTGAAGAAGATGCGAAAAATGAAGCCAAGAGGACCATCGCGGAGTCGAACGTTGCAGTAGTTGAGCGGAATCTGAACTCTTCTAAATTCGCAATCCCCAGCACAATTAGCGAGAGCGCCAGGACAAGGAGCACGAGGCAGATGGTTTGCTTGAATTCTGTGACCATGTAGAACAAGGACACAGGCTGCGTTTGGCCACGCTTGGAGTAGAACGTTTCGTAAGTGTATGCAACCGCAGGTGGAATGCTGAACATGACTGAACCATGGTGCGTAGCCGAGATGACATCCCATATAATATCGACGCTTCCTGTAATGACAGCGGCGAAAATTTCTTGGTATCTACCGTACGTCGTTACTGAAAACGTGACGTTATAGAACCTCAAAGCACTCTCAACGATTTGGGATTTGAAGCTGCATGAACAGGGTGGGCTTATCAAGGACCGGCTCAAGCAGGCAACTCGCACCACATGGTTCCTGAACAAGGTCCCCATCTTACCCCTGGTTTCTTTCTCCTGAGATGATGTTGCGCAATTCTAGGAGTAAACACTCAATGACAACATGTTGGATTCTTGAGGAGTACTATCGGGCTGATCGTTTGTATGGACTTCGTCACCGCTCACACCCGTCTCCTTGCATGCGAAGCTTTTGCCGTAAGAGTTTGCCGTCGTACGATTTACGTCGGCTCTGGCGTGTACACTGTCATCGATTAGTATCAAGTCGACGAGGTAAAGGGATTTTTTCTCGTTAAATGCTTCCTCGAGGCACTTGGAACCGTCCTTTCCTTGTGCTGGTGCTACAACGCATGTCTTGACGTGGCTAAACTTGTTGCTCCGGATCATGTCTCTGAATTTCAGATTCGGCAGCTCCCACCGACTCGATGGCCACGGAAACTGCCGCATCCACGGGACATGAGAAGAGTTCCAGAGTCTCTTGCACGTCGCTATGGCCACGTGATTGTTATTCTCAATGCGAGAATGAAGCGCCTGTAAAATGCGCTCTCCGTCTTTTTCAGCTGCGTTTACAAGATGCGATAAATGCGCCGCGAAGGCCACTGATGCTAAGACTCGTAAAATAATCATTATGACGAGCGCTAGCCGTCCATCAGGCGAAGGAAATGATTTAGTAAATGTGGCTCACGATGTAGCATACACAATTACATGCCATATTTGTTAGTTCACAAGTAGTGAAACCTCGTTTTTCTCACTGATGGTTTTCAAAAATGGACGTAATGCTTTTTCAGCCGGCAGTTCGCGCGACTACTAAAGCGAAATCGCTCCGATGCACTGATTAATGAAGCTGTCTAAGGATGAATATAGGCTTTGTTTTTTGTGTAACCAGAAGATTAAAACTGTGAATAGCATTGCGAACAGTAAGCGGTCCTGTCTATAGAACATTTCTCGCCAATAGCCTTCTATACCTTTGTTTAGTGAGATTATAATTATTAGCAACTTGAGTTCAGTGGCGACGGATTTTTCAGTTCATATGTTTTGCAATGCCATGATGCCGGCGATTAGGCCTGCATCACGGAATAAGAGATAATGGTCAGATATTGCAACAAATGGGCGCAGTCGCACATGCGCAACAGAAGTCCCCGTATCCAACTTTGGTGAAAAGAGCTACGTTTGCACAGTGAGGTCCAAAGATAGCCTACAAATACCTTGGGCTCATTTGCAGAGTTTCAGCATACCACACTGGGAAGATTCGCGACTGTCCATGCCATCCTTAGTAGTTCCACTTCGAATCGCTGAGGTCGAAAGTCGCTTACGGAAGGTTGAAGGATGGGTAGATAGCGGCTCGTCTAATTTCACAACGAATATGGTAGGAACACCAGCTTCAATCAAGGGCAGGTAGGCAGTGGTTGGAGCATTGTGCCAACTAAGTGGGTTACTGCTCTTCCTGGTGCTTGCTTCGGTTGAAATGCGATGTACGTTAACTGTTTTCTGTACGATAACATCTGCACCAGGAAGCTAAACTCTGCCAACTTGTCGGAGCCTAATAAATCAGAGTTCTAAACTGAGTCCGTCTTCTGAGTATTCCTCACTGATCGATGAACTGCACCTGTGGTCTCTCCAAATGGCCGCAGCAATTCTGATTCTCATCAAGCTCACAGCGATAATGAAGAGGGCTGTACACAGAAGCCGTACGGCTAAGCCATTTGAGGCAAATTCACTCACGGTTTCACCGTCGCCATGGTGATGAGCTGGCCAGTATGTGTACATTTAGCATTCGCGTTTTTGCAGCTACTTGAGAAGTGCCATCTCTTGCACAGATTTGCGGCTACGCAATCCATCAACAAGGCTGTGCAAAGGGGCGTATTTCAACTCGCTGATTCTTAATTGCTTGGGGTGTGAAATAAAAAGGATATTGCGTGGTGTGGCTAGATGTAAGAAGGGTTTTCACAGCGCAGGGTGCTATCGAACCGTAGAAAACGTGAACGCCTTCAACCCAAACTTTTCTACCACTACTATTAGAGCTGAGTCGCCGCTTGCACCTAGATTTAACGTTATTCCTGTTTATCGCTCATAAACCGTGGACGTAAGGCGGTGGTCGGCGGGTGATCTGCTTTTTTATAATGTAAATATCCCCGGTAAACAAAACCGCCGATGAATATCTCGCGTGATTCAGAGCACTTATATTTTTGGTTCCTGTACTGAAGAGAAGTTTACAAAAAAAAATTGTAGTAATCGATTTAGCAAAGTGAGGGAAGGAACGTGGACAGGGATTGTCTCACTCAATGAAAATATCGGAACTTACCCGAGGCTGCGTGAAAGCGAGGAGCAGCACCTGGCGAGATGCACTTTCAAGTTTATAATACGCTTGAACAGCGCGATGATTCGGCGAATGCCTATTTATTTATTTTAACCGCCAAAGCCAAAACCTTCGAAATGAAGGATGCCGTTTCATACAAAGAGCTTGTGTGCAGGGTGCTTACAACCCTAATTTTACAATTATAGCTAAAGTAGAATGAAAACACAAATGATCAGCGATGACGGGCTTAGGTCCAGGCAGGTAGTTCCATTCGTTTGTTGTCCGAGGTATAAAAAGTATGCTGCAGATTTCATTTTAGAAAAGAAAATTTAAACCCTATGGAAAGGGTGAACTTGCGATGAGACATATGACAGAGATATACGAGATCAGTGTGTAGCCGGGGGTTGTGGCAAGATCTCCTGTGAAGTATACAAAGATGTGTGTACTTTGGACGAGAAGCAATGGATGTAGGCTGTAGTGCGATCTCAAAGGAAGTAGCCCTAGAGGTGCGGCTACAAAGTGATCTAAGTTAGACTTTCAGCATTCATATTAGTCTTAATTCTAACAATACCTCAGGCCTCACCGAATGAGGAGCTAATACACTTAGTAAGGCTGGGATCTGGGCGAGTTGGTATGCATTCATACTGGTGAACAGCGCAAAAAAGGCGGGACAACAACAATACAAGCGCTGACTATCAACTGGGTTTATTGAAGGACGGAAGGGTATATATACAAAAACATAACACAAAGAAGTAAGAAGATAGTGTGAAAAGGGGTTTGAAAATCAAAACTTATGTCACATGTGAAGTGATGTAAGCCAATTCCTTGTTGCTACAACAACAAGAAAGCGCTTGTCTTGTTGTTGTCCCGCCTTTTTTGCGCTGTTCACCAGTATGAGAGCTAATACACGCGCTGGTAATACTATGGACGTAGCGGCGACATTTGATTGTGTCAATTAGGGAAGTGCAGTGTGCTAGAAACATGGCATATCTTAACATGAATGTAGGTTTAAGGGAAGGGACGTATCTTTGCAACTACCGCGATGTTGTGCAAACGCTGCTTCGGCGTGTCCATAAAATCTATGGGGCTTCGCCACAACGTTTCCATCATCGTATTGCGGCGCACCGCGAAATGCAGCCTCCAAAAATCCTGCACTTTTCTTTGCTTCTTAGGACGGAAAAAGAACTGCGTCAGCTGAGTCAAAACCGTACGAGAGATATGGCTCAGTTCGCAAGCTTTGCAAAAATATGTTTGATGCAGTTCATGACTCTCCATTAAAAGGCGACGACTCACCGTCAACGCTAGCAGAAATGCGGGAATCTTATATTCAGCAGATGAACACCACAGTGGTGTCACGATGCCGAAGCAACATCTGTAATCGTGTCGCTACCAGTTCTCGACAAAAAGGGAGAAACTCTGAAAAGGTAAAGTTTGAGAAGTTAAAAATATTATGACGGCGAGCATGTTGCGTGAAGATAGGAAGGTTTACGTTCATTTAGAGCGCCTCGTTATATGTCGAAGGAAATAGCGCCATTGTTTAGTAGTTATAAAGTCCTCTCATGTTGGATGACCGGCTTGACCTTGCCGTTTACAGCGGCGAAGATGGGCTCCGGAAGAAACAGCCTTGCCGTGCTGGTATCCCGGTTTTTTCAACTAAGCACCTAATATCCTCGAAACTCTCCAGCCTCTCCCTTAGGTCGTCAGCAAATTTGGCAACTACTTCAACCCCAGCACGCAGTCTATTGTACTTCTATTTCTTCAGTGTGGTTGTAGAGAGCAGCAGCGTCTAATTTGGTTCCTATTAGAGAAACCTTGTGAATAATGACATCACCACAATGTTAACACCTTTTGTGATCGCCAGATTACCCGTTCACAGAAGAGTTGAGACAGCTCCTGCACCCTCCTGTTACAGTATATGGCCTCCAAATTATGCAACTGTGTGCCTCTGGTGAAATTCGTTTCGTTAGAAAGCTATCCGCGCATGCGCGATATATAAAGTATACCTGAGATTTAACACGATAGCATGACGAGCGCAGTGAAGGTGAAAATTGACCGGCGACGCGTCTGTGTGAAAACTCTGCCTGCCGACCGTTGCAGGTTGCAGGTGGTGTTTAGGGGGATATCCTTCTCCATATTTAGGATAGAGCAAGGCTATGCCTGCCTAAGAATAACTCAGCAAAAATGAACAAAAGAAGTGGTTACACTTACACATGGAATGAGAATAAAATCGGAATTTAAATAGAAACAGAAATTTAATAAAATCACTTTTGGAATTAATTCCTGCGTCAAAGACAGTTGAATCCGAATTGGAATAGACTGGCAAGTTGCATTAATTCAATTGACATGACAGGTATCGCTGTGCAAGATTTGGGTGTTATCGTAAACAACAGAAAGGTATTCCGCTCAAGGCTTCGGCTGGCCCAAATACCCTAGAAGCATATGGTAGTGTGTCTATAGTTTTGCATTCGGTCCCTTTCCTTTGCGTAGTGTTTACCTCACACACCACGCGGGCTCTCTACTCATTCGATGTGGGTCCACATTGACAGCCTGGCTTAGTTCGATGGTTTGCGTCCGTCATCTACCCTACCCATGCCCCTCAGCACATTCGCCACTCAGCGGCTAAGGGCAGAATTGCGTGCCATAGAATATCACACTTATCGCAGGGCCGCATGCCACCCAAGCCCTCACTACGGCGAACCCATCCCTCTCTTCTTTCCAAAGAGGACCCCCTGCGTAGGATTTTTACCCTTAGTGCTGCCAACAGTTGTTGTTTCCTAAGTGACATGGCGCATACCCAAGAAAGGGGATTGGCCAGGGTACAGTGAGGAGGGCCAAGAGAAGAGGATAAGCTGGTTGCAAGCTAATGAATGTGCTTAGTAGTATTCCTCAGTGCTACTTGCCGCGACCAGTGCCGATATTTCAGCTTGCTCCCCACTTCTTCTGGTAAAAACGCTCCTCTTCTTCCACAGTAACAATATTTATTGTTACTATTATACACACACTACAATGGAAGATAGTCGTAACATCTTTGCCTTTAAAGGAGGCTACGTTCAAGTGAGATGTTCTTCCTACGCAGAGGTCCTCTGGGACCCTATTTCCAGCAGCTTCCTGATATTGCGATAACAGCAAATACCTTACACAAGACATACGCTGCCAGCAGTCGATCTGAGATTAGGAGATGCATTTCCCTTATAGTCGACGGAACTGCTGCACCCAGATAGCAATCTTTCGCAGGCGTTCGCCTGCTCTGAGTGTGGTACTGATTCGGCATAACTGCGTACTCCTCAGCGCCTCCCTTTAATCATTTTCATTTTCGCAGCTGTTCCTGTACATGAACTGAAAACAAATAACCTTTATTGCCTTCCGGTCGTTAGTGCTTCCCGAGAGGAGAACGCCCCCCTTTTTCACTATGAACACGCCACTGACGCTCCCGCATCTCTGTTCACGAGGCGTCGGTTAAGTCTCGGCATCACGACCTCTTTGTTGGTGTCGCAGTCGAAGTTCGGTCCGCCACAGAGACCCGGCATTTTGGAATGCCGATCTGTAGTCTGTGTGTGGTCGACGTAACGGTGTGTCCGCACTATGACTATACCGGCTTCGTCTTTCACTCGGCATTGCCGCAGTCTTCAGACTTCTACTCAGCTCAGTAGGGGTGCTGCTCAAAGGTGTCATGGGTTCTCCCGGCGGATGAGAGTAGAAAAGCCGCAACCGGAAATTTCGCGGTCCGCCGAGCTCATTCCCAAAGATGACATCACTTGGGCGCGCTCCCTCATCCGATGGTCTCAATGCACGAGGCTCACTGAAGGCTGGACGTAAGCCGTGGGGCTGGTATAGGTGTCTGCGGTGTGGCTTTGAAGAGGCTAAGAAAAGAAGGAACGAAAACATCCATCATGCTGATATTAAAATAAACTTTTAACCGCCACCTGTACCATGTGATCATCATTATCATCACCCTGACAACGCTCACTGCGGGGCAAAGGCATCTCTCACGTCTCTTCAATTAACCCTGTCCGTCAGCTGCGGCCACCGTATCCCCGCCAACTTGTTAATCTCATCCGCCCACCTAACTTTCACCCACCCCCTGCTACGCTTGTTTTCTCTTTGAATCCACTCCGTTACCCTTCAGAACCAGCTGTTATCTTGACTTCGCTTTACATGCCCCGCCCAAGACCATTTCTTCCTCTTGATTTAAAATAAGATGCCATTAACCCGCATTTGTTCCCTCACCCACTCCACCCATTTCCGATCGCTTAACATTACACATATCGTTTTTCCTTCATAGGTCGCTGCGTTTTCCTTAACTTGAACTGAACCCTCATCGTTAGCCTCCACGTTTCTGCCAGATAGGTACGTACCTCTATGATACATATGTTGTATACTTTACTGTTGAGGGATATTAGTAAGCGGCCATTCATGATCCGCGAGAACCTGTCATATGTTACGAGGCGCTGCTACTGTCGGTGTAGGACAACGAGTCTATTGAAAGACAAAAAGTTGCCAGTGCTTCGCCATGACGCGGGCATTCCTTACGGCGATAAGCATCTAGTGAATCAGGTTGTGGATGTGTGCCAGTTCTGCCTCATTCCTCCTCACTTGGTGTATGAACCACACAGCTGGCTACTTTCTATACGCTTTCAATGAAGGCCTCTTGAGAAGAGGTTCGGCTGACAGATTCACCCAAGAAGCGCTGTCTGCTGAGCCATCAAGAGGTGTCTCTTGAGATTCGAAGCGATTCTTCAGAGAGACTCATAAGCCATTTCAGACTCCTGTGGTGTCCAACCAGTCACTTTGTGTGACCGGGGGGCTAAAAGAGCTCAAGTCGTCCTACAACTCGTTCGCAGAGGTTTTGCTAGCCCTGGGGCGTAGATGTATAAGACAGAACCAACATCTCCACTGCGCTCCTCATGTGGATTTGAGGTGGTGTACTTCATTAACTGGTGTGTTACCGAGATCGCAAAAGTACATTCAGACAGGATCCTGTTTACTTCTCTGACCGAGGCAGGGAGGGTGCCACACGGCTCCGTGCAAGGCATTGTTTAGCCGTGTGGGAACCGCACAACTGCGATTCAGTCTTCCCGCCATCGCCTGCGATTCATTTGGGTCATCGAATGCAATTAATTACAGATGGTAACAGCAGCAGTTCACGACTGTTCTGGGTGCTCGTCTACTTACCAAGGCCAGAGAACGTTTCCAAAAACTATTGTTTTTAAATAATATGTAATGTTTCGCTGCGGTACATCAACTACCTGCAGATTTCAGGCAAGCCTAATTCCATGTGCAGCCAACACCAATGTGAACCTGAGAATATCAACCGGTTCAATGCTCATTTCTCCTGCAAGTACTCCAAAAAAAGAACGTGAGAAACAAATGTGTTTGCTATCGTACACACACCTGAAAATTACGTTAAGGCTGTAGAGTGATCCACTACCTCCCCCTTTTAGTGCATTACTTGGATAACAAGCAACCGTATATGTAAATCTTCATAATTACTGACAATCTCAAATATTCGGAGAACACAGAGTCCGACCAGCTTTGGTCACAATAAAAGCATCGCCATAAGTGGCTCGTTTTTAAATAGGCTTGAATAATCGCTGCAGGGAGCGTGCGTATATCGGGTTTATATTTCGCTCAATTCGGTTGAACGTGTGAAAGATCTTTGGCGTTTCGACACACAGCACGGGGGCCTTGCACACACGCTCCTTGCGGCGAATATTCAAGCCTATTTAAAAACGACCCACTTCTAGCGATGCTTTCATTGCGAACAAGGCCCCCGCGATGGACGTCGGCGTCTCTGTTTTTGATTAAATGTACCCGACCGGCCAAACAGGATTCCGTCCCACTCTCAACATAATGGTCAACATTTTTCATCGACGAAGCTTATAATTTTTTTTATGCACGCTGTCATCATCTATGACGATTTTTACGCCATTCAAGCTATTTTTTGGCAGCAAAACAGTGGCGGACAAAATGGCGCTTGAAATTTATAAAACTTGGGTACTCACCTTTTTATATTTCAGACACCGACCAGTAAGGATCTCGATGACCAAGACTATCACCGCAACTCCTTGGATGCCTAGGAAGCAGGAAAAAAAGTAGCGAAAACCCTCAATCTGCTCCAAGCACTGACTGCTCGCCCAGCTCGCATTGGGTGTGCCATACCGCAACTCGTTCAAGGTGTCTTCTCTGTCAATTACACGCAGAGACGCTTCAAATGTCCTTCGTAGCAAATCTGCATAGGCCTTCAGAAAGGGGTAGTTTTTTCGAACAGGCGTTATGCCGAAGACGGGCTTCAACTTGTCCACCGACTCCACGACGGTCGGCGCCTCCATGTTGACCTTCCATTCGCTGATGTGGTCGATCAAGCAAATGTGGTTCTCCCGCTGGGCGCAGCGGAGGCACTGTAGGCCGTTTATTCTCTCTGAAGCCTTTTTCTTGTGTTGTTTCCAGAAAAGTGAGTGGAGCTTGGAGTACAGGGCGTGACCTGTGTAATTTTGTTCCAGTGCGTGCTTTGAGGCAGAGCTTGATGCCAGACATAGCGAGATACTGTTTCGGTCGAGGGCATCTTCCAGCTCCTCTATCGAGTCGAGACTCTCCGGAGGCGAACGGACACTGAGCCTTGAAGTCAACTCGCTTCGAATGTAGTTTGAGAGAGGGAGAATGGCGATCATCCAGAATCCGTATACCAGAGTTCTAGTCAAAACCCACCGCTTAGTAACGGGCATGGCCGACGAAGTAGCGAAAAACGAAGCCACGAGAAGCATAGAGGAGTCCATCATTGTGGCGACTGAAAAGAACCGGAATTCCATAACATCTGCTATACCAATCACAAGCAGCGAGAGCAACATAACTATAAGAACTAGGTATAAAGTGCGCTTAGATTCCATCACGATGTGTAACAGAGACACAGGTTGCATTTTACCGCTTTGAGAGTAAAAGGTTTCGTACGTGTAGTCGACCACAGGTGGGATGCCCCATCTACGCGAGGCATGCTCATTGGCGGCACAAATGTCCAGCAGTATGTCGACATCCCCTGTGGATATATTTCTAAAGAGGCCTGGTATATCGGCGTACGTAGACACTGAAATCGTGGTATTATAAAACTTAAGAGCACTCTTAATGACGTCAGAATGCCTATCATCACAGGGGCGAGGCAATTTGGTGAAAGCTGTGTCAAAACAGGCTACATGCACAACGCTATTCCTGAATGCCATCTCGAGATTTTTCCAATTTTCTCGCTTCTGGTGGGTTTTCGCACAGTCCTGAGAGTAAAACGACAATTTTATCTCGGTGCTCGACTCACGCAATGTCTGATTTGGCGCACGCTCGATGTAGTCGTCCCATGCGTGTTCAGTACATGCGAAGCTTTTGCCGTAAGAGAGAGACATGGCGCGATTCATGCTTGCTCTAGCGTGGACATTGTCACCAATCAATATCCAATCTACCAGGTAAAAGGATTTTTCCTTCCTCAATGTTTCTTCAAGACACGTCGAGGCGTGCCTCCCAAGTGTTGGTACTACGACGATCGTTTTAATGCTGTAGAATACGTTCTCTTCGATCATGTTTTGGAAATTAAAATCCGGTAGCTTCCACCGACTGGATGGCAAATGGAGGTACTGCATCCAGTCATTATCAGAGGGTTCCCAGAATCCATTGAACGTTGCTATGGCTAGGTGAATATTTTTGCCAACGCGTGAACGGAGCACCTCGGCAATTAGCTTATCATATTCCTCAGCTGTGTTTATAAGCAATGAAGAATGAAGTATCAGAACAACTGACATTGAAACCTGCAAAGGAATCATAATGTTGTGATGGACGTGCTTAGGAAGCTTCTAAGAGGTGGAAAAAGTGAAGACGTCTTTAACTTTGCAAGTTCACTGCAAGAATGACCTCTGCTTCTTGCGTTTTTTTACAGAAATGCAGCTGTCGTATTTTTAGTCGGTAGAAAGAGCGATCAGTTTATGCTAATATATACCGAAATGGTCCACAGACTGAATGCATCGGAGAGGAAGTCTCTGATGAATACAGGGACAGTAAGAAGCTGTGCGATGATACTCCAAACGATTCTTTCTTTCCTACGTTTTTAGTGCTATAGTGCTTATTATGTACACACATACGCAAGCGCACGCATGAACACAAATTGTTTCAGTCCTGGAGGTATCAGTCTGTAGAAAAGGCAGAGCTACCAAAAATGTGGATCAGGCTAGTGGTGCTAACGGCTAATCCTGCAGTAAGCGATCAGTCCTGGAGGTATCAGTCTGTAGAAAAGGCAGAGCTACCAAAAATGTGGATCAGGCTAGTGGTGCTAAGGGCTAATCCTGCAGTAAGCGATCAGTCCTGGAGGTATCAGTCTGTAGAAAAGGCAGAGCTACCAAAAATGTGGATCAGGCTAGTGGTGCTAAGGGCTAATCCTGCAGTAAGCGATCACCTTAGGGTGTTCAGGGTAAAGGGTGAGCGACACAGCAACTCCGAAGGTACCGTGTTTGAGGCAGACAGAAAAGGCTGCATTTGCATAGCGAGGTCGAAAGAATACGTTGAATCATCTTCTGCGCATTTTCCTCAACGTCACTACCTTGGGAGATTCCTCAGTCTTGTCGGAGCGGATTCACTATGGATGCGCTGGCGGTCACCAGACGGGTACGAAATTACAAAGCACGGGCCGATCGCAGTTAACTCACTTCTACAAGGAACGAGATGAGATGATGCAATTCACGCAACGTAAAGCATCCAAGTTATGACACCCTCCGGGAACTAAATGCTCTGCAGCTCTGTGTGGCACTAGCTAAAGCATCCAAGTTATGACACCCTCCGGGAACTAAATGCTCTGCAGCTCTGTGTGGCACTAGCTTGAATGGACGTGGGGAGTACAATGGTCCGCACCGATCAATAAACTGCACGGGCCTGTCCATGCATCACAAAGAAGGGCTCTGTTCCAGTTACCTCTTCTAAGACCGCGTCCTTGATTTAAAAAATGCAGCAATGGGCTTTCAGAATGGCCAGAGAACTTCGCTATCGATGAGCTCGCTGCGGTAATAGAGATCCTGAGCACAACAAATGCAGGAGTTATTTAGATAAATTCGTTCAGGGCTTTACGTCTCCCTTGGTTTGTGGCACGTTTCCTTGGTGATGCGGAGGTAAAACATCGTGTTGTTATCTGCAACCAGGCAACCAATGAACGAAGTTAAAAGAAATATTTTTCTTCAGGTGGATACACACTGCGTAGATATCGAGAAAAGCTTCATATTCCCGAAGAGAAGTGAAGAAGGTTGCGTGACATGTATGACTGGGAGAATGGCTAGTGGGGTGCATCTAGAGCCCTCTCCTAATCAAAAATTATTAAGAGAGGGCTATTGATCTGGTGTTTTTGTTATCTGGCCCGTGTGCCCTGATTACTTCTTACTTATTGGAAGCACAACAAAGGCCTCTACGGGCGGCGAAGGATACGAAAATCGATGCCGCTTCCTGTACGGCTTCTTCCTTCTATGCGAAGGATCCGTTAGTTGTGGAGATAGCAAAAACATCTGCATGCAG